>NC_024327.1:10762953-10768022 GCF_000523025.1 Cynoglossus semilaevis | reverse complement strand
CTTCCGCACCAAACCACAGGTGGAGATTTCTGGGACAAGGTAGGGTATCGTAGGACGACCTGATCTGGAAGCTGAGCCTGGCCTGGGGAATCTTCCACATATCAGTCCATGCCTGGGGCCTGTCTGTAACACCTTCCCATGACATCCAGCCTCCCTGTCAACTTTGAGCCACAGCTTTGATTTTAAGGCGTTCCAGCTCGGTCCTTGTCACCTCTGCCACCACCATGGCTTTCTGCTCTTCTTTCGAGGCCTTTGACCAGAAGAAGGTGGTCTTGCTCCATCCAAGGCCTGCTCGGCCCTCCCGGACACTGCCGACTACCTCACAGTGTTTCAGTCTGCTGATCGCCTTGTCCACCTCTTCCTGGGCTTTCCACTTTCTCCCTGTTCGTACTTGGGGGCAGCTGCTCTCACCAGTTGATCAGTGGAATCCCTCAGCTCCAGCACCATCCGGGCCTTCTCTTGTTTGTAGCCCATATATTCCACTGTTTTGTTTAAACACTGTCTCCATTCTTGTGTGATGATCATCAAATTGTTAATTATCTCTTTGTCTAGTTTGGCCAGTTCGAGTAAAATTTGCTCTCCTTCTAAATGCAATATTAATTCTCCCATAAACTGCCCACATTCTATCTCTTAATTCTGCACTTTCAGGTCGGAGTGGTCTCGAAGGATGTCCTGTCACCGGATTCCAATCACCTTTAACTGTATCCCAGTCTTTACCTGTCACTGCCTGAAAAACCTGCTGAATTTCAGCTCCATTCAGGCAGTAAGAAGTAATTACCTGCTGCATATCTACACAACATTGCTCTGGATCTTTATATGATGCAACGTCTGCGGTTGCTTTTATCACATCATCTTTTGTCCAGGTTCTGTATACTTTTATAGTGAGTGTTGCCTTTGGATCATTTGGATTTCTTGCAGGATCAGCCACTTGTATCATGGGGAAGGCGTCTGCAGATCATCAAATTATTATCATCAAAATTTGGTATTTTTGGTGGAGAGGGGTCCTAATGTCCTAATGTTTTGCTCCAATTTTGGTTCAATGTTTTCATTGATCTAGTACTTTCTGCTATTGAATTTGTCAGCTCTTTTTTTGGTTGGTCCAAGGTTTTTAAACGTTATTCTATATCGGCATCATCTGAAAGTCGCTGTATCAGCACACTCTTGGTTACTACGTCTGTTTGATGCTATTGTCTCATTGTCCTCAGGTCTGACATACATAGTTTTGTTTTTGCTCATGCTTGATTATAGGTTTTTGTTCTGAACCATTCTTTCTGCTTTTAATTGTTTTAGTTCTATTCCATTCTTTCTTGCGCAAGCTTGTTTAACCCTTGTAAGGTCCTAGACCCAATATGTCCTTGTGTGTGTGTGTGTGTGAGTATGCGTGCATGTGCATGTTCCTGTACTGCATGACTTGTGCCAACTTTTGCTCATACTCTATATTCTGGGACAAGATGAAAATCATTGCAAGGACAAACAGTGTGTACAAAAATGCGAAGGACCACACAAGGGGTAAGCCAACATTCAGCCGCATTCAAGCCCAAGCTTCTCTTCCTTTTTTTATTGCCTTTTGCCTCTTTTTTATACCAAGCACAAGGTCTTTGCAGTCTTCCTGTTCCTGTTCAAAACCATACTTTTTCTGCCAATTATTTAAATGTTTACAGGACTCTGAATTGTACCTAGACATGTACTTAACATCCCCTTTAAACTCCGGAGTATCTGTTATTTTGTTACATAAGTTCCCCATTTAGATTTCTTATTTTATTCATTTGTTTTTAATTCATTTTTTAATTTTGACTTTTTGTTATTTTATGCTGCACAAAAAAACCCCCAAAAAACCAAAAACATTCTTAATAGTTCGTCTCGTGATGTATTTCAACTGATCAGAAGTCGTACATTTACACCGGTAGGTTTCAGACTGCCTACTCTAGGGACTGCTGCCCAGGGACTCTAACCCGCTTTTTTCTTTCTAGGGATTACTTCCCAGGGATTCTCAACCCACTTTTCAGCATTTAGGGATTACTGCCCAGAGACTCCAACCCACTTTTCTACCACGTGCTGGTAATAAAAAAAATTGTTTCTTACCCTCGTTGTCGATCTTATGCTGGTATCAGATGCCGTCAATCAGCAGCCCAGGATCAGGTATCGGAGAACTTGCCCGAGTGAGAATTCACTCCCCAGGTCTTTTGTCAGAACACTAGTTCTGGCCGTGCGCGCTCTTCAGTCGTCCTCCACCGATCCTCAGGTTCTGCTAAATTTGTTGGCATCCTGCTTGAAGGACCAAGTTAATGTTAGGTTCAAACTAACATATACGACGACAAAGTAAACAACACAAAAGACGTCTTGATCTTTTTCTTGCAAGGGGGGAGTGCAGCTTACTCTTCTGGCAGCTTCCTCATCAAATCCGAGTAGCCACACCCTTCATCTGCACTTTTATTGAGTTTATAAAAGTATCAGATTACATATCATGTGATCGTGTGGTCCCAAGCCCAGATAAATGGTGAGGGTTGCGTCAGGAAGGGCATCCGGCGTAAAACTTTTAGCCAAACCAAATATGCAAACCAAAAAAATGATTTCCATACCGGATCGGTCGAGGCCCGGGTTAACAACGACTGCCAACAGTGCTGTTGACCGACAGGGCACTGATGGAAATTGGGCTACTGTTGGTCGAAGACAGAGAAGAAGAGGAGGACGTTTGGTTAGGAGAAAAAGAGAAAAGAGGAAGAATAGAAGTGTTGGTCTGAAGTTTGGAACTCTGAATGTAGGTACAATGACAGGGAAAAGAACTAGCTGATGTGATGGAGAGAAGAAGAGTAGACATTTTGTGTGTGCAGGAGACCAGGTGGAAGGGCAGCAAGGCTAGAAACATTGGAGGAGGCTACAAGCTGTTTTATCATGGTTCAGATGGGAAGAGAAATGGAGTAGGGGAAGAATATGTAAGAAATGTGGTAGAGGTGAAATGAGAGTCAGACAGGTTGATGTGTGTGAAGGTAGAAATAGAAGGAGTGATGATAAATGTTGTTAGCGGTTATGCCCCACAGGTGGGCTGTGAGTTAGAAGAAAAGGAGAAGTTCTGGAAAGAGCTGGATTGGATGATAGAGGGTATCCCCAGGGGAGAGAGAGTGGTGATTGGAGCAGACCTTAATGGTCATGTAGGGGAAGTCATTATTATTCAACTGTTTAAAACTACAGCACTTAATGGTTTTGCTTTTTGTCATGATTTGGCAAATTTACTCAATAAAAATTCCAAAAAAATCCATGACACGCCGTACAGCAGCAGAGAGAGTAATCTGGAAACCACTTTACTCTCTGGGAAAAAAAGAAAGAAAAGATTTCGGCAGGCGAGAGTGTAGCCAAACAACATCGGATGGTAGTGTGCAAAATGACGATGGAGGTGACAAAAAGGAAGAGAGTGAAGACAGAGCAGAAGATCAAGTGGCGGAAACTAAGGAAAGAGACGAAAGGGAGAACAGTGAAATAGTGAGGTAACAAGGAGCAGAGGTGGTGAAGGTGCAGGAGTTTAGGTACTTAGGATCAACTGTTCAGAGCAGAGGAGACTGTGGAAGAGAGGTGAAGAATAGAGTGCAGGCAAGATGGAACAGCTGGGGAAAAGTGTCAGGAGTGATCTGTGATAGAAGCGTGTCAGCTTAGGTGAAGGGAAAGGTTTACAGGACGGTGGTGAGACCAGCCATGATGTATGGTTTAGAGACTGTAGCGGTATATTATTGTAAAGACAGTATTTGGTCACCAAAAACTATGTTGTGTGCCAAAAAATGCTGGATTTGTCCTTTATCATTTATCTGTTACTTTGTGTGTTCTTACTTCTCAGAACATTTTTTCACACAGCTGCTTCCCTGCTTGAGGAATCCAGGTTTACAAGTGACACACTGCCCACTGTGGCGGCCCGTGCATGACTCGCAGTTAAAGTGGCAGCGCTCACACACATGCTCCTCCTCAGTCTCAGGATAGTAACCATTAGGACACTGCTGCACACATGTACTGTCTGATAAAGAGTCAAAAATTTGTTTGAATTTGCCATATATGAAGTACAGGAAACTAATATTTTCTTGCATCTCCAACATGTTGGGTCAGTAGGAAATGAGACTCGTTACAGTCAAAGCAGTCATCTTGGCCCAGTCCAGTCCAAAGCTGACAGACTTTATGACACTCTTGACACTTCCCGCTCTGGTCAATGTACGAGTGCTGAGGGCACTCACAGAACCGCATCTTGACATCTGCTGGCATCACAGGAGAGGATGCGGGCTTTGGGCCTGAGCAGGTCAGTCATGACCTGTCATAGTCTAAAAACAACAAAAAACATTAACAGCTTGAAACTTGGAAAAAGGCAAAACACACATCATGAAACAATTTACCACTATGTGTTTGACTCTTTTTCTTTTTCTCTTTTAAATCATCAATAAAATATGACAAGGAGCAGAAAAAATAGCTTTAAAATTTTAAAATTTCAAATATAATTGTGAACAATATACACAGTGACCTACAAAGTAAAGTATTTTGATCACTGGACAAAATAAAGTCCCAAACCACAGAGCCTCCTGCAAGCTCAACTAAATGTTTTAAAGTATGTATCCAGAGGCCAAATGTGGCCCGCCAAGTCATTTTGTATGGCCCACGGGAGCTTCAAAAGCATAGAAAAGTCCATGCAGCAGTTTCTTAACCTGATAAATTAAAAGTTTTTTTATTACACAATGAACAATATTTGTAACTTGAATGAATAATAGTGGCGCTTTGGCCCAGAGGCAATTTAGGTCTGCTCCAATCACCACTCTCTCTCCCCTGGGGATACTCTCTACCATCCAATCCAGCTCCTTCCAGAACTTCTCCTTTTCTTCCAACTCACAGCCCACCTGTGGGGCATAACCACTAACAACATTTATCATCACTCCTTCTATTTCTACCTTCACACACATCAACCTGTCTGACTCTCGTTTCACCTCTACCACATTTCTTACATATTCGTCCTTTAGGATCACCCCTACTCCATTTCTCTTCCCATCTGTACCATGATAAAGCAGTTTTTAGCCTCCTCCAATGTTTCTAGCCTTACTGCC
>NC_024327.1:10758703-10762689 GCF_000523025.1 Cynoglossus semilaevis | reverse complement strand
CACACACACGCACACTCATACTGGTTCTGTGCATCTTCCATGGGTCGCTGATATTCAAAGTTGACGAGCTGTGAATAATTTGAAAGGAAAGGTGCAGAAATTAAAAACATCTGTGTGTGTGTTGTGTACATGTACGTTTATGTGTGTGTCACTAACTGGGTTGATTCCATAGCAACAGTTCTACCTTTTTGGTGGGAGCCCCACCTACCAAGTCGCAGACCTTTATCAATTAGTCTGGATTAGGTTGAACCACGTCTGGCACATTTACAAGATAAACTGTGCCAGACTTGGTAGCAGCAGCGCCTTCTGCAGCTCTAAAGTTGACCACGGTTCTAGACCTAGCTGTCGAAGACGCAGAAGTTTAATTCCATCCATCCATCCATTTTCATCCGCTTATCCGTTACCGGGTCGCGGGGGCAGCAGTCGCCACCCAAATCACATTGCACCGTACCAAACCTTCCTGCGGGTGGTGAGTCCACTGGAAGGTACCAACCGCCCTAACCGGGATTCGAACTTGCCCAGGAGGTGAACCCTGGGGTTCCACACCAATGACAGAGACATTGCCTCAGGGCCAAAGCGCCACTTCCTATTGATGTTTCAGTAAAAATGTTAATGTTTTTCTCATCTTAACCTTTTCAAACTTGGCAAAGTTCTTCTTCAAAAACCACCTGTGTCCAAATCCTGAGTCATGGCAATCTTGTAGTGTCACTGGAAGGCCTGCTAATGAGTGAATAACTATCCCCTGTTGAATTATCTGTGCACTGCATGTATGTGATTGTATACACCTGGTTTTTCAGGGGAAAAAATATCACACTGCTCATGTGGAGGGCTATAAAACTCGTATCAAATATGATACGTTTGGCGTTATAGGGTTAAATCATGGTAAATTACCTGGAATTTTAATGGCAAAAATTTAAATTACTCCCAATATTTCCAAATCTACAAGCATTTCATTGTTTTTTTGTTGTTTTTTTTTTTTGAAAGTCAAAAACAAAAAAAAAGTCAAAACCTGGAAGAATACTTTCTGTAAAACTGCATTATTTAAAGTGCATGTTCTGTAAAATAATATTTTAAATTGTCTTTCTACAGTAATGTACAGTTAAAAAACATAAAAACACTTCAACCATGCATGCTAAATAACCTGCAATTTTGGGGCTGATCACAGATCACACAGTTTTCGTCTTCACATGGAACACAGGTCATGGTGTCTTTGGTCCCATATGGACAGGACTGATGGCAGTCGGTGCCCAAACTGCAGAGTGTGCATGTATCAGTTCTACAACTTATACCTACATACAATCACTGGTAAGTTACAATTATTTAGCTACTGTGATCCTATTTTACCAGAATACACCAAAACCTTACAAACAGCTTTCCAACATCTGATTGAAAATATGCCGCTAAAAATTATGTTAATAGGAGATATCTAATAAAGTGGTCAGTATATGTAGTTCTAATTTGGAGATACTTTCAGACTTACTGATAATATCCATCTTCACATTCCATGCAGAACAGTTCCCTGGTCCTTTCCGTCTGGGTCCTCTGTTGTTAAGAGCAGACATTTTGGTTTATAATTGACAAAAAAAAAATTGACAAAGTCTAAAGGCTAGTCTCTAGAGACAATGCTAGAAGAAAGACAAAAAGAAGAAAAAAGGAGAAAAAAGAGAAAGTTCTAAATACTGATCCATGTCTGGTGCCGACGTGAAAAGACAAAGCCATTTTCACCAGCAGGGGGTAGTGGGACAACACAAAATGGATTATGTGCATCCAGGTCGCTCCATTGAGTTAAAAGTCACTCTCAGATTGAGTGTGATCAGAATAGTAATATTTACTACTCCACTAGGTGGCAGCAAATGGTCATGAAAACTAAAAAAAAAGAGAATCAGAGCTGTTGAGGAAGACCTTTATGATTTTCTTCAATTCCTGCGAGTACATCAGCATGTCTTCAACTAAACAGGCCGAGATTTTAGTGAATTGTGAGTACATTTAAACCAGAAGGTTATTATATTTTATTACATCTCCTTTTTTGTCAGATTTTTGTACTTTGTTTGGGGGTGTGCCGTGGAGTTTTCCTAATGAAAAATATGTGCCACATCACAAAAACAGTTGGGAGACACTATACTAGACAAATGACCATGGTCATGTTCTGAGGGAAATGTCAGCATACCAATTATTTACTATCACCTAAATCCCAGACGAGCCCAATGTTTAACCCTTTTGTGGTCCTTCGCATTTTTCGACACACCGTTTGTCCTTGCAATGATTTTCATCTTGTCCCAGAATATGAGTATTAATGAATATGAGGAAAAGTTGGCACAAGTCATGCAGTACAGGAACATGCGCACGCACGCATACTCACGCACGCATACTCACGCACGTACGCACACACACACACACACACACACACACAAATACAGATTGTAAGGTCCTTTGGGTCAAGGACCCGAAGGACCTTACAAGGGTTAAGGGCAGTGGTGGTGTTCTGAAGTTTTTTTCTTACCTATAGTTTTTTCCTACCTGAGTTAACTGCACATGCGTACATCTGCCAATTTGCAACTGCAAACAAGGCATAGTTTTCTGCTACCTCACCGTTAAACAAGGTTAGTTTTTTGTATTTTTAATACTTTATATGACCGGTATTCAATGCATAGGTTTGACAGTCAAATTATTTCAACTTGCCACGGGCATGAGATTGTGTCTGAATGCAGTTTGAATAGCTAATACTGCGAATTATCGTCATTTTCACGTAGTCATAAAATTTGCTCATGTAGCCTTGAAATTTTCCAGCAGTTGTAAAACAGTACCTTACTAAATTAGCATAATTTTCATGTAGTCATAAAACTTGCTCGTGTAGCCTCCGAACTTATGTGTATGCAATTCGAATGTCTAATAGCGTTGTGATTTTCCAGCTGTTTTGAAACAGTACCTTAATAAATTAGCGCATGGTTTACAGTATCACATAAGCTCGTTTGCAAGTCTCTATGATATTGGCTTGCAGTCTTGGATGAAATTGTATAGGCCCCTGACATTTTTCCATAAAATTAAGTATTTCTTCCATTGAGTTATTGATCGCCACACATGTTTTGGTAGGTATGTATTAAGTTTATTTCCTTTGTGTGCATTGGAACTACACAAACAACAGAGAAAAGAGGTAATTTGACATAATTTCTAACCATTTTACGAATCTTGTGTGAAATTATATCAGAGTTGCCTTTTTCTCTGAGAGAACTACTTCATTTAATCGTAAGAAACCTAGGTGATCACTGTTGCTCTTTCATTCTAAAATGTCTTACATTGGATGAATTAGGGCTGAAAGTTATATAGCAATGCACATCACCATTTTAAACTTTTAAACAGTCTATGAAGATTCTCAGTCATCCAGGTCATGGTCAGGTTTAAAGAGTTCTGTTAGGCAACACAGAGGGGCCAACTCCTGTTAGGTTTATTCTAACATATGTGATGACAAAGTAACAACACAAAAGACGTCTGGATCTTTTACTTGCAAGGGGAGAGTGCAGCTTGCTCTGCTGTCAGCTTCCTCATCAACTCCGAGTTGCTGCACCCTTCCTCTGCTCTTTTATTTAGTTTACAAAAGTATCAGATTACATATCATGTGATCGTGTGTGAGTATATGAATGGGTATGGAGTAAGAAGGTGGGTGTGAATGTGGGTGTGGCTGTGTCTGGTAATTTCTCCATCAGTCTTGAGCACACTAGATTATAATATGAGAAGCAAACAGTTCCTTAAAGTGACAGCACAGCATGAAGCAATGATAATAAATTAAATTCTTCCAACATTTCCCTCCTGTTTATCATTGATGAATGTCAAAATCTCTTATCCTGCATTATGGCTCCTTAGGCTAGGTTTTTCATAACACATTCACTTTCATAGCACACTTAGTCTCCTTTGCATTTATGAGGAGTAAATGCTCCTGTTTTGGTTTTATTAGAAATTGGTGGGAAGATTGAGTTACAGGTGTCAACAAA
>NC_024327.1:10740371-10754389 GCF_000523025.1 Cynoglossus semilaevis | reverse complement strand
CGCCCTCAACCTTCGGAGTGGCTACTGGCAGGTTGAGCTAACACCAGAAGCCTGTCCTAAGACTGCCTTTACCATTGGGCAAGGGCTGTGGCAGTTCAGAGTAATGCCTTTTTGCCTTTGTAAACCTCCGTGTTTGTCATCTCCATGCCAATGTGGATGCCCTGTCACAGTGGCTCTGTGAGGAGGCTGATTACCTCTACCACAAGTGTGTAGAGGAACGACATCCAGCAGCTCCAGTAGTTGCAGCACTGCAGACCATGGCAGGTGATCAGGATGCCACCCCTTCTACTGGCCACAAAAACACAATGGAACCATGCCCTGCAGAACAGCTACAATGTATGACATTCAGTCATATTCAAATAATATATTGCTGTTAAAGTACAATCTAGTAAATACCTATGCTGTTTTATGGTAACTGAACAACCATATTTACTTACTTATTTACTGTATGCAGTAATATTAAGAAAGAAATATAGAATCCAACATTTAAAAAAAAAAAAACAAGATGTAAACCATGGGATTTCTACACTTAGTGTGTAAACTCCAATGACATATTATGTTGAAAAAAGGTTTAGTATTAGATGCTAAAATAGTTTTATATTATAACACTATTGTATTTTAATGCGCAGCAGGAAAACCACCAGCCTGTATTTTCACACAACTGTTCTTTAAAATTGTCACTTTGTAAGAGGCTGAAAATTAACCAACATTACAGTATCAACAAATATAAAATATATCTAATGTTTTGAGCTAATGTTCAGAGTAAGGGGTTTGTGAATAAGTAACAATAAAATAGTTTACTTCATTCTGGACAGTAATGTTAAAGTATGGGATATATATAACTTGAATGCCAAATTATTATGTATTTTAAGTGTCATATGAAGTATGACGTTGTGAAATAAAGGGTTAGTAGTAGATCTACTGCAATACTGACATTTTATCACCTTGGGTTCAAACTAACTTAAACTATAGTAACGTTGAAAAATATATGTGAGGTATATTTGTTCCTCTAATGATCACAATGTGGATTCTGTGAAAAGACAAACTAAATAAAGGAACAAATAATTAATTACTATTAATTATTATAAGAATTACTTTAAATCTGTCTACCTTTTTTGTCAGTTACTGAAGCTAGGGTAAAAGTACACCCCTGTGAAACATTGTTCAACGTAAATGATCTGCTCTACAACTTCCAAATTTTTTTCTTTATCTTTCAGCACAAATAATGACAATATCTAAGAAGCATATCCAAATAAGGACGTCTCTACCCGTCTGGTGTTCTGAAGTTTTCTCCTACCTATAGTTTTTTCCCACCTGAGTTAACTGCGCATGCACACATCGGCCAATTTGTCGCTGCAGACAAGCCATAGTTTTCTGCTACCCCACCGTTAAACAAGGTTAGTTTCTTGTATTTTAATAATTTATATGACCAGTATGCAATGCATGGGTTTGACAGTCAACTTATTTCAACTTGCTACGTGCATTAGATTGTGTCTGAATTCAGTAGTCATGACTTTCCCACATAGCCTCTGATTTTTTCAGCTGTTTTAAAACAGTACCTTACTAAATTTGCATCATTTTCTTGCATCAAACTTCCTCATGTAGCCTTCGAACTTATGTGTATGCAATACGAATGTCTAATAGCGCTGTGATTTTCCAGGTATTTTAAAACAGTACCTTACTAAATTAGCGCAGGGTTTACAGTATTTCATAAGGTTGTTTACAATTCTTTGATAGTGGCCTACAGACTTTGATGGAAGTGTATGGACCCCTGACATTTGTCCATGAAATTAAGTATATCTTCCGCTGAGTTATTGATTGCTATGTTTTCTTAGGTATATAATCGGTTTATTTCCTTTGTGTGCATTGGAACTACACAAAATGGAGAAAAAGGCAAATTTCAAATAATTTCTACCCATTTTATGAATCAAGGCTTGTGTTACTTTTGAATGGAAGTTACTTGACACGGTCTATGGATGCACTTTTGCACTAACAAATATATTTATCAATAATATTTTATCTCAGTGCTGTTGTGGCAAGCTCCCTGTTCTTTAATGTGAAGTCTCCATAAGGTGATGTACCTATTAAGAAAGTAAGTCATTTCTTTTGATGTAGGGTCCTAACTCATCTTTATTAACGTACATATTTCTATATTATCTGTTACAGATGAAGTTCCCAGCAGAGAATGTTTGGCTGTGTCCTGTGAATGTTACTGCCGTTGGATTCTTGTGGTCTGTTTCTAAAATATTTGATTTCTGATGATTCAGTAGCTTGAAAAAAAAAGAACTCATGTAAAATAAACCCAAATATTTCTTACTATATAATATGATCCTTTCTGTTACTATTTGTGAAAATAAAAATAATAAAAACCAGTTTGCTGAAAACCTTAGATTGAGCGTGATTATTTTCTCTTTTACAGTATGTGCTGCATTGGGTAACATTTTTACATTCCCTCCAGTTTCAGATGTAAATGTAAATGTAGAACATAAAGAACATAAATAAAGTGCTACCCTAAACCCTGAGAGAATAGATATACTAACAGGGATTTTCTGTGCAGCCTCAAATAATGTACTACCACTATGAACACAGTGATAAGCACGTATTTATGGAGATTTGATGTCTATAGTAATGTGGTACCACTCTGAATACAGTGAGAAGCATGTATTTATGGAGATTTGATGTCTATAGTAATGTGCTACTACTCTGAACTAAGTGATAAGCATGTATTTATTGAGATTTGATGTGTATAATACTGTGGTACCACCCTGCACACAAATGTCAGATATGGCTATAAATTTCCACTATGGGTAGGAAAAAATTTCAGACTACGCTTTAAATTTCTGCTACGGGCAGATGTACGCATGCGCAGGTAACTCGGGTAGAAAAAAACTATAGGTAGGAAAAAAACTTCAGAACAGTGGATTAGTGGTTAAGGAAGCAGAATTGGGTCCGTTAGGCGTCAGGTTCGCGTCCATCAGCAGCCAAGTTGCCACGGAGGTGTTCTGAGCATAGCACCGTCCCCACACACTGCTCCCCGGGTGCTTAAAGCTGCCCACTGTTCACTTTGGTGATGGGTTAAAAATAGAGGTCACATTTGGTTGTGTGCAGTGGTGTGCTGTGTCACAATGGCAAGTAGTTAATTTTCCCTTCTTTGTTCTGAGGGAAATGTCAGCACACCAATTATATATTATCTTAGGTCGGGAAAAAGGTTTAAGCAATAATTAAGTACTTTGGGTGAAGAGTCTCCGTTTCTGTGTGTGTATGCGTGTCTGTGACATTTTTGTCCCAAAACATTATAAAGTCCTGCTGTCTGTCAAACTGCAACTTGTGTCATCCCTTTATCTAGAAATGTCAACAAAAAAAGAAATGGATGGAGGAGGTAAAGGTAAAGAGATAAAGGATAGTGAGAAAAGAAATTAATAGAAATAACTTTTTTAGTCTATTTTGCAGACTTCCCCCTGGGACTTATTTCATCCTTTCCAGAAAAGCCTCCATTGACCCCCTCACCCCATTCCTCTCTGTCTCCTTCCAGCACCACAACTTAACGTTCACTTTTGTTCACTCAGCACTTTTACTGCCGTGTTAAAGGCACTGTTCGGAAACGAATCAGTTCAGGTACATGAATAAACATTTACGGTACAAAATCTTTCTGTGTTCCTGTGTATCTGGTAAATAGCTCATTTCTCAACCTGGATATCGGCGGCTTATAGTCCGGTGCGGCTTATGTATGTAAATTTATAGTTTTTTTTTAAAAAACCTAGCGGGTGCGGCTTATATCTGGTGCGCTCTATAGACCAGAAAATACGGTACAGTACAGATGAGGACAGATATCTCCCTCTAATTATGACTCAGGTGGATGAAACTAAAACTAAAAATTATTTTGTACTATATTGATCCCATATTTGGGAAATTGTTGTGTTAGCAGCAAAAATGCTGTTAACAGGGTGCTCCTAGCATTCACCAAGCATGTGGTTCCTCAGGGAATCAAACCCTGGACTCTCTATGGCTATGGAACCGACCATGAAGAACAAGCCAACAATATCAGGCAGGCAGCAAGTGATCACTGAGTAACTGATTGTGTGGTGTCAGTCTTGCCTCAGTCCGCGCTCGGGATATACACGCTAAGAACTGTTGTCTGATTTGCCAGAATTTCTATGCGGGCATGCACAGCCAGTTAGCGCTGTGCTATTTCTTCTATTTTTTTTATTTATTCCATAAATCACCGTGGGACCCTAAAAAGCTAGTGAAGGTGCAAAGACGGAAAGAAAAATAATGAGAACAATAGAAGTGTAGAACGATTATATGAAAACATGAGAATAGTGCTCGTTATTGGCTTTACACTATGGCTTAGCAGTGATGGGAATAACGGCGTTAGAATAAACGCCGTTACTAACGGCGTTACTTCTTTCAGTAACTAATTACTTAATCTATCGTTATAACGCCATTAACATTACCAACACGCCGTTACTGCGTGTTACTGAAGCTACTCATTGAAGCTGTCATCCGACTTGGCTCACACAGACAGGAGCTGCAAATGTGTTTGTTTTTTTCTCTATGGCGGGTGTTTACACAAAGCCAGCACTAGTGATGGGAAGACCGACTCTTTTTACTGATTCGGATCTTTGACTCTCGGACAGTAAAATGAACGAGTCGTGAACGAATCTTGAACGAATAACTTAATTCATTTTATAGCAGGTGGCGCTTTAGCCCTATTGTGGGCGTTGTAAAGAAGGCTGCAGTTCCCCGACACTAAATACTGAAGGCAACGTGGTTTGCTTTCGATGACAAAGTCTAAAAAATACACAAAATGCCATAAGCAATTAAACCATGTGAAACAAATTAAACAAATCTGCGAGAACGAAGCGAAAGATTAGTTCAAAGAGAGTGATTTGTTCACAGTGAGTGATTCGTTCGCAGAGAGTGATTCATGAGTGATTCGTGAGTTCAATATGAACAAATCTTTCATATGACTCGGGAGTCACGAGTCATATGAAAGAATCGTTCATATTGAACAAGTGTATTAGAAAATATTAATATTTAATTAAATATAATTTGACAAAACATCACGAACATGTTTTTGTGCATTTTTTCACTTGGTCCGGATTGAACCCCACCAGCGGGCCGGTTTTGGTCTACGGGTCATATGTTTGATACCCCTGCAGTTCAGGTTCAGTTTGCATCTAGAAGTCTTAAAAACTCTAAAAAAACTTAAAAAAAAAACTGCAGGGGTATCAAACATATGACCCGTAGGTATGCGTTTGACACCCCGGTCTACTGATTAAAGACCTAAGTAATAAAGTGAAACAAATAAATGTAGTAAAAACTGTCAAATATAAAGAAAACAAAAACATGAACAGATTAAACATTTTAATAAGAACACTTAAGATTTCAAAACTAGGACTTTCAGTAACATTAATAATGCATTGTCACAGATATGTCACAGGTACACAATAAAAACAACTTTTATATGAGAAGGTGTGTGTGTGTGTTTATGTGTGTGTGTGTGTGTGTGTGTGCAGCTAATGTCGCACAACCTAAAGTTGCTTCAGGTCATCTTAAACAATGACGGGGAATACGTTTTTGTTTACGAAAACAGGGGATTCATCAAGCTTTATTACAATCCATCAACCAGCTGACAGTACAACAAATCATCTAACACTGGAAATGCTGCAGGTTTTGCAGACAGATATCCGAAACAAGTTTTCACTGCACTGTCTTAGCAAAACAGCACCACCGAAATGACCTTTGAACTTCTATCAGTTTGAGGTCCAGAGACAGACAAGAGGGGAAACCAGGTCTCTGAAGCACGACTGTGGCATTTATGTTAACATTTCTGAGCTACTTCTGGATCTGGTTTTAAAAATGAAACAAAAACCGATGCTTCGTGCTGTTCGTTTATACACATTTTTCCGGATTCACAGAAATGAATTTCTGTCTACCTTAAGTCTTTGCCCGTGTGTAAAACATCACAAATGCAAACACTGCCAGAGCCAACCATTGACCTTCTGTGTTGGAAAGCGCAGAACAATACTTCCGTTCAAATACCGTGGCATTAAAATGTATTTTGAGATAAGTTTGTTTGTAGGAATGCATTATAAGAAATATAATCAGTGAAAAAAATCGTTAAAGTGGGGAACACAGCTTATGGCATGTGGGAAGACAGAAGATATTCTAAAATTTTATCCCTTGGCAGAAAGATAATGAAAGGACTTTAACATGTCAGGTCACAGGACAGGGAATCAATGCTCAGGATTGGGACAAAAGTGCATCCCCGACATCACAGATTCATTTAAACCTTGCTGCAGAAAAGTCTGGAAAGAATGACTATCTACTGGGTTCGAAGAAGCTCTGGAATGAATCAATATTGTCTGTGCTCATGTCAACGGCTAATAGCATTTCTTTAGCCACAATAGGAGCTGTGTTTAAAAAAAAAAAACTTACTGAGGTGGTTTTGGTCGGTAGCACACACTGACACTGTGGTTGTATAGATAACGTCAAGTGATGTGTCCGAGTTCATGTTTATGACTGCACCTGGGTGGTATGAAGTGTGTGTGTTTGTGTATGTGCACTAAAGTCAGCCCAGACAGACATTACTTTCACATTACACTGATTTTCTCCCCCCTCTGATGTATATTTACAAGCAGAGAAACGTGGCCTCTCCTACTGTATGTCCACTTCCCATCTGTTTATCATTAGCACTGGGAAAAACAGGAGAAAGAGAGGCCAGAATTTAGATTAAAAAAATGTATTATAATGGACACAGATGTATTTGAGTGTGAGGCTCCAGTTTTAGCTATGTTTCCTACACAGGCAACGAAAAAGAAGATTCAACTATTTTGCCATTCGATGCTTTGGTCACAAAATATCAACACGTTTGTTTATGTTTTGCTTTTGTTTTGATTTGCTTGGATTTTCTTGAAATAAGTCCTAGTCATTTTCTTCTTTTTTTAAAACACCCTGACAATGTGTGCCCCAGTACAGAAAAAGGTAGGTTTGTTGTAGTCCTGTCATCACACCTCCAATGCAGTCCCTTTAAAAGGCACAGATTCTCTTATAAATTATGTGACTGTGAATGAGCGGGCAGAGGAAAGGGAGGCTCGAGACGGTGGGGTGACTCCCTGTTGCCCCACCCCAGTCCACCTCTGCCCCCTCAACCCCCTTTAATGCCCAGTGAGTACATCCCATCAGCCCTTTTGCGAGCATGTTCTGCAGCAGAGCTGCTGCAGCACCCTCCTCTGGCAAAGATTGTTCCTTTTAACGAGAACGCAGAAACTGCCCTCTGCCCAAGATTCTTCATTTGCTTTCCACAGACCAGGAAGAAAAAAAGGAGGTACAATGAAGAGAACAAAAACATGCAAATATGTCTCTCTCTCACACACACACAGACACATGCACACGCACATGCATGCACACGGAGAGAGAGAGAGAGAGGGAGAGAGGGAGAGAGGGAGAGAGAGAGAGAGAGAGAGAGAGAGAGAGAGGAGTTAGTCATCAGAAATGGCAGGTACAGCCATGTGCAGGAGATGATTCAGGAAACAGGACGAGTTTTTGATCCAGTCACAGGTGATGTTCATCAAGATGGAAGTCCAGTGAAATAAGTGGATCCAGGTCAGGAGACAGGGAGAAAAAAAATAGACGGAAGAGAAAACAATGTGAGACAGAGAAAAAAAGAGAGAGAGAAAATAAGACACAATTAGCAAATTGGAAAATGTGAAATGTACAACTTGATGTCACTTTTTATCATGAAAATTGGCTCAGTGTCATTCTGACTGAGCTGAAAGTTTGACACAGGCAGGTGGTGGACTTTGAGCAAAGCATGCAACAACAGACAAGTCGTACAAAAATGAAACATTTTTCTCCTCAGAATTTTATTTGAATGCACACGGTGAGGTATTTTGGCCATAGGGTGGTTTAATAAAAAACTCCTACAGAAAAACAATGTTTACACTCAGTAAAAAATGCAATGAAAACTGAATCAGTGGCACTAGTATAGTTTTGTTTACTTATTTAACAGGCAAAAGGACCATAGATCTTTTTTGAAATTATGAATGTAATTATATAATTAAAACTTTTCTTAAAAAAAATCTAAACTTTTATCAGAAGCTAACTTCAAGTTTGCACCAAGGCAGGAAACTGATGGTATTGGATTCACATTTTTAGGTTATAATTTCAAAATGTTATACTGTTTAACAAATGTATTTAAGATGGACAATGTAAGTATTTTTCTCTTTAATAATGGACTCGACCCTTTATTTATCAGGCAACTTCAAACTTCAAATGCTACTTTCCACTGCATTTTTACCTTGTGTACCAGTTTT
Source organism: Cynoglossus semilaevis (assembly GCF_000523025.1). Lineage (NCBI taxonomy): Eukaryota > Metazoa > Chordata > Actinopteri > Pleuronectiformes > Cynoglossidae > Cynoglossus > Cynoglossus semilaevis. Next base: position 10,746,071 of record NC_024327.1, on the reverse strand, counting down.
TCCTGAGTGTGGCGTTTGTAGAAGATCACAGCAAAAAGTGGAAAAGTCACATGGAAAGATTCAGAACCTCAGCTGTTTAGAGAAAATAAGAAATCTTTTTCTAAGAATCACCAAAAGCACAAACATGCAAAATACGAAGGAAGGGCCAAATAGAGAGCAAAACAAACAAAGAAAATGGTCAGGTATTTGTCATAAAGAGTAAGAAAAATGTCAGCCCACTATGTTGTTGAAATTCATGAAAAGCGTCAAGTAATGTTAATACAAAAACCAACTAGGAATGTGTGAAAGAGATGTTATCGTGGTGAAACACAGAGCATGAATGAGACCTATAAATAGAAACCGCAGAATAGAGAGAAAAGCAAGGATGCAGTTCTTTCTTGCTTTGAAGCCACAACAGAGCTATTTTATTTCAGAAGTCAGTACAAAGCTCAGGATATAGGGAGGCAGCCAGAGTTCAAATCGCAGCTTTTACTTAATAAAGATATCCATTGCATTCATTGTTACCCTGTGGCATAGAGCGTAATTTAATTTAGGCACAAATGGAAAACAGCCCCGGAGACTGGGAGAGAGTTAAAATGTAAATGGACTCCCTCATTTTGGAGAGGAGAAAGCTGACAACTCACCATCTTTGCAGATGGTGCTGATCACGCAGGCGCCGGCCTCCAGATTGTAGCCACTGACACAGCTGCTGCAGTTTCGCTCACCGGGCCCCAGGCACTCATAACAGCTATGGTCACACCTGTCCATGTAGTATGAAGAATTAGGAGCTAGTCTGGGCAGCACTGAACTGTGATTACAAACACCCCCCAGAAAGTTGGAAAAATTCTTTGAGGATAAATCTTTCCCCCGAAAGAGCACCACCGCCGTGGTCCATTAACTGCATGGTTGAGAGCAGTTATTATAAGTGAGAGTTAAAAAATTATTTTCCGCAAAAGCTGAAAAACTAAAGACAAAGACAGATTTCTCATAAACCAGCGTGCTCGTGTGAAAATATGACTTTATCGTGATATCGGGTTCTCCAGTCCGACGAGGGAATGCAGGTATCAGGTGAGGTAAAAGGTTTGCAATGAATAATTTCGCAAATCCACTGCCGGGAACAATAAATAGAGCAGCCAAGAAGTCTGGCTTTGAGGAGGAGTCTGACTGCTCCAACTGCAGAGGTGTGATAGAAGCAAAGTAGTCGTCAAACTATCATCAAACCCTGACAGATTCACAAGCCACTGACATTCCTGAATGTGTTCCTGTTCTCCTGTTCTTACTGCTGGTGAAGGGTAAAACTCTAACTGTTTGAGGAAAACTCAGGATGGTTAAAAAAAAAGGTCAGATTATGTACTAAATTACTGTTAAATTGGGTATAATGTAGGAAGTAAGGAAAGGAAGGAAAGTGAACTCCTTGTCATTGTGACATACACCACTGCACACAACAAAATGCTCAGAGCACCTCAGTAGTAACTTGGTAGCTGGTGGATTCAAACCTTCAAGCTTCAGGACCCAACTCTGCTTCCTTAACCACTAAGCCACCACTGCCTCTTATGTATAAAATGCAAGTGATTTTTTAAGTGTACACCTACCACAACACAGAGTATGAATCTCTGTTGTTATTACCCCGTTATTTCATCTACACCACGGTCCTCTACACTTTGGTGGCTTGGGAGCTACTTTTCAAATGACCAGAACAAAGTGATCTACCGAGGTTGATTTTTTTTTTTTTTTATTTTCATTGCTCATGATACTGGTACCCCTGTTGTTCATCTTCTGGTAGATCTCCATCTGCTTATTGGGTACCTCTAATCTACACTAATCTATAAAGAACAATGTTTTTCGTTAGCATGCAGACAAAACTGTATATATTTTGTTTTGGAATGACAACTGAAGGCTAACATATGTTCTCCTTCACACATGAATGGTTGTAGTGAGGTGAGGTAAAAAAAAAGTGACTTCACCATAAGTTGGTGTTGAATCATACTTAGAGTAACTTTACTTAAAATCACGGTGAAAGAGTGCACGGAAAGGGAAACGCAGAGGTGCCACAGCTAGACTGCAGACAAACAAATCTGTTGGCTTTGAGATGTGTCATGTTGTGAGATGTGTTTTCTCATTGAAAAATCATGAATGTCTTGTGTTTTCACTGTGTGGGAGATTTGCTACTGACTCACATCTTACAGGACCTCTGCACGTGTCCTTTGTCTGAGGTCTGCTCTGACGGGTAGTAGCCAGTGCTGCATGTCAACACACACCTCCAGTCCTCCATTAAGTAGCCCTCTGCACACTTGGTGCACGCCTCTGCACCCGTCCCTAATAGAAAAAAAAAAATCACAAATACAAAACATCTATTGTTGTGTGTCAGAAGTTTTTTTTAAATTTTATTTGGATGTTAATTTCCTAATAATTGAAGCTGTTAGTAAGGTAAATGTCTACCTGCGCAGGTGGCACAGGTACGATGGCAGTGCTCACAAGTCCTCCTGTGGCTGTTATAGTAGGTCCTTGGGTCACATGTCAACTGACACCTGTTTCCTTGAAGACTGAAAGTAGAAGAATGAATATTTTGATATACAGTGAAGTAAAACTGAGTATTTGCAGGCAATCATCTGCACTAGTAATACATTGATTTTGCTAATTTTCCAAAATAAATACATATTCTCTACCATGGTCGGGCTAACATTAAGACCAATACCAACACTAACTCACATAGGCTGAAGAGGCCACAACCCCCAGGCACCAACAGCCCCCAACACATCTCAACATACCTGTCATAATAAAAGCTTCTGCAGATCTTTAAAAAGTGGAAAGGACAAGCCTTAAGCTCCCAAAATAAAAGTTGCATTTACAGTCCTACTGAGAGTGTGGTTTTATTTCTACAGCTGGTTCTCACATACCAAGAGTTTTTCACATTTAGGAAAGTCTGACTTTTATTTTTGTAGGCATGTATATGTACGGAGCCCTCAGATTTATTTTAGCTTATTTGCGGAATTGACCTATTAACAAGGGGACGATTACATCCATTTTGTTGTATGGTTGCCTTAATGTTGCAGAAAATTACAGCCAGAACCGGTTAAATAGACAAAGCAATAAAGAATGTTAAAATCCTGATTAAGAAGGTGAATTAGGCCATGTTTTTATTATTATTATAACTATTGTATCTTTTTATTATTAGTCAGTCACAGACACATGGTCCCATTAGATTAAAACAACTCACTTTAAGGATATATTGGTCAAAAGTCAAACCAAGGACAAACACATGGTGGGAGGCATCCCTCTGTCAAACTCTCGGTCTAAGAAAAATAAACTTTCCTCTGTCTTTTTACAGTTTTCAGTGCAAGAGTCTAAACCTTACAGTTGATTTTCACTCTCTAACCTAATCTGTCAATGTCCAAGTCCAAGTGAACTCCAGATTGAGTTATTTTTTGTGCAACATACATAAGTGCCAGATGTGGGGGTAAGATATTACTGAGGAAGTAGCTTTAGAGTTCGGTGGAACACTGACAAGTCAGTACTGTGGAATCACAGAGAACACTGGTTTGTGAAATTGCTGCACTGAGCTAGAAAACAGCTGGTGTGTGTTAGTTAGGGTTCTCAGAAACCCACTCACTCTGTCCTCTCTTCCTCTTTGGTTAAATGAATGGGAGAGTGTGTGTGTGCTAGCATGTGAGTGCTTGGCTGTTCGTGGTCTCACGGGCACACAGAGGAAATTATTGCTTACAAACGTCCCTACCTCCACCAACGCTGGGAGACCACAATATCTTCTAAACAGTGTTTTCTTCATGACCTGCTAAGAATACCAGCACTTAGTGAGGCCCCGTCCAGTGATTTTTTTTTAACGGTTTGACATGACTGTGGCCAAAAAGTGAACTGGATTGTGTCTGATGGGGGGGTTGGAGGGGTTTCCTTTTCTAAGGGTCTTCTCACGAAATTAGTATGAGTCACTTTACTCAATTTGGGTTCTGGGATGTAAAGAGTCATGAGGTTTCATTGGTTCGTGCTGCTATTCCAAACCACAGTGTAACATGATGTACTGGTGGACAACACTGTAACAGTTACCATGCTGCGAGGATATAGTGTCATGCTCAAACCACAACAATAAGTGAAGAAACCTAGCTGCTTGTCCTTGTATAACACAGAAGCTGACTGTGATGGTAAGCAAACATAAAGAGCTGTCAGACCGATGGATTGAACGTTTGGAGGCTTTTCCAGGCCCAGTTAGGTACGTAGCTATATGAATGACAGATGGCTAAATAACCCAAAATCAGAATATGTTTCAGATCAACTGTTTCCTAGCGGTGTGGTGCCAAGTGCTGCACCTGAGAGTACATACACACACTGTTTAAACTGTTGAACACACGTCTCGTTTACACGATGACTTTGTTGCTAACGCCAAACTGGTGTGAAAAAAAGCTGTTTCTAACAGTTATTAAGCAGCTACACAGCACAAAGTACACCAGTGCATCCTGTATCCTGAGGACTCTGTGGACAATCATTTTTTTATTCTAATTAGACCTAGTAGAGTCTGATTGATTTTTCATTTAATTCATTTCATTTGTTTTTTCCATTACAAACATCACGGCCCATATACGTCCATGCATGCCCAAAATTTGGCCTGCTTGTTAAGCAATATCGCCACTAAGGGCAGTGCTAAGTTCTTTTCACAGCCGTCATTAGTTCCTCAGACAATAACAAACATGGCGACGGTGGAGGAGGTCCAAACAGAGGCACAGCATGGTCTGTGTGGACATTAAATACAGCATGGCCTGTGGATGGAAAATTCTGCTTCACGGTTCCACCATTTCCGCTGTTGCTTTCATCATCTTGCTGTTCCTTCCATCATCTTGCTGTTCCTATTGTGGGCTCTACTGAGCTACACTGCACAACACAGCTCATGAGCATAAATGAGCCTCAAAAGCATAGCGTCAATGTCACATTTTCCGGGATGAAGCGAACTCTTGGCAAAAGAAGCTCTTTTGTGTGGTAATGTAGATTGTTTACTTCAACACAGAAGAAGCTTTACACTCAGGATGGAAATATGTGCAACAGACAGCAGCACCTAAGTCATCAAGAGGAAAACAGCAGCAAGGCCACTGGCTGAAAAGCAGCTTTTCTCTCCCTGTGATCTATCTTTGACTGGATTCTGCCATTCAATTCACGAGTGTCAATCACACAGCAGAACTGATCAGAACAGTGACACTCTGCACTCTCTCTCTCTCTCTCTGTGTCCCTGCCTCCATCTCTCTCTTTCTCTGTTTCGAGGGACACAGTAGAATTTTTGCATTTGAATGAATATATATATGAGTTCTCCACAGACACCATATGCACTGAACAGAATGTTTTTCTATAGCTGAATTTCTAAAGGAAAAAAGAAATCCCTGAAACAAAACCATCAACAATTTCAACACGTTATAACTCAAATTTTGGTTCCACCGAAACAGATTGTAAAAACAAATACTGTGAAATAAAACCATGAATACAAAATATGGTACAGTGGTATGAATGCCACTGTACGCACAGTGGCACCGTATGCACCCCTGATCATTTTCAAGATTTTCCTTTATGGATCATTGGTTGTTCAGAACAGCAGTTTTAATTAAATATATCATATAGCAAACAAACACAGTGATATTTAAGAAGTGAAATGAAGTTTATAGGATTTACAGAAAGTGTGCATAATTACTTAAACAAAAGTAGGCAGGTGCATAAATTTGGGCACCC
>NC_024327.1:10738598-10739653 GCF_000523025.1 Cynoglossus semilaevis | reverse complement strand
AGTTTGACTGTTCTCACCATCCTTCGCCTCTGCTTATCTGAGATTTTTCTTGGCCTGCCACTACGGGCCTTAACTAGAACTGTGCCTGTGGTCTTCCATTTCCTCACTATGTTCCTCACAGTGGAATCTGACAGCTGAAATCTCTGAGCTAGCTTTTTGTATCCTTCCCCTAAACCATGTTGTTGAATAATCTTTGTTTTCATGTCATTTGACAGTTGTTTTGAGGCTCCCATGTTGCCAGTCTTCAGAGAAGATGCAAAGGGGAGAACAACTTGCAACTGGCCACCTTAAATACCCTTTCTCATGATTGGCTTCACCTGTGTATGTAGGTCAAGGGTCAATGAGCTTACCAAACACATGTTGTGTTCCAATAATTAGTGCTAAAGGTATTCCAATTCAAATAAAACAACAAGGGTGCCCAAAGTTATGCACCTGCCCACTTTTGTTTAAGTAATAATTGCACACTTTCTGTAAATCCTATAAACTTCATTTCACTTCTTAAATATCACTGTGTTTGTTTGCTATATGATATATTTAATTGAAATTGCTGTTCCGAACAACCAATGATACATAAAGGAAAATCTTGAAAATGATCAGGGGTGCCCAAACTTTTTCATACCACTGTATTTTTGTTTTTTTTGTTTTTTTTTTTAAATATATAAATCACCTAAATGTGATCATAACCATCAAATGTTACTGGTGTGAATTTACTTTACCTCATCCCAGGGTTACATTCTGTACAGACATTGGAGCTGTTGCACTTCTTACAGTTCTCTGGGCATTTCCTACAAATGCTGGAATCTGGAAGAGACAGAAGTAAGAAAATAATGATATAAAGCTGAACGGGTTAAGTGACTACAAGAAGAGAAGGGACAAAGACGGGAGAAGGATTGAGCAGGTAAAGAAGCCTGTGAACGAGGTGAGGAGACAGAAGTGAAGTGAGATTTGGAATAAATATTTAATTTGGAAGACTTTGAGGCGGTACACACCAACACAGCTGCCCTTGTGACAAGTAAGATTCACATGTTTTGTTTATGGGTAAATAAAAAGCCACT
>NC_024327.1:10705617-10738547 GCF_000523025.1 Cynoglossus semilaevis | reverse complement strand
GTAATTGAATGAATAAAATGTCCTTTGTTGTATGAACTGACTTGTGCTACACCAAAATAATTGGAATTAATTTCAATTCTGATGACACCCTCACTTAGGTAATTATCAAAGCATCCTATATCCTTCATTACTTTGGGCTTGTTTAAACAAATATTTGTTATGTGTGGTTTTAAAGACAGGCACTTCAGCTTGCTTCACAAGGATAAAAATCCAGAATCCTACAGCGGAGAAGACATTTAACTACAGACACAAGACAAGTCACAAGATTTCACAGAAAAAAAAACCAATCCACTTCAGTCATCTAAGCCTGCTTAAAAATGTCATGATTGAACTTGGATCAGATCACATCAGATCTGCTGCCAGCGACTCTCACAGCTGCCAGGACTTACACTGTACTGGCTGAAGACCAGTGTATAGATATATGAAGATATAATTTGTTGGTACCCCTCAGTTAAAGAAGGGAAAACCCACAATTCTCACTGAAATCACTTGAAACTTACAAAAGTAACAATAAATAAAAAATTATTGAAAATTAAAAAATTAATCAAAATCAGCCATCACTTTTGAATTGTTGATTAACATAATTATTTAAAAAAACAAACTAATGAAACAGGCCTGGACAAAAATGATGGTACCTCTATAAAAGATTGAAAACTATTTGACCAGAGTGACATGATTAACTCAGGTGTGTCCTTCAATTGACATCACAGGTGTTTCCAAACTCATAATCAGTCAGTCTGCCTATTTAAAGGTAGACAAGTAGTCACTCTGCTGTTTGGTGAAAAGGTGTGTACCACACTGAACATGGACAACAGAAAGCGAAGGAGAGAATTGTCCCAGGACATACGAAAAAAAATTATAGACAAACATCTTAAAGGTAAAGGCTATAAGACCATCTCTAAACAGCTTGAAGTTCCTGTGACAACAGTGCCTCATATTATTCAGAAGTTCAAGACCCATGGGACAGTAGCCAACCTCCCTGGACGTGGCCGCAAGAGGAAAATTGATGACAAATTGAAGAGACGGATCGTTCGAATTGTATCCAAAGAGCCCAGAACAACCTCCAAAGAAATTAAAGGTGAACTCCAAGGCCAAGGTACATCAGTGTCAGATCGCACCATTCGTCGTTGTTTGAGCCAAAGTGGACTTCATGGGAGACGACCAAGGAGGACACCACTGCTGAAAAAAAATCATAAAAAAGCGAGACTGGAATTTGCAAAAATGCATGTTGACAAGCCACAAAGCTTCTGGGAGGATGTCCTTTGGACAGATGAGACCAAACTGGAGCTTTTTGGTAAGGCACATCAACTCTATGTTCATAGACTCAAAAACCAAGCATACGAAGAAAAGAACACTGTCCCTACGGTGAAACATGGAGGAGGCTCAGGAATGTTTTGGGGCTGTTTTGCTGCATCTGGCACAGGGTGTCTTGAATGTGTGCAAGGTAAAATGAAATCTGAAGACTATCAAGGCATTCTGGAGAGAAATGTGCTGCCTAGTGTCAGAAAGCTTGGTCTCAGTCGCAGGTCATGGGTCTTCCAACAGGACAACGATCCAAAACACACAGCCAAAAACACCCAAGAATGGCTGAGAGAAAAGCGTTGGACTATTCTAAAGTGGCCTTCCATGAGCCCAGATCTGAATCCCATTGAACATCTGTGGAAGGAGCTGAAACATGCCATTTGGAGAAGACACCCATCAAACCTGAGACAACTGGAGCAGTTTGCTCATGAGGAGTGGGCCAAAATACCTGTTGACAGCTGCAGAATGCTCATTGACAAATACAGAAATCGTTTAATTGCAGTGATTGCCTCAAAAGGTTGTGCAACAAAATATTAAGTTATGGGTACCATCAATTTTGTCCAGCCCTATTTCATTAGTTTGGTTTTTTAAATAATTATGTTAATCAACAATTCAAAAGTAATGGCTAATTTTGATTATTTAATTTTCAATAAATTTTTATTTATTGTTACTTTTGTAAGTTTCAAGTGATTTCAGTGAGAATTGTGGGTTTTCCCTTCTTTAACTGAGGGGTACCAACAATTTTGTCCACGTGTGTATAGGTATATAGGATATATTATGAAGATATACTTAGCTGCAGACTACATTCCTGGGTTACGTTCAGCTAGGCTGGCTTACAATGCAATGCTAACCATGAAGTATGTACTGTTCATGTAAAAATATGTACCATAACCTCACTGCACTGCTCTGTACACTAGTAGCTAACACAAAAGTACTGGTTTTCTTTCATGGTAAGAAAATCTGATTAGGGAAAAAAAAATCAGCTTGACGTTTCAGACTCCGGGTCAGCAAGTACACAAAAGAAGACATCAACTATAAAAAAATAAATAAATAAAATCATTTAAATCACTTTCTTCATAGACCATCTGCCCCAACCTGAACAGTAGATTAATAACAACTGAGCCTTTAAATGAATGTGTTAACAGAGGAAACTTTTGGCTGCAGCGTTGCAACAACATTAAAGTGACATTTAAAAAATTATAGAAAACAGATGCTAAGGGGGAAATTACTAGGGAAGTCAAAAGAAGATTAAGACTCTAGCTGGGATCAAGGCTGATGAAAGAAAACCAAAGAGGATGGAAAATAATTGTCGACATCATGCGGCGCAATCGCCAGCAATCATGTGAAGAGCTCGTAAGTCTGACTGAGACCCACCATGGTCGAGGTAGAAGCTGTCTGCACAGCTGGCCACGCAGGAGTTTGTGCCTTCGTTGAGGTGGTGACCAGTCCGACAGGTGGTGCACTGGTCGCTGCGGCTTCCGACGCAGGTCTCACAGGACGAGGAGCATTTTTTGCAGCGCTTTCTATCGTCACGGAAAAAGCCACTGGGGCACTCTGATACACAGGTTCTGCATAGACAAAGTTAAGGTTAGTGTAAAATGCATAATACTGAAGTGCTCAAAAAAAGTGTGTGTGTGTGTGTGTGTGTGTGTGTGTGTGCGCGTGCGTGCAGCGGAGGTCGGGAGTTGTGCTGTGTGATGAACAGGTGTAACATCTGTTACTGTCACAGGCCCCAGCAGTTCACCCTCTGTCTCTGCTCCTCCGGTGTAAGATCTCTCTCCAAAGATCCTCTCGAGCACAGAGTACACACTCTCCCTAAGCCTTATTCACACACTGCTGTGCTTTGTGCCAGAAATCACATATGGCACATGTAAAACACAATCCACATGTGCTGTACACAAAGCCAGTGCGTCGTCTTCCTTTCCCCTGCTGTATTGAAGTGATTGATAAACAATAAAATCTTTAACACCTACATCAAGGACACAAGTGAATGAAGAAAATCATTTAAGCACAGATTTCTTTCCTCTCTTTCCACTGAAAATTTAACCCATTTATTTTGTTGCAAAAGCCATTATATAATTTATGTTAAGGCACTTTGGCTACTATTAGTAGGTACTTATATATGCAATACTTGTGCATAATGCAGATCCAATGGTTAACCGTAATGTAGATCTATCCAGAAAAGCAAAATGGACTATAATATAAACAAAAACAATGCAATCACACAATCATCTGCTACCCACCAACAGCTGTACAACTGTACATTATTAAAATGATCTCTACCATAGCTGATACATTTGCTTTTAGGACTCTTCATTTAAGGATGGTTTGTGAAAAACATCACATGAATTTGTCTTTGGTATTTATAGAAATCAGAGACAAGTGATTTAGAGTCATTTTACAGATTTTACAGTTTTATAGAGAGAAACTGTAATTGTCTTTTAAGTCAGAGTATATCTAATATTTGTATATCATTTTTATGAATTTACAAACTCCATCCATCCATCCATTTTCCACTTATCCGTTACCGGGTTGCGGGGGCAGCAGTCGCCTCCCAAATCACATTGCACCGTACCTAAACCTTCCTGCGGGTGGTGAGTCCACTGGAAGGTATCAACCGCCCTAACTGGGATTTGAACTTGCCCAGGAGGTGAACCCTGGGGTTCCACACCAATGACAGAGACATTGCCTCTGGGCCAAAGTGCCACATTTACAAACTCATAAAGGAGAAATATTCAGTTAAATCAGTGGTGTCAAACATAAGCCCTGTAGGTCAAAACCAGCCCACTAGAGGGTTAAATCTGGTCATCTAATCTGGAATCTGGAATTGTGAAAGTAAAACATTGCACAAACACTCCATGTTTTTGATGTTTTGTAAAATTATACATATTTCATTCAATATGAATACTTTCTAATATTGAATACTAAATGGAAACTAAAGGAAAAAATTTACACTTATTGTTGTTTATAAGTAATTATGTCATAATTGTACTGGTCCGACCCACTTGACATCCAGCTAGGCTGTATGTGGCTCCTGAAATACAATTTGACACCTCTGAGTTAAATAAATGTTACTCTCTAAGACATATACTTTATGTCTCTCTATCTCTCTCTATCTCTCTCTCTATATATATATATATATGTGCGTGTGTTTTTGTGATATTTAGTCTAATCTTTTCTAAATGGTGCAACTGATAATTAATTCAAGTTCAGCCCTGTAAGGCCGTGTTGATTAATTTTTGTCAGACTGTTTCTGATCCACATGGGCTATTAAAACCATCAAATACCTGAGTCAAATATACCTTCTACTGGGATCCTTTCAACTTCACCTTCGCTTGTGTACAGGAGAGATTTAATGTGCATACTGTCCATCCACAAACAATACAACTTTTTTATTGAATCACTACTAATAGAGCTCTTCTGATAACATTAGTCTTGTGAATTATAGTATATGGAAATGCAGATTGATCTTTGTGAAAATATAAGATCATTTTGTGAATGTTTACTTAACCTTAACCAAAAACCCGCTTTTCACTGAACTGTTTTATAGAATCAATGCTTGTTCACGTGTCTGACCTGGTGTTGTTCTTGAACTTGAGGAAGTAGTGCAGGCAGTTGATGCAGTGATGGGGCCCGGGGCCTTCACAGCCGTTCTCGTTACATTCAGCGTCACAGGGGCCTAGAGACACAAAGAAATTATATGAATCCTGATAGTGGGAATTCACACACTAGTCTGTACAGAATAAAAAAAACCTAAAAAACTAAGGCAGTAAAATGTTAGGATTTACCAGCCTAATATCTTCACAGGAAGTTACAATTCAGTGGAAGCTATCAGTTCTGGTGAATTACATGGTGCTTTTATAGCACTCTTAAACAAATGAATAATTTGCCACAGTCACAGAGCAGTAAAATAATCTCTGCACAGACACTCCTGCGTTTTATCACCTACCGTTGTACTCCTCTGTGAACTCCTCCTCTGTCGGTGTCAGCGTGAGTGTGTCTGTGGAGCGAGGCTTATCGTTGCGCAGAGACGTGTATGGGTGCACAGAAGTGCCGTACAGCACCAGAGACCACTCCTTCAACTTGCCTGCAGAAACACAGGCACCGCAAATGTCACACAGTGACATCATAAAGCATCTTTCTGTGTATTTATGACACTTGTCTTTAATTTAAGTTACTTCTGTCACTGTGAGGTTATAGGAGGGGGGCACACACTTCCTTTTTTACCTGGCATTTTAACTAAATGTATGGTAAGAATAAAACATATCTGCTGTTTTGTTTTTTTAACAAATAAAAATGTTAATTAAAACTCAGAAATTATGGGAAAACCACCTCCTCGTACCTGGTACTTTCTGGCTACGGAGCTGAGAAGGCGAGTCGTAGATCTCTAGGACCCAGTCACCTGCTGCCTTCTCTCCCCAGCAGTGTGTGGTCATAAACTCCCAGTTCTTAAAACCCTCCATAGAGTGATCAAACAACCTGCAAATCAAAAATACACACACATATACATACACAGGCAAACACATGCACACACAGAGAAATTAGACCATGATATCAGATGCGAAAACTCATGTGTTGCAAATGCCAGAATAAAATGTTTCGAGCTTCCACCAAGTGCGGTCACAGCTTCCAATGAGCTGTAGACAAACACTGCAGAGGACTGTGGTTTACTTAAGGTCAACCTTTTGGTGCTTGAACAGACAACAATCCAATATTTCAAAGGTTTTGCAAGTAAATATATTTTAGTCTCACAAATATCACCTTATTACATTAAGTAAAAGGAATCTACTGATTCTACTTTATTTACTCTTTGTCTTGGTTTTTAAGCTTCCACTTAGGATAATAGAGATAATAAAAAAAAAACTTTCAATATAATTGGACACTTAAGACAAAAATTCTATATATAGTACATGTAGGTTACCTGTTGGCGAGCAGCTGTGACTTGGTCCCTGAGGGTGACGTCAGGTTGATGGACAAGTCTCCACGGCGGGGGTGTGTGATTGTTATCCGTACAACAACGTGCTCCAGGTAGATCACATGATGGTTGGGGTTGTCAGTGCATCCTGTACCCTTGTACACTGACCGAACCACATGTTCAGGACGGATTGTTCTAAATGAAATTACAATACAGTTTTAGTTGAGAATAATATACCCACAAAAAAATGAGTGAGTGCCAGCAGAGGACTGAATTCAAACCATTGCGTAATAGTATCAAGGTTAGCCTGAACAAAAATAAATAAATAATTAAATGCACCTGACCATAATGTTTCTTTTATTTGTTTGAGAGTCGTGGTGGTCTCACTGCACTAAAACATTCTGGACTGTCAGCTCCTGCCAGTAGACTTCTACTTCTTAAAAGCATGCACAAAACGCCCTATTAATGAATTCCATATTTAAAAGCCCAGCCAGTCATCGTGTCCAAGAATCATGAGCTGAGCAGAGCAGAGACGAGGAACATTATTTGTTCCATAACAAACACCTGAGAAACATCTGTTATATGGAAGATCATCCAATGAGCTAATTTAAGAGCAGTATGTGCCAAAAAATAAAGGACACGTTACATAATCACTATAGCTGCAGCTGAGCCAACCCAACACAATAACTCCCTGCAGCACTGGATCAGACCCAGGGCTCATTCACTGGAAACTTGAACAGAGCTGGTGAAGTATACTTGTTGGCAAAAATCATAAAAATTAATCATTTTAATTCTTCTTTATCTTTGGATTTTTTTTTTATTGGAGAAGGTTTAAGGGATAGTTGGGTCCACTGTTAGTTTGATCCTGTACTGGACCTTGTTTCTTAGCAGCAACATGTCTATAGTCGATTCACTTGTATTTGCATTGTCCATCTCTCATAGATTGAATAGTCAAAATGAAAGAATAAATAAAAGATAAACTGTGGATAAATGAATAAAGTTAGAGTCTGAATCAGTCACTAATCAATTAAATCAACTGATATTTTAAATCTGACTTGATTTTTCTTAAATGTGTTTTTATAAACTAAAGATTAGCTTGAAGAACAGGAACAACAAATTTTGGATACAACGATCAATAATGTTTAACATTCTCTGCATTTTTATTAACTTGATGAGAAACCAATTAATCAGAAAATAACTGCCTGATTAATTCATGAGAAAATAATTGATAATTACAGCGATGACTGAGTGTTTTCTTCTTTCCTAAAAAATCCATGAGCGTTTTTAAAGCAGACAATAGGAATGGCTGGGGAGTCTGGGGCTGATATCACAGTTCTGGCTTCTCAATGACACATCGCAGATAACTGAACAAAACACATGAGACAGAGCCCAACAGATGCATAGCTGATTACCGGCAGTCTGATTGCACACAGATCAGGCGTTTCTCCTGGTTCATGCTCCAAGTGGAGTGAGGGGAGCGACTGCAGACAGACATTACCAAACCCAGTCTGAGGGGCCAGCCAGAGGGTGTGTGGAAAGACAGCATGAGGTGATGGCTGCAACTTATGTGAGCGAATTATAGACCGAGTGGAAGAAAAATTACAAGTCTGAGTAACGTTCACTGAACGACCATTTCACAATCTCTGAGTGACTTCTACAGTGGGGTAACTTTTTTTTTTAATGTTGGCAAAATCCTGCAGCACGTATAACATGGGTACAAAGACTTGAGCATAAATGCCTCTGACATGAGCCAGACTTTACATAAGGTTAATGCAGCCTGACCTAAGTGCTAGAGCAGAATAGACAGAAACAGTGATAATAGCTACAGATGCTGGACATCGAGCCTTTGACTGAAAGCAAATCAGTTCATGGCCCAAGTTTAGCCAGGCAGCCTAACACAGAACAGCACTCAGGCTTCCAACTGCATCCAGAATAAAAAGCTGTGAAGTCCTGGCTCCCTGTGTATGTGTGTGTGGTTTGTGTGTATGCGCGCATGAGTGTGTGCATGCACACATGTGCACATGTAGTTAAGGTCTTAGGTTAGAACCACCCTGCCAGAACTATGGCTTGGCCCCTATCAAGGTGCAGCTTGCACAACCACATTTTCAAACACATACCACTGCATAAAACACCACAGAGACAAAAAAAACAGTGAACAAAGAAGGAAGACAGACGAAAAGAAAGAGAGAAATGACAAAGAAACAGAGGTGGGAGTTTAGACATATTTATAAAAAAACTGTTTCCAAAACGTTGCACCACATTTATAGATGCAGATATTTATAATTTACAAAAACAATACATAAAAATAAATTATAATAAATGGACATCTGGGTATTAAATAATTAAATATATATATAGATAGAGAGTTATATATAAATATATGTATACTGTATATATAGTATATATAGTTGACCTCAATAATTTGTAAAATTAACCCATTTGTAATGAATTTTACCACATGCATAGATTTATGCACAATGTATATCCAATAATTCCACAATATCATCACTCCAATACAGTGTTGTCATTAACACACACTCTAAGAAAAGTATTATTTCACCAAAGATCCTAGATTGCGATTACCTTTGCATATTTGTCTTGATATTTTTCAATATTAATGATAGCTTAATTATTATAAATAATAAAACAAATAAAGGGCAAACAAATAAAGCCTAACTATATTAAGATATTTTAAGAATTAAGAAGGCTTTTAAGGAGAAGCACTGACTCCATTCATTGAAGCAAAGTAATTTCCAATGGACAAAAAGGAAACTGTGGTAAGGGCTGTGACAAGAAAGCCCAAACACTAACTTTGTGCTGTTTAAAACTGCTGACCTCAACAGTGATCATGTGGTTGTAATGTTCATAAATCTCTGCAGCAGGCTTATAAAATGTAATGAGAGCCTTCCTTAAAGTCTACAGGCTGTTAGAGAATCTTTCAAGGAAACACATCTGGGTCTGACGTCAGCGTGTCCCCACACATGGTGAAACATAACGTCTGCCCTGGAAGGTCAAGGTACCTGCAAAACTGCTCAACAGCAATTACCTTTTATGTGCAAGAGTCGAGTGTGTGTATGTGAGTGTGTGTGAACTTATCTACCTTATCTGACGGTCGGCGCTCTCCACACAGACGTGCTGAGCCGGGACTTGCCTCCATCGTTCGGCCTCCTTCACCATGGCTTCAGCATCCATCAGACCAAAGCCGTACAGGTGACTGACTGCAGGGAACAGGAGAGGATTTTCACAATGGTCTATGCCTGTTACTATTGCATTTTGAACAATTACCAGTTTATCCTAACCAGGTTAGATGTCAAGGGCCAACAGAGGATTAAATTTGGCATTGGATGATCAATTAAAAAAATAAATATGATCTATATTATATGTTTAAAATATTCAAATGGTATATCATATGTAAATATAATCTTAATAAGAATATTTATTTTTTCCATTTAGGATACTCTTGTTAAACTAAAATCATCACTGCATTACGGTGATGTAAAACAGTAAAATAAAAGTTGCTGCAAACACATCAACAGCTGTTTACTGTAGTGATGGGATAGCAGCAACATATTTGTTGCTACTAAAACACAAAAAACTGCCAAACGTTGTCTCTGTGGTAGTAACAGTTTTGAAATCACAAGGCTGATGAGTATGAGTCGAAGATCATTCACCACTGGGCAAGTTGTGAATTTCTTAAGCAAGGGCAAGCTATTCACCCAACATTGCAATGTGACGCATTAAACAAATAACTGGAAACATCAGTATCCACAAAGAGGTTTGTCCTGCATTCATTAGAGGAAAAGGTTTGGGCACCACTGATCAAAACACAATACAAAGTTTTTTATTAATTTAAGCCTCCAAAACAGATGTTTATTTTTTTATTAAAAATTCTAGAATCATAAAATAAAGGGAAATTGTATAATCGGTTATAAGTGTTGTTTTTGGAGCTAAAACAGTCCAGTCATTTTGTTTTGTAAGCAGAAAGTTTGGAAACTAATCAGGTCACGAGTGAGCTAATCTAATATGAATTCCTTCATACTTCACGCAGCCCCCCAGTCCTGTTTCTCTTTAGTTCCTCTTTGAAAAAACACCCACTTGGATAATCTCCTGACACACTGGGCCTGCAGCCTGACGACGTTTTTTCCATACACACACACACAGAGCTGTGTGCTTAAACACACACACTACACAGAAGAGTGATCAACACATTGATCCCGACAGCCAGCTGCTGGTAATACATTTGTTTGTTTCTATAAATGAAATGAATGAATCATTTTAATTCATACAGTGAGTGAGTGATTGCGTGAGTGAGTACAGACCATTGTAACCAGCAGCATTGGACTTCCAGTCAGGTGCACTGAGATGTCCAGCTCTAGAAGTCTTAACAATGATGTGCTGAACATCTCTCCATGACAGAAGAGGACTAGCAAAAGACAAAATAACAGAACAAAATTAAATACTATAATACTTTTATACTTGTATAAAGCAAGGATAAAACAATCCTTGTTAAATACAAGGATATATATATATATATATATATATATATATATATTAGGAGAGAAACATTACATAAACAAATAAAAGGAGATGTAAATGAGGTTAAAAAAACAAAAAAACTGTCAAAGTAAGGTTATTGCTCATAATTAGTAGATATTAGTAAATTAAGTAAATTAAGAGGAGGAGCAGTTGGACACAGATGCCAGTTTTCTGTTTATTCCTCAAATCTCACGTGTGATCCATCAGGAGATGGCAGCCACGTGCCTTCGCCCCTTTGATGTCCACACGCTACACTAAGAAGGGAAAAGTGGGTCACCAAGTTTCCTGGGATTCCCTTCCATCTCATATGCTAACCAGATGCTCCGCTCTATCCAAGTGTCCCTCGCTTACCGGAGGAAACCAGTGGATTCAAACACAATATGATTTTGTATACTGAAACATTTGTACTAGTATCAGATTATCAGATGAAGACATTGTAGTAATGACAGCCACATGAAAAGTATGTAAAAATGTCCGTACAAAACAAACCATAGAATTGAATAAATCTGCAGTTATAAAGCCCTCTGCTTGTATTTTCTCTTTCTTTTGCAATGTCCAGAGATGCATGAGGGTAAATTGTAAGATAGCTACTTTAGCTTTTCATCTGCATTTTAAAGTTCATTTCAGAATGGAGTGTATTTTGAGTTTGTTGTGATATTGTTGAAGTACAGCTGCACACTCAAATATTTATCTAATCTCTAATATGTTGTGGAAATTGTTTCTAGAGAGTTACATCTTCTTCTTTTTCTTTCGGCTTTGTCCCTTTTTTTTTTTTTCAGGGGTTGCCACAGCAAATCATTGATTTTCATCTCTCCCTGTTCTCTGCATCTCCTACTCTGACTTCAACTATCTGCATGTCCTCCCTCACTGCATCCATGTATCTCCTCTTTGGACTTCCTCTCTTTCTCCTACCTGGTAGCTCCATCTCTAACATTCTTCTACCAATGTATCCACTGTCCCTCCTCTGCACATGTCCAAACCATCTCAATCTGGCTTCTCTAGCTTTTTCTCCAAACCTTCCTGTCTGTGTTGTCCCTCTAATGACCTCATTCCTGATCCTGTCCATTCTTGTCACTCCTAAAGAGAATCTTAGCATCTTTAACTCTGTCACCTCCAGCTCCGCCTCCTGTCTTCTGCCTAATGCTAGTGTCTCTAAACCATACATCATGGCTGGTCTCACCACCGTCCTGTAAACCTTTCCCTTCACCTTAGCTGACACTCTTCTGTCACAGATCACTCCTGACACTTTTCTCCAGCTGTTCAATCCTGCCTGTACTCTATTCTTCACCTCTCTTCCACAGTCTCCGCTGCTCTGAACAGTTGATCCTAAGTACCTAAACTGAACTAATCTTTCGCTGTGAACTAATCTTTCGCTGTGAACTAATCTTTCGCTGTGAACTAATCTTTCGCTGTGAACTAATCTTTCGCTGTGAACTAATCTTTCGCTGTGAACTAATCTTTCGCTGTGAACTAATCTTTCGCTGTGAACTAATCTTTCGCTGTGAACTAATCTTTCGCTGTGAACTAATCTTTCACTATGAACGAATCACTCTCTTTGAACTAATCTTTCGTTTCGTTCTCGCAGATTCGTTTCATTTGTCACGTGACAGAGAGCTCGGGTCTCTTTTGCTCTCATTCATCTTCACATTGTGGTGTGTTTTTCTTTCTTAGGTTTTGACATGGTTTTAATTGCTTATGGCATTTTGTGTACTTTGTAGACTTTGTCAGCAGAAGCAAACCATGTTGCCTTCAGTATTTAGTGAACGAATGAATGAAATTATTCGTTCATGATTCGTTCACAACTCGTTTATTTTACTGTTCGAGAGTCAAAGCTCCGAATCAGTAAAAAGAGTCGGTCTTCCCATCACTACTCTCTATCGGTAACGTTAAGTAAAACCACGGAGGTGCTACTCGATTGGTCTCGCACGATCACGTGTCGAACCGTGCCACCGCTCGCAAACCAAAATCTTACTACGCCCTGAAGAAACTAGTTCGGCATGAAATGGCTCACCATAAAAAAGTGGCAGGATTTTTTGCGACAAACCTTTTGCTGTAAGTTTAACTTAACTCGTTCTTTTTTATGAAGTTAAGATGGTGTAGTTCGCAGACGTTGGAGCGAGATGAAACGATAATAGGGTTCACCTTATGGCCTAAAATGTGCGGTCCTCACGACAGCTCCAGAGCTGCCGTACGCGCATTTCTACAGCTGTCAGCCTTTGGCGACACTTCGTGCTAATGCTGGGAAACTGCTAATAATGTAAAAAAAGTAATCATCAAAGTGATGTGCACATCAGAGACGCACTTATGAGTGATTAACTCATAAATGAGTTTGCAATTATATGGGTGGATGTGAAAGAATGCAACAAGTGTTGAAGAAATGTGATTAACAATTGCAGCGGTAGTGTTATTAGAACATCTCACAATAAGACGGGAGCGTGTATTTAGGGAACAAGACGATATACTGTCCATTCCATCAATGTGCAAATTATATGTGATGTGTGATCTCGGACTATTTCTTTTTTACCTTTATGTGTGTGCGCTGCCCTGACTAACGGCATTTACGGCGACACACACACACTTTTTTCTTTTCATATTTATACCTGTGGACACACACACAAAACACACCTCGCCGCTTCTCCACCTCTCTGACTAGGATCTATAGTTCGGCTTCAGTCTAATCCATTTTTTAGTTCCTCGTGATGAATTCACCTGCAGATCTTGGGATTCACGGCTTCTTTAAAGATATTTGCATACGTAGGTGGGGGCGTGGTCTGATAATTCCGCACGTGCGTCAATGAAACACTGGGATTTACAAACGAAACGAAGTTGGATTTTAGCGTGAGCACTTTTTCACGATGAAATGTACGGACGTTTAGTACATCAGGCCCCCTGGTGTTAGACTGGAGAATATTCTGGATGGAAATAAACCAACCAATAGATCAATAGTTGTTAGCATTAAATGGATGGATGGATGGATGGATGGATGGATGGATGGCATACGTAGGTAGGGGCATGGTGTGGTAATTCCGCATGTGCGCTTAATGCCAATTTGTAAATGTGATTTACAAATGAAACGTACTTGGATTCCTGCGCACGATGAAATCTACGCACATTTAGTACATCAGGTCCCAGGACTGTACTTTCAACACTGTATTTTCATTATCAAAGCATTTGAAGTGGAATTTCCTGAAGTATTCACGGTGCGATTTTTTATTTTCTTACCTTCTGTGGGTTGGGGATGTAAATTGTTGGCATCTCAAAACCACATTTATTGAGGCCCGGACAGCAACACAGCTCCTGAACGATCTGCATCATCACCCTCTGCCAAAAAGGAAAGAATAATTTCACTCACTCCATCCATCCATTATCCTCCGCTTATCCGGGGCTGGGTGGCGGGGGTAACAGTTGGAACAGGGACGCCCAGACTTCCCTCTCCCCAGACACTTTCTCCAGCTCCTCTGGGGGGATCCTCAGGCGTTCCCAGGCCAACCGAGTGACGTAGCCCAAGCTCGTCAACTGACTCTCGATGTGAAGGAGCAGCGGCTCTACTCCGAGCTCCTCTCGGATGACCTCACCCTATCTCTAAGGGAGTGCCCTGCCACCCTGCGAAGGAAGCTTATTTCAGCCACTTGTATCCGGGATCTAATTTCTTCGGTCATGACCCAGAGCTCATGACCATAGGTGAGGGTAGGAACGTAGATTGACCGGTAAATCGAGAGCTTTGCCTTTCGGCTCAGCTCCTTCTTCACCACAACGGACCGATACAGATGGATACTGCACCGATCCGTCGATTAATCTGACGTTCCAGTCTCCCTTCGCTTGTAGACACTTCTCCTAACCAAACGCCCTCCTCTTCTAGAGAGTTACATGATTAGATGAATATCAAACAACAGTGCACTAATGGAAAGAAATATATACTTTGTGGTATCTTTTTACCAGAATTCCCTTTACATTACTTGTAAACCCTAAAATTGTGCATACCAGAAATCCTAAATGTCACATCCCCCAATACATAAACAGCACAACCTCCTGCAGATGCTGCTGTTAAAAATTCACAAATCTTGACGGTTCAGAGTAGCTCTAACTAACATATGGAGTAAAAAGACATTTTCAAGGATGGTTGCACAGATAACAGAGCCATGGAAAGAGGGAATAAGTGATGTTTGGATCAATATTAATGGGCTTCACTGTCGGTGTGTAATTATGGCCCCATAAACATTTCATGGTCATTAATTAACACTGTCTTTGCACAACAGATCAGAGGAGAAGAAAGCAGGACCTATGACCTAGTGTGTAGAAGAAGTGTATTTGTCTGGCGCTAGCTGGAAACTGGGAGTATTTCCTATACGAAGGATTTGGATTATCCAGGTTAATGAAGTGGCCTCAGTTAACGTAGCTGCTCTGCTTGTGATGATGGGAACAAACTGTGATTTAGATTCACTATGTCTCCACAGCTGGTATCAATTAATGGATTTAAATTTAGGCACTTCAATAGGATTCAAAGAAAAGGTGGCAGTCTGCAGTGCTTTACACAAAACCAACCAAGGCTTTAGGCATAAGGGCAAGACAGGACACAGGAAAAAAACTTTTTTTTTTGGTTGCCACAGGCAAAAAAGTTCAGACAAGTTTCAAACTCTTTTGAAACCCAAAACTGGCCAGAGTCAAGTCGAGTCAGGGCCGTACTCATGTTTAGCACTGCACTAAAGGGAAATGTAGTTGTAGAGCAAGTCAGTGTTTGACAAAATGGGGGGAAAAAAAGTTATATTATTTGATTCAGTGTAGGTACTACTTGTAGTCCTCCTTTTATTTGTCAGCAGTTCATGTTGCATTGCTCCCATCATTGTATTTTGAGCGACTGAAGACCAAAAAGGTAGTAACATAAACAGATGGAGGACTGGATCTGTATTTAAATATTCTTCACCTTTTTCTCTAGTAAAGTAAAATATAGTAAAAGTATACATCTAAATTTGAGACTTTTATTACAATATCAAAAGTGTAAATATTTTAACTGGGTATATGTGATGTTCTATGTAATTTAACACCTTGGATGCTACAATATAATAGACATCTGAAGAGTGCGACAGAGAAAGGCCTATAGCAAACAAATGATTCTCTCAGTCATCACTCAAGGCCATCAAATACCATAAAGGATGACATTTTACCTATTTTGCATAGCAGGCTTTTGCATCTAGGCAAAAATGAAATATGCAAACAAGTGACATGCAAACTCTGGTTTGGCTTTTAACCCTCCTGTTACCCTCAAATTTTCAAAAATCTATTATCCTTGGGGTCAATTTGATAATTCAAAATATTACCCAACTTTTTGTGCCAGGTACTTCAGGTTTCTTTGTTGTTAACATAAAAAAGCCCCTCCAATATAACAGCCCCCCCCACACCCCCATGTATCTAAAACACCTAATCCATGACTATACGAAAAAAGGAAAATAACCATAAAATCTCACTGATTGATCTAAAACTGAAAAAAAAGATATTGTTGCTACTTCAGTACCTTCATATCATCTCTCAATACAGATTTCTGTCATTTATAACACATATAACATATAACAGGCAATTTTGGTTGTCAATCATATTTGCATCTTTTATGCTTCGGGTCAAATTGACCCCAGAAAAAAACAGACACCATTTCAAACATTTAGATTTTTTTTTTAAATTTACTTTTAAACTTTAAAACATCTACTTGTAACATCATAAAAATTGGTAGGTAGAATACAGTAAAACTATTCCCAAAAGGACAATAGAACATTAGGAACTTGAATGAATCAGAACAGCATGTCTTTCAATAGACTGCTGTTGCCTCACCCTTTGACCTGTAAACCTCTGCTAAAATGGGTAAACCAATGTAGGCTTTCAAAAAGGGTGTCATCAGTGTCTTGCCTTGTGTCCCCATATACAGTACATGAAAACGTGTCATTTAATTCCAGATTCATTTAACCCTCAAAACACCTTCACATGCCAACACCTTTGCTCCTCTGCGGTCAAAGTATATTTTGGTCATGCCATAGTTTTGTTTGACAGTTGTTTGTGACATCAGAATTATCAGTGTTAGGTTAGGGCCCTAAACATAGGAAAGCTCTCTAAAGTATATAAAAGTGTGTTATGATGACCTTAATGTGATCTAAAACAAATAAAGCATATGTGAAAATGATTGTATAACAATGCAACATGTTCTTAAATGTTTTATACAGCTGAATCGGTTTGAAGTCAAATTGACCCCAAGGAACACGGATGTATACAACATGCATACAGGACATCAAAAAATATATATATTATGATGTTAAATTTAAGTTTACCCAGTTCCCCTCACTTAATTAGGAAAAGTCACCAAAGATTAAGCAAAAAAATGTGTACTTTGTGAATTGTGAAATGTTAAACACTGAATGGGGTCAAATTGACCCCAAGGATAATAGGAGGGTTAAGGCACGGTGACAGCATTCATAAAGCAGAGGTCATGTCCCAAAACATACAAACAACTTATTTAATAGTGAAGAGGAAATAACTTTTACCTTTAATTATGTGGAACTTTAAGCAATAAAACAAAGCACTTACATATGTGGAGCATAGATGGAATATTATGTACCACTGTGCATAACACATCTACATGGACATATGATTATTCAAATTTTTTAAAGGCCAAAAACGTGACGAAAGTTCTGAACCGATACAAAGCAGAGCAGCTCAGAGGCCAGTTTCTGGACATTCTGCTCTTCCCTTTGTGTCAATCTCCACATTACATAAATGGTGAGGGTTACGTCAGGAAGGGCATCTGGTGTAAAACCTTTGCCAAATCAAATAATGAGAAATCAAACTATTTCCATACCGGATCGGTCAGAGCCTGGGTCAAAAATGACCGCTAACAGTGCTGTTGACCTACAGGGTATTGATGGAAATTGGGCTACTATAGGTCGAAGACAGAGAACAAGAGGAGTGACAGAGACCTTGCCTCTGGGCCAAAGCGCCACTCACAGATACATAAACAAACATTAAAAATATTCACTTTGCTAAGGTTTCTGGTGTACTACAACGACTGTACACAAGGACATATTTTGGTCAGTAATGATTAAAAAGTCATCAGGTTTGGTGAAGGAACATCTCCTGCTGCAAGCTCCACTTCGTTCAACAAATAAAATACACAACTGTGCGTGTAAATTACATTGCTACTTTACAAAGGTAAATGTTATACAGTTCGAGTAGGGGTGATCCTAAAGGAAAAATACAGTGGAGGAAATAAGTATTTGCCCCCTTGCTGATATTGCAGGTTTGCCAACTTACAAAGAATGCAACGATCTATAATTTTAATCATATGTATATTCTAACAGTAAGAGACAGAATCCCAAAGAAAATTTCAGAAATTCACATCATATGAATTTATAAATATGATAACCATCTGATGAGGAAAAACAAGTATTTGACCGCCTACCAAACAGCAAGTATTCTGGCTCCTACAAGCCAGTTTGTTTTTCTTTAAGACACATCTACAATCCCAACTAATCATCTACATTAAATACACCTGCCTCACCTCGTTACCTGTATAAAAGACACCTGTCCACACCCAAACAACTAGCATCCAACATCTCCACCATGGGCAAGACCAAAGAGCTTTTTACGGACATCAGGGACAAGACTGTTTACCTGCACAAGGCTGGAATGGGCTACAAGAGAATCGGAACGCAACTTGGAGAGAAAAGCTCAACTGTCGGTGCAGTAATCAGGAAATGGAAGAAGCACCACACCACCGCCAACCTCCCTCAATCTGGACCTCCACACAAGATCTTGCCTCGTGAGGTGTCCCTGTTCATGCGAACGGTGAGGAATCATCCCAAAACCACAAGGGGGGAACTGATGAATCAACTGAAGGCAGCTGGGACCACAGTTACAAAAGAAACAGTTGGTAACACACTACGTCATCATGGATTGAAATCCTGCGGCACACGCAAGGTCCCCCTGCTCAAGAAGAAACATGTACAGGCCCGCATGAAGTTTGCCATTGACAACCTGGGCGACTCAGAAGAGGCCTGCAAGAAGGTGATGTGGTCAGATGAGACCAAAATAGAACTTTTTGTGCTCAACTCAACTCACTGTGTTTGGAGGGCAAGGAACACCAAGTACAACGCAAAGAACACCATCCCCACCGTCAAGCATGATGGTGGTAATATAATGCTTTGGGGGTGCTTTTCAGCCAAGGGGACGGGACACCTCCATTGCGCTGAGGGGAGGATGGACAGGGCCATGTACCGTGGAATTCTGGACCAACACCTTCTTCCCTCAGTGAGAGAGCTGAAGATGGGTCGAGGATGGGTGTTTCAGCACGACAACGACCCTAAGCACACTGTCAAAGCAACAAAAGAGTGGCTGAAGAAGAAGCACATCAAGGTTCTGGAGTGGCCTAGCCAGTCTCCAGACCTGAATCCAAGTGAAAATATTTGAAGGGTGCTAAAAAATTCGAGTTGCCAGGTGACAGCCTCGGAACCTGAATGATTTAGAGGCTGTCTGCAAGGAGGAGTGGGCCAACATCCCTGCGGAAATGTGCACAAACCTTGTCACCAACTATAAAAACGGTTTGACATTTGTGCTGGCCAATAAAGGCTTTTCTACAAAATATTAACATGCACAAGGATGTGCATCAGGTGAGGTTGATTAAGGACAGAGATGGGAATGTAATCACAACTGAGGAAAGTGTGCTGAGAAGATGGAAGGAGTACTTTGAGGAGTTGTTGAATGAGGAAAATGAAAGGGAACATAGGAGCCAGAAACTATTTGGAAGAAGGCAGATTAGAAAGGAAGAAGTAAGAAAAGCCCTGAAGAAGATGAAGAGTGGAAATATATGTTTTATTAAAACATATATAAAACTGTACAAAACAGCATAAGGAAATGAATGGTAATGTTAACAATGCAACCACTGCAATATAACTCTGATGCAATAGGCTACACATGACACGTTAGTCTTCACTGTCAGTGTCAGGGCAGTCATCCTCCTTCTCCTTGATTTCCTTTGTGTTTGCACAGTTGCAACACCTCCTGCACAGGAACACCTACCTGTCTCACAGTGCCCTCTGGCCTAGGGTGTCCTGGTGCCAAGTGCACTGATGGACACCCTTATGTTTGAACATGGTGTTTGTTGTGGATAAACTGTGACTAGCACAGAAATCATCCATGTGACATGTAGGTTTCCATCTTGTGCCAACCATATCCACCAGGTGATGGAGCACCTATATTTTGTTTGATGCAGGACCTCATGACTGCAGCCTGATAATTTGCCTTTTTTGCAGTGCTGATGGAAGGCATCACTTGTGGGGGGAATAGACAATTCTGGCGAGGCTGATGATGCCATACAGAAAGTCTTGTACCTAGCCTCATTGACATTTTCAGTAGCTGGCTGATCATACAGGTGGCATACATATTTGCAAAGTAGTGCAAATGTTGAGTAGTCCAAGTTAAAGTTAGCACCCAGATTTTTTTAAACCCTTAAGGTCCTCTTCGAAGGAGGTGTTGGTCCTGAATTCCATGGTACATGACACTGTCCATCCTCCCCTCAATGTGATGGAGGTGTCCCGTCCCCTTGGCTGAAAAGCACCCCCAAAGCATTATATTGCCACCACCATGTTTGATGGTGGGTATGCTGTCAATGATGTGTGTCCTGTTGCCCGTCCCTGTGAAAAAATATAAGCTGAAGACACTAGTTCTTTATAAAATGCATCTATATAAAAAACGGGCAGGATATTTTGTGACGAACCTTTTGCTGTAAGTTTAACGTAACTCGTTCTTTTTTATGATGTTGAGATTGTGTAGTTCCCAGACGTCGGAGCGAGATGAAACGATAATCGGGTTCACCTTATGGCCTACTAGTGTCCACAGCTACAAAGGACATTGTGAACCACACGCTGTTTGAGGTAAGTGTCCCAGATAACGCATGTGAATGATATTTTAAATAATTTTCATACCTCGAGTAGACAACCTTGAAGCTAACGTTAGCATTCCTCTGATAAATTATTGCTATATCACATAAGCTAATAGCGGTTAGCAGATAGCTATCGTTTCATGTTGGATGCTGGTTGTTTGGGTGTGGACAGGTGTCTTTTATACATGTAACGAGGTGAGGCAGGTGTATTTAATGTAGATAATTAGTTGGGATTGGAGATCTGTCTTAAAGAAATACAAACTGGCTTGTAGGAGCCAGAATACTTGCTGTTTGGTAGGGGGTCAAATACTTGTTTTTCCTCATCAGATGGTTATCAATTTTTATAAATCCATATGATGTGAATTTCTAGAATTTTCTTTGGGATTCTGTCTCTCACTGTTAGAATATACATATGATTAAAATTATAGATCGTTGCATTCTTTGTAAGTGGGCAAACCTGCAAAATCAAGGGGCCAAATACTTATTTCCCCCACTGTATGTTATAAAGACTGACTATTTGAACTATATTTGAATTTTAACATTTACAAATAATTTTGTTAAAAAAAAACAAATCAGAAACTTTTCCAATACTGCAGATGTTGTGAATGTAAGTACATCCTGCTTTGGTGGAGTAAAAACTCAGTATGCAGTAAGAGTATAACTTTGTAAAAACATACATATCTATATCAAGCAACATAAGTACACACACAACTGATGTGCTAAATTATCAGTAGAGCTACTAACACACATCTAAAGTTAACTTACAACACACCACTGGCTATGAATGTGGCATGTTGACAAAAACACATTTCTGAAAATAAAATAAAAAATAAATAAATTTGTATTATATTGATCCCATATTTGGGAAATTGTTGTGTTAGCAGCAAATATTCTGATAACAGGCTGCCCCTAGCAAGTGCCAAGCATGTGGTTCCTCTGGGAGTTGAATCCAGGAGTCTCTGCTCTCTGCTTCTGAGGCAGGCGTGCTAACTGTTACACTATGGAACCGACGATAGATAAGAAATGTTAAAGCAGATAAGAAGTGTTAAAGCATTTAGATAAGAAACGTTAAAGCATTTTAAATAGCATTGCCTTGTTTGTTAAAAGCAGATTGTTACATCTGATGATTAAGTCCTAAAAAAGGTTAGACAGACACAGGAGTCCCTGGTGCAGTAAAACAACTATTCTGGCTTGTGCTGTTTGTCAGAAAGTCAATGACCATTAAGAGAGGTCTGAGATTCCTAACGAACCCTGACAAGAATGTCTGACATGTTAGATTTTTTTTTCTTACAAAACCACTGGAATTAATAATGACAGCACAGACAAATTAGAACAAAAGGGATGCATGTAACCACACACAGAGACAACACAAAAAAAATGCACATCCACAGAGGACAAGTCCTTCTCCCCAAATAATACCCTGCTCAATATTTTATTTAAAACATTTCAGCAAAGTGCCAACTTCTGGGCTTTTAAAGAGGAAAATAATGGGATAAAGGAATGAAATGAAGGGCCAAGGTTAAATGGATCTTACTTTGCCTCCAGGGCCAGGGCGATAATTGCAGCAGCCATGGGAGCAGAGGCCGATGTCCCTGTGTGACTGTCTGTGCACCGGTGTCTTAAGTCTGTTGTGATCTGTAGAAAGATGAGAAGAGGAGGCAGACAAGAGGAGATTAAATAATTTTGGATATAATTGAAAAGCAATAGCAAAGAAAACTAAAGGGATAGGGTTTACCATTAAATAACTGTAAGAGTTTTTTTTATTTTGACTTTTCCTTTTTTTTTTCCAAAGTATTTGAAAGAGCTTGGGAAAAGAGTGAATGGGTTGAAGAAAAAAGAGAGTCAGCAGAAGAGTGACTGAAGTCGTGAGGATCAGGAGGCTTTAGTAAAACCTGAAACTTCTCATTCCAGCTGTGATACACTGCCTCATAGGAGATATCTGACACTTCGACTTAAACTCAAATGGACCACAACTTTCTCGCAAAAAAAATAAAAGCCCAAGGACAAGCAAAGGGCAAAGATTAGAAGGTAAAAAGTTGTTGAAAACAGTGTCATTGAAGGGCTTTGCGTTCACCTTAACATTGTGGACTTACAGTGGGGGAAATAAGTATTTGGCCCCTTGCCCCAAATCTTCATTGTATGGCTCATCGATTTTATCCCTCTGTAGTTGTTACAACTCTGCACATCACCCTTCTTATAAATTGGCACCAGAACACTTTTCCTCCACTCATCAGGCATCATGTCAGTCTCTAAAATTCTGTTAAACAACCTAGTCAGAAAATCTACCTCCACTTCTCCTAAGCACTTCCATACTTCCACTGGTATGTCATCGGGTGACTGACTTTCCACTTCATCCTCTTCAGGGCTTTTCTTACTTCATCCTTTCTATGGAGATGGTAAGGACAAATAACATGGATCTACCTTCTTCCAAATAGTCTCTGGTTCCTCATTCCTATGTTCCCTCATTTACTCATTATTTTCCTCATTCAACAACTCCTCAAAGTATTCCTTCCATCTTCTCAGCACACTTTCCTCAGTTGTGATTACATTCCTATCTCTGTCCCCAACCTCCCTCGATCTGGGCCTCTACACAAGATCTCGCCTCGTGGGGTGTCCCTGATCATGTGAACAGTGAGGAATCATCCCAAAACCACAAGGGGGGAACTGATGAATCAAATGAAGGCAGCTGGGACCACAGTTACAAAAGAAACAGTTGGTAACACACTACGCCGTCATGGATTGAAATCCTGCAGCGCACGCAAGGCCCCCCTGCTCAAGAAGAAACATGTACAGGCCCGCATGAAGTTTGCCATTGATCACCTGGACGACTCAGAAGAGGCCTGGAAGAAGGTGATGTGGTCAGATGAGACCAAAATAGAACTCAACTCAACTTGCCGTGTTTGTAGGGCAAATTCTGGACCAACACATCCTTCCCTCAGTGAGCGAGCTGAGACTTACTATCCTTGTTTTTCTCTCAAATTAAATTGTAACAGTATTTGTTCAGTTTACTAAAATGATTGTTTAATAACCTACATTTACAGATATTATCTTTAATTATACCTATTAGTGTATTTTGATGTACAGTGTTTAATTTAATACTGTAAATGTGCAGAAATTCCTGTTTGATTAAAGGAACCTGAATGATTTGGAGGTTGTCTGCAGGGAGGAGTGGGCCAACCTCCCTGCCGTAATGTGCACAAACCTTGCCACCAACTATAAAAAGCGTTTGACATCTGTGTTGGCCAATAAAGGCTTTTCTACAAAATATTAACATGCTGTTTGTCCACGGGGTCAAATACTTGTTTTTCCTCAACAGATGGTTATCAATTTAAATAAATTCATATAATGTGATTTTCTGGAATTTTCTTTAGGATTCTGTCTCTCACTGTCAGAATATACATATGATTAGAATTATAAATCATTGCATTCTTTGTAAGTGGGCAAACCTGCAAAATCAGCAAGGGGCCAAACACTTACTTGCCCCATTGTAAGTCAGTCTGCAAGACAAACCTTTGTGTTGTTACTTTGTCGTCACTTACTGTATGTTAGAATAAACCAGATCAGAGAGTGAAGAAAAGCTCAGCCAAGTTCCTGTGTGAGTCGTCATTAGAGGACTGGACTAAAAACAGTTAATGGACTATGTCAACGTGCGCGCACACTCACGCTCACTTACTACATCACTCACACTCTAATCAATTCTTACTATTTTTCTGTCATATGCAGCAAATCAGTGTAGATGGACAAGACGGTTTCCTGAAATGACTATTAAATACCCTTAATTTACAGACCTTGGCCTTAAATGCAGCTGTTTTTGATGTATTTTTAATATACTCTCCTTTTTTCCACTGTCCAATGAACATTTTTAAATCTTGGAATTCTTTAAAATGACAGATTAATACTGCAAAATTACAGAGATTAATCTGAAAGTTATCTTATTTTAATGTTTTTTGACATGTATGTTATTTTACAGTATGATGGACTGAGGCCCAGACGAAGATGGAGCCACGTCCTTTCCTTCCCTGTTTAAAGCAGATGCATATTATCAACTAAAATATACTGTATTTTAATTAATTAAAATCAGAATAATTGCTTTAGTTCAAGAACAAACAATGGATGCCTGAAGGTCTTGGAGGTGAGTGCATGCTCTGTAAAGATGAGATTGTTTTTTAAGTGAACTACTTGTCATTGTGACACAGCACACCACTGCACACAACGAAATGTGACCTCTGCTTTTAACCCATCACCAAAGTGAACAGTGGCAGCTTTAAGCGCCCGGGGAGCAGTGTGTGGGGATTCAATCATACCAAAATAAGGTGAAAATATTGTTGTTGTCGTGAAGAAACACCCATCCTCGATCCTTCTTCAGGGAAGGCATGTAGCCTTCGAACTTATGTGTATGCCATTCAAATGTTATGGCCCCGTCCATCCTCCCCTCAATGTGATGGAGGTGTCCCGTCCCCTTGGCTGAAAAGCACCCCCAAAGCATTATATTGCCACCGCCATGCTTGACGGTAAAAAATCAGATCGTCTACTCTTGTTGAGGACCAAACATTCCCTATTACTATTTAAACATTATCCAGTTATAGTCATTGTTCTCTTTATGTCACTTCATACTAATTTCCCAACATTTCAATTCATAGCACAATAAAGCAATAATTATTAAAATGGAAGGATGGATGGATGGATAGATGGATGGATGGATGGATGGTTGGATAGATGGATAGATAGAGATCAATCTTTACCCTCATCTGGACACAGAGGTTAGTAAAGTGATGATGAGAAAATGAGTCATGACAACAAAGTTCAGCCAGGAGTCCGCAGAAAATCTATGTGACAAATTGACCTGAAAATACAGTTAGCAGTATAATATACACGCTGCACACAGGGATCTACAGGAATAAAAGATGGAACAGAGTTCCTTGAAAACAGGCCTTCTATCAGGTGGCGATAAGCAGGTGTAGACTCTGTGACTGAATGGCTGATCAGAAAGGAGCAAACATAACAGAGGAGAGAAGAGCTGAGCTCTTCAAAGGACAGGACGCAATGAGACAGAGAAAGAGTGGTGAGGAAACGGTAGCACAATGCATGAACTGCCTGTTTAAGGAGGAAATTATTCAAATCTCCCCTCCTTGAACCGTAACCTTAACGTGGTGGAGGGGTTCGAGTATCCAAATGAAATAAGGAGCTATGTTGTCGGGGGCTTAATGCTCCTGGTAGGGTCTCCCAAGGCAAACAGGTCCTAGGTGACGGATCAGACTAATAGCGGTTCAACGGACAGTGCTGCTCCCGGGGATTCCATCGTCCTGTTGGGGGACTTCAACGTCCACGTGGGCAACGACAGTGACACCTGGAGGGGCGTGATTGGGAAGAACGGCCTTCCCGACCTAAATCCGAGTGGTGTTTTGTTATTGGACTTCTATGCTAGTCACAGTTTGTCCATAACAAACACTATGTTCAAGCATAAGGGTGTCCATCAGTGCACTTGGAACCAGGTCACCCTAGGCCGGAGGGCAATGATCGACTTTGTAGTCGTGTCATCTGACATCCAGCCGTATGTATTGGACACTCGGGTGAAGAGAGGGGCTGAGCTGTCAACTGATCACCACCTGGTGGTGAGTTGGCTCCGTTTACGGGGGGCAAAGCTGGATAGACCTGGCAGACCCCAGCGTATCGTGAGGGTCTGTTGGGAACGTCTGGTGGAATCCCCGGTGAGGGGGCCTTCAACTCCCACCTCCGGGAGAGTTTTGAACAGGTCCCGAGGGAGGCTGGAGACATTGAGTGTGAGTGGACTATGTTCTCCACTTCCATTGATGGTGCGGCAATCCCGAAACTGGTGGTGGACACCGGTGATAAGGGATGTCGTCAAGCTTAAGAAGGAGTCCTACCGAGCCTGGTTGGTTCGTGGGACTCCTGAGGCAGCCGACGGGTATAGGCAGGCCAAGCGGACTGCGGCTCGGGTAGTCGTGGAAGCAAAATCTCAGGTCTGGGAAAAGTTCGGGGAGGCCATGGAGGAGGACTACCGGTTGGCCTCTAAACAATTCTGCCAAACTCCTGTGCAAACCAAAGATGGTTTAGTTTTTAACCGGCTGCTTTTCATTTTTCTTTTGCCTGCAAGTCATTTCTCTGGTCTAACCCTAAAATTCCTAATTTATTCTAAAGCGTTTGTAAGCTCATCCAATAATTGTTTAATATGCACTCTGTCAAATTAAAAAGATAATTGTGTAAGATTTTGGTTAAAATTAGGTAAGCAGAAAAATGAACCCATGCTTTTTGGTGTATTTTATAGGATTTTATACCTTTTGTTGCGGTAAACTTGCTATGATTTTGTGAGGCCAAATAAATTTACAAAAACAAAGACATTCTACATTTAAATGTTAATGACAAAAACACTGGGCCAAACATGACAGTGTATCGTTATTGCTTTACTACAATTCCCAACGTTTGGTAGAACCCCACACAACACAGGTATTTACCATTATCGGTGTTCTTTTATGTATTTAATATCTATCTATATGCTCTTTTGCAGCACAAGATGGTGGACTACAGAACATGGCTAGTAGTGTGATGTCATCGGAAAGCTATCTATTCTCGAAAGGTCTCCGACTTTTGGCGACCTCCATGCAAGTTACCGGCTTTTACCATATTTGGGGTACCGAACACATGATTTGTGTCACATGATCATCAGCAAATTATCGGGGAGGAGAGCAACTTGTTTCCAGGGAAAGTTACGTAATACAAGGAAGTGAAAAGAGACGTAACCCCCGCATCGGCTGATTCTGGGTTACCAAGGATGTTTAATACTTAACAAGGAAGAAAAAGATAACACACTGGAAACTATTTTTTCCAATTTAATTTATTTTTAGCTCTTTATTGGATAATTCTACCGGTGGTACCAGTAGAACAAGCAACTTGCACTGGTGCAAGTTGGGTATCAAATTACGTGTACCGCTCCAATTTTACGTCCACAAACTGGTGCATGCACGTGGTAATTCGAGCCCTGCCTATGATGTACCGTTGAGAGGCGGCAAAAAAAAAAAGTCACACATCAGTAAACAACAATGTATTTCACACATTAACAAGACCCGAGTGTAACCCTCACCACAGCTGTCAGTAGAGCCGTTTACACCTCAGCTTCTCCAGATAAACTCTGACTCTGACATGTACTAGACTATCACAGGTACATGTTTTCTTCACAGGCATATCACTCCGCTGCACTTACAAACAGCAGGACGCCACACCACCACAAATACATGCTCGCAGCGGAGCAAATTTCTACCCTTCGTCTGTCATCTTTAAAAGGCAGGCCTGTCAGTAGAGAAGGCAGCTTCTCCCAACACTACTGAGCTGCCACTCTAAACCTCCGGAGATATAAATATTTCCCAGTGCTGAACCCTCCGCACCCCCAGCCCCCCCAAACTGATTAGTCAGTTGGCACAAAGCCAGCTGTAGCAAACTTTCAAAATGTGAAGATGTATGCATACAGGTATGTGTTCGGGTACAAGTTTGGACCAGTTATTGGCTTCACCTTAGTTAACCCACGTCACAACTTTTCCACTAGACTCAGCCAAAAACCCAGCAGCAAGAGCAGCTTTTATTTTTGCAAAATAACCCATGAATATGCAATGAATATATGCGTATAAACTGGTGTCCGGGGGGCACTTCATAGGTACAAACAATTTTGGGGTTAAAACATGAGAGGATGAAACACACATCATCCTCAAGAGTGTGTGTTTGTTTGTATCTCGTCTTGTCTAATCCCCATTCCCAGGGGTCAAAAATAAACTTTCAACTAAATTTACAGACGTTTTAATCAGCTTTAAAGTGAATAAACGATTTGGGTCGGGACAATTCCAAATCAAGTGTATTTGTATTAGTTAGTGGGGCAGTGGTGGCTTAGTGGTTAAGGAAACGGACTTGGGTCCTGAAGGTTGCAGGTTCTAATCCACCAGCTGCCAAGTTACCTCTGAGCATGGCACCTTCTCCACACACTGCTCCCTGGGTGATCAAAAAGCTGCTCACTGTTCACTTTGGTGATGGATTAAATGCAGATGTCACATTTCGTTGGGTGCAGTGGTGTATGTCACAATGACAAGGAGTTCACTTTCCTTTATATTTCATTATGTTGTTAGATGAGAGCAGCACAATGAAAATGGTGTTAAATAACACTTATCTGGGAAATATGGCCTTTTCTTTTACTATATAAAGTGGAGGCACAACGGACAGTTTGATTATACAGACGTTATGTCTTGAAATATAGAGCTGAAGTCGGCTTAGCGCTAAAGCAGAAAAAAGCTTTAGCTCCATCCCTGACCAAACATTAATGTCATCTTTACTTCAATTTGATTTAATTGACTTGTACTCATCTATAAACATTGCATTTTTTGTAACAAATTCAAATTTGTGTGTACACGAGCACATTCTCACCATGCGGATGCCATTCTCAAAGGCCTGTCTGGCCAGTGATGCTGGGCCATCCACAGTCTTCCCGTCATCATCAGGTCCCCAGCTGGCACTGTAGATGTCAATGTGCTGGGGCTGGAGGCTCAAAGACTTGGCCTCCACCATGTCTGTTACATCTCCATCCAACATCCGAACACCTGGCACACGAGAATAATCAACTGTCTGTTATCAAAGATTTATCACACAGCCACACATATCCAAATTAGCAAACACAGGCACATACATATTACACACAAATACAAACGCATATATATTTAGTAATTTACACAAACATTCACACATGATTTATATTTAGGTTTAGTGTCTAGGGATTAACTTTAAAACATTAAAACATAAACAAGTACGATATTGATCCCATATTTGGGAAATTGTTGTGTTAGCAGCTTTTATGTATTTTTTGGGCAGTGGTGGCCTAGTGGTTAAGGAAGGCTTCAGGTTCAAGTCCACCAGCGGCCAAGTTGCCACTAAGGTGCTCTGAGCATGGCGCCGTCCCCACACACTGCTCCCCGGGCGCTTAAAGCTGCCCACTGTTTACTTTGGTGATGGGTTAAAAGCAGAGGTCACACTTTGTTGTGTGCAGTGTCACAATGACAAGTAGTTCACTTTCTTTTCTTCCTTCCTTACTTTCCTTCCTGTTAACAGGCTGCCCGTAGCAAGCACCAAGCAGGTGGTTCTTCTGGGAATCGAACCCAGAACTCTCTGCTTCCGAGGCAGGCGTGCTATCTGCTACACTACCGCTACGGTTTGTGTTTGCCTGTCTGCATGGTTCTGTGTCTACAGAATGTATGTTTTGCATTGAATATATTTTTAATTAAGCAGCTAAATATTTTGATTATAAATTGTTTTCAAGTTTCCACTGACACAAATACATTAGACAATCAGCTCACCTCCTATCCTGGCATTGTAGGCAATTCCCACAATGCAATGGGAATTGTTTGCGGCTGCTGCCACCTCGCCCGCACATCGTGTTCCGTGTCTAAGGCAAAGAGATAATATGAAGAGTATGTCACACAGATCTAAACACACACACGCAACGTGTGCCTGTGTCATCGACAAGGTCAAGTCAAGCACAAGTATACAAAAGCAGAACAGCTCATGGAAACTATGGGATAAATAGTGCAGGAACTACGCGTTCCTGTTCTGCACATAAACGTGTACAGGTGTGCATTCCTCATGTGGCAATCCCTCAATGAAGTGAAATGAAGTACAAAAGGAATGAATGTGGTTTCTACTACAAATATTACGTTTTTTAACATTGCTTGACAGAAATGGTGATGTTACATTTCTGATTCTATGGCAACAAATGTATAGAGTTCATAAACACAAGAGCTGTGTGTTGTGTCACACATAGACCCACACCAGGATAACATTCTTTGTAGCGACAATTCACTCAGGCCAGTGACCAGCATAAACAAATGTGTTTGCGTTGTCCTCCTCCTCTTTTAGGATCAGAACACTCACACATTCATGCACCTCCTGCAGAGAACATCTGCATCACAACACCCCCTGAAAACAGTTCTGACCGCTGCCATGAAAACCCTGCATCTAACCAACACAACCCCCAGGAAGGACACAAGGACGTTTTTCAAGTACAAGGGCGTAGAGCCAAAAACAACTTTGTGACAACGTGACAACTTTGGGTTGATATGATAATCTTACTTTGTTAATTTAATAATTTAAAACAATGAATTTATAGTAAAGGCTTTTTAGCTTTAGCATTAGCTTTTTTAGTAAGATCTTGGCCCAGAAAATAAATGAAAATATATTTGACTTCCAAGCTTTAATTAGTTTTTTAATATAATATTCAATGTGAACTGCAGTCAACAGACATGATGAAGATGTTCACCAAATATTTTGTTTAAAAAAAAAAACTGCAGAAATTAAAACTTGTCTGTGAGGTCATACAAGAATTACTGTATTTTTCAGACCATAAGGCGCACCGCATTATAAGGCGCAATATCAATGAACGGGAATATTTTCATACATAAGGCGCACCGGGTTATAAGGCGCATTAAGCTAAACAAAACAGTCAGCGAAACAATTAAGGGGAACAATTAAGCATGTCCGGATCCCTCTCGTCGTTATCCGAGTCAAGTCTTGTTGCTGCTATTAGTTGTTCAGTGATGATTCTGGTCTTCGTGAAAGCTCGGACGACATTTGAGACTGATACCTTAGCCCAGGCATCGACGATCTATAAGCAGATAGTGGCGTAACTTGCCCGACGTTGCCTCCCTGTCTTGGTTAATGTGTGTTCGCCTTCTGTCATCCAATGCTCCGACACAGCTCGCAATTTAACTTTAAACACCCTTTTAACACCAATATTTAGCGGTTGGAATTCTGTGGTTAATCCACCCAGAATGATGGCAAGCCCCGAATTAGTTTGTTTCACTTGGGTTTTGACAATATCGGTAAGACGGGTGCGCATGGAGTTGCAGATCAATAGGTACGGAGATTTGTGGAAAAGGGTAGTGACCTAAGTTGGACACTGGAGAACGCTGTTGTTGTTGTTCGCCTCTCCGGAGGCGAACAACGAGAAATAAAAAGAGAAATAAAAAGAGTTTTTGACCACGAAAACATCAACAGTCATGGGTCTGAGTCATCCTGCATCGCACCATATATCGACAATACAAAAACACAACGCAGAGTCTTAGGGTGTTTGAGGCATGACGCGACGTTGCACGGATTTGGGTTAGACAACCATACTGTAGCAATAGTTGTTGAACATCTTCAAATTGTGCCACAATAACAGAGTTAAACGTCATTGTTGACTCCCCAAACCACACAGCGTATCACACACGCTGTGTGGTTTGGCTTTATAAAATCAGGTCAGTAAGCACACGCAGAAGTAACACATACGGTACACCGGGTTATAAGGCGCACTGTCGATTTTTTGTGAAAATTAAAGGTTTTTAAGTGCGCCTTATAGTCGGGAAAATATGGTACACATGCTGGGTTTAATGTGAAAATTCAAAGGTAAAGCAGTGAGACGTTGATACATCCAAATGTGTCACTGCTGGCAAACTAATGGCAGGTTAAGACAGTGATCAGGATTATGTCTTCTTACAACATTCACATTACACCATCCTTGTTGCCATACAACACACTGTTTGACAACACATGTTAATGTCAAATGTTTGATGCCATACAGTGCCGTGAAAAAGTATTTGCCCCCTTCCTGATTTCTGTGTTTTTTGCATATTTACACACAAAGGTTTCAGATCATCAAACCAATTTTAGTATGACACAGAGACAACCCAAGGAAATAGAAAATGCAGTTTCTAAATGATGATTTTATTTACCAAGGGAGAAAAAATTACAAACTTGTCTGGCCCTCTGTGAAAAAGTAATTGCCCCCTGAACCTAATAACGGGTTGTGCCACCTTTGGCAGCAATAACTGAAATCAAGCGTTTACGATAATTGGTGATGAGTCTTTGGAGGAATTTTGGCCCACTCTTCTTTGCAGAATTGTTTCAATTCTGCAATATTAGAGGGTTTTCTAACATGAACGGCCCGTTTAAGATCACACCACAGCATTTCGATATGATTTAAATCCGGACTTTGACTTGGCCACTCCAAAACCTTAATTTTGGTTTTTTTTAGCCATTCAGGTGGACCTGCTGGTGTGTTTTGGATCGTTGTCCTGCTGCATGCTCCAAGAGCGCTGGAGTTTGAGCGCACAAACTGATGGCCGGACGTTCTCCTTCAAGATTTGCTGGTAGACAGTAGAATTCATTCTTCCATCAATTACAGCAAGTCGTCCTGGTCCTGAGGCAGCAAAGCAGCCCCAGACCATCACACTG
>NC_024327.1:10703686-10704852 GCF_000523025.1 Cynoglossus semilaevis | reverse complement strand
TCTCCCTTGGTAAATAAAATCATCATTTAGAAACTGCATTTTCTATTTCCTTGGGTTGTCTCTGTGTCATACTAAAATTGGTTTGATGATCTGAAACCTTTGTGTGTGATAAATATGCAAAAAACACAGAAATCAGGAAGGGGGCAAATACTTTTTCATGGCACTGTATGTTGCTCAAGCTGGTGTTATCCTACAGAAATCCAAAAACTATGGGTGGATCTCACCAGTCACACACAATGATCAAAGATGTGATGACCATGTTTTTACTCCAAACCTAAGGTCCTGTTTTCACCACAGAAACAAGGATCAAGAGCTTGAGGGCCGTAACTAGAATTGTGTACTTTGGAAAAATAACTTCATCAATGGAGTAGAACCATTTTCTAGCATCTAATTCAGCTATTCCAAAAGGGTTTTTTTTCTGCTCTAACTGCCTTTTGATAATTTGTATGTTGTCCATCCAGTTAGTATGCAATACAACAATAATTTGCATAACATTACCATGAATTTGTCTAAAGACAGACAGGAGTCAGCATGTGAGGATGGGGAAGCACACCTCTGACTCCCGGACCATCAGCGTACAGCTGAGTCAGCGTACAGATGAGAGATTGACTGCCTGGTGACCTGGTGTAGACTCAACAACTTAGAGCTAAATACCCTAAAAACAGTAGAGATGACAGTGGACTTCAGGATGAGCTCACACCCATCCGTGCCCATCACCCTGGGTGATTCTCCTGTGGATACTGTGGAACACTTCTGCTTCCTGGGAACCATCATCACCCAGGACCTTAAATGGGAGCTAAACATCAGCTCACTTATCAAAAGAGCCCAACAAGGGATGTACTTCCTGAGGCAGTTGAAACAGTTCAATCTACCAAAGTCAATGAAGGTGAACTTCTACACCTTCATCATCGAGTCTATCCTCACCTCCTCCATCTCCATCTGGTACGCTGCTGCCACTGCAAAAGATCTGAGCAGACTGCAGCGTATCATCCGCTCTGCTGAGAATGTAATTGGCTGCAACCTACCTTCGCTACAGGACCTGTACACCTCCAGAACCCTAAAGCAAGCAAAAAAGATTGCAACTGACCCCTCTCACCCCAGTCACAAACTCTTTGAGGCGCTCCCCTCTGGCAGGAGGTTGCGGTCCTCCCGGACCAAAACCTCTC
>NC_024327.1:10680578-10703584 GCF_000523025.1 Cynoglossus semilaevis | reverse complement strand
CTGACTAGAACAACGTCCCCCCCGCCCCCCCCCCCCCCCCCCACCTACACAGACACACCCCCCTGCACTTTAAAAATGTTGCATATTTACTATTCTGTAAATGTCCACCCATAGTGTTAGGTTTATTCTAACATATGTGACGACAAAGTAACAACACAAAAGACGTCTTGATCTTTTACTTGCAAGGGGAGAGTGCAGCTTGCTCTGCTGGCAGCTTCCTCATCAACTCCGAGTTGCTGCACCCTTCCTCTGCTCTTTTATTTAGTTTACAAAAGTATCAGATTACATATCATGTGATCGTGTGTGAGTATATGAATGGGTATGGCGTAAGAAGGTGGGTGTGAACGTGGGTGTGGCTGTGTCTGGTAATTTCTCCATCAGTCTTGAGCACACTAGATTATAATATGAGAAGCAAACCGTTCCTTAAAGCGACAGTACAGCATGAAGCAATGACAATAAATTAAATTCTTCCAACACATAGGCATAATTTAATTTATTT
The DNA here is from genome assembly GCF_000523025.1 of Cynoglossus semilaevis. NCBI lineage: Eukaryota > Metazoa > Chordata > Actinopteri > Pleuronectiformes > Cynoglossidae > Cynoglossus > Cynoglossus semilaevis. The sequence goes on along the minus strand of NC_024327.1, from coordinate 10,703,085 downwards.
TATCAACATTTGTATACCCCAAATGTACATTTCTTTCGCTGCACTGTATGCCATAACAAATTCCTTGTAGGTGAAAACTTACCTGGCAATAAAAACATTTCTGATTCTGAAAAATTACTGACTGAGCCAACCTGGCACAGGACAAGTGCTTGGATGAGCCAGTGTCTTTTTTTTACTCTTACACAAACACAGCCACACACAGGAATTTTTCCAAACAGCAAATCCACAAACAACAACACACAAATACAGCTCATCACACCCACATCAAAGTCTGGACTAAAGAAATAAAAACATGTTTTGTTTTTCAGATTTTGGTTTATCATCACCCAAAGATATATGTGAACCAAGACATATAACAATAAAAAAAAAACATTCAGTTAAATTATGATTCTTACTTGTTCTCATTGGTCGCATCATATCGAGGCATTGGATCCATGTCGTTGCCATTCACGTCAAAGCTGGCTTGGGGGTCCTGGGGAAAACATTCAGTTCAATGGTAATAATCATCAGGTAGTAAAATAAAAAACATCACATAAACAATTCATTAGGAAAGTAGGTTCAGCTCTATGTCAGTCTCTGTATGGAACACCAGTAAGTTTTTCTAACCCATCACACATTTCACATTAGCATCACTTACAGTTGTGTTCAAAATAGTTGCAGTGTTTTATAAAACGTGAGTAAAGCTCAAAATCCTTATAATATTTTTATTTCCATTCGTTGGGAACACTGCACATTATATTTTACATCAAACCATGAAAAAAAGTCCCAATATTTTAATTACTTAAGAGAAAATGAAGGAAAAAATTATATTGGGCTGTTCAAAAAAATAGCAGTGTCTGCATTTTTCATTACAAACTCAAATATTTACTCAATAAATTGAAAAACATGTGAAGATTTAGCATTCCTGTGAATCACTAAACTAATATTTAGTTGTATAACCACTGTTTTTGAGAACAGCTTGACATCTGTGCTGCATGGAGTCAACCAGCTTCTGGCACCTGTAAACAGGTATTCCAGCCCAGGATGATTTGACAACTGTCCACAATTCCTCTGCATTTCTTGGTTTTGCCTCAGAAACAGCATTTTTGATGTCACCCCACAAGTTTTCTATTGGATTAAGGTCCGGGGATTGGGCTGGCCACTCCATAACCTTAATTTTGTTGGTCTGGAACCAAGATGCTGCACGCTTACTGGTGTGTTTGGGGTCGTTGTCTTGTTGAAACACCCATTTCAAGGGCATTTCCTCTTCTGCATAAGGCAGCATGACCTCTTCAAGTATTTTGATGTAAGCAAATTGATCCATGATCCCTGGTATGCGATAAATAGGCCCAACACCATAATAAGAGAAACAGCCCCATATCATGATGCTTGCACCACCATGCTTCACGGTCTTTACGGTGTACTGTGGCTTGAATTCAGTTTTTGGGGGTCGTCTGACAAACTGTCTGCGTCCCTTGGAGCCAAAAAGAACAATCTTACTTTCATCAGTCCACAAAATGTTTCTCTATTTCTCTTTAGGCCAGTCGATATGGTCTTTAGCAAATTGCATCCTCTTCAGCATGTCTTTTTTTTAACAGTGGGACTTTGCGGGGGCTTCTTGCCGATAGATTAGCCTCACACAAGCGTCTTCTAATTGTCACGGTACTCACAGGTAACTTCAGGTCGTCTCTGATCTCCCTGGAGCTCATCATTGGCTGATTCTTTGCCATTCTGGCTATTGTTCGATCCATTCGAATGGTAGTCTTCCGCTTTCTTCCACGTCTCTCTGGTTTGGCTTTCCATTTTAAAGCATTGGAGATCATTTTAGCTGAGCAGCCTACCATTTTCTGCACTTCTTTATATGTTTTCCCCTCTCCAATCAACATTTTAATTAAAGCACGCTTTTCTTCTGAACAATGTCTGGCACGACCCATCTTTCTCAAGTTTTTAGAGAGAATTGCATGTACAACATGTGCTGGCTTCACCCTTAAATAAGGGCCACCTGAATGACACCTGTTTGTTCACATAATGAATGATCTCACTGATTGAATTCCACACTGCTATTATTTTGAACACGCCCCTTTCACTTAATTATTCAATTACACAGACTCAGGAACATTGATATCATGAATGTTGGGTCTGTTGGTTTCTCTGACTGTACTACAGCTACTGGTAAATTATTTGCCATATAATAATATGATTTATACCAAAAACACTGATTGCTCTGGTTGGTCATGTTGGACTGCTATTATTTTGAACACAACTGTATGTAAATCAAAAGCAATCAGTGGTAACTCAATTTGTGACACAGCTCTCCCTTCGGCATAAACAAATCCAGGCTTTAAGAAGAGCTGATGACAACAGCACAGGGGCGGCCTCAGAAGGAAGGAATCATTTTATCTGCACAGTTGATTGATGACCGGTACCTACGGCCTAAGGTTGAGAAGCTGGTTTGTTTAGCCGACCCTGGGTACGTGACATCCACTAAATACGTACACATTGGCATTGAGGACGTGTCACCAAAATTTGTAAGTCACAATGACTTATTATGTGACTTAAACAGTACTAATGTGCTAGCCAGGTCATTTTGAACTGGGAGGAGAAAATAAATATTACAACAATGTTTGTTTAACATTTGAAAAAAATCAATATTGGAGGGTTTGGGAAAGACCACTAACTGCTAAGTACTACTACTAACTAAATTTAACTGTGTTAATCCCATAAACTGAAGGAAAAAAAAATGGGCAAAGCCATTTAGTCCCAAATTAAAAAAATAAATAAACTAACTTGAAGTTTTTTTTTTTAACACAGAAGAGTTATTAGTTATGAGTGCTGGAGGAAAAAGACGTGGACACGTGTTCTCCATAGAAGAATCGTAAAATCAGGGAATAGAAACACACACGCACGCACGCACACACACACGCACACGCCCTATAAGCGCATACATACACACTCACGTAGTTCTGCAAGAGGTCCGGATGGTTCCGTTCGATGCCGTCATCTAGGATGGTGACGACTACGTCTTTTCCTGTGTAGCCTCTTTTCCAAGCTCCCATAATGTTCATGTCAGATTGGCAGTTATGGACATCATCATTACAGTGCTGTGGAAACAAAAATCCATGTTAATTTATCATAAACTATATCATGAATTTCAGCCTGACAAAGTCATAGAAATGTGTCATGTTTTAATTATACTTTGGCAATAAGTTGTTTCCATGGCCCAGTTGAAATGCTTTGGAATGTGACAAACAGGGACACAAAGGTTTGGGATTCCAAACTTTATTTCATCTCAAATGCGAATCATAATATGTTTACTTTGATTAAAAACCATCAGAAACCTGCTTTTCAAAACTACTTCACAAACTTGTTTACCTTGTGCATCCGCCCACAAAGTTTAGGGAGGTCTGTCCTTCAGCTTGAAATATATTTATATCAGCTGGTCAAAATATTAGAATTTATCTAGTTAACAATTGACAGAGCAGAGGAGTTACCATAACCACTGTACAACTTCAGATGAACCTCACTTTGCCCCACAATGCCAATGTGTACTGGGGAAACTTTCAGTCCACAGTCCTCCTTTGGTTTAATGTAACTGTAATGTAACACAGAGAATGACTCACAATGTACCACATGCTGCTCCATTTGGCATCATTGTAGAATATGTTGCTCTGGGCCTGACTGATCAGGGCTGAGCTTGATAAAGAAAGGGGAGGGGACGGTTTATAATCCCTCTTGATCCTCCTTTTAACTACCTGCTGCTGTATCCACTCCACCTGAAACACAGGACAGAGAATAAAACAACCTGATCAGACGCATAACTTTTTTATTAGAATTAGAAAAGGGTAAAGTATTCATTGATATCCTAAAACAAAATCAAGGAACAGTTCACTTAATGTTTATGTTAGTGTGTTAATCTGCAATGAACCTGCCCTCTGTTTGCATTTTCTATTTATATCGTTCTATTGCGGGTGGTTGAAACATTTCAGGGGTATAAACTGACCCTGTAGGTGGCAGTGACGGACCTTACAGTATATCAGCACTTGTAAAAAAAAACCTGTAGGAGAAGCAGCAAAGAGCAGGGGTACGTCTGCACAAAAATCACTGGTGTATCATTACAATTTGCGTACATTAGCATGTATCAGCAGTGTTGACATTAAGCAGTGTTGTTACACTTAACTTCTCTCGTCTGCAACCATTTTGTAGGGGTCCAACTAGTGTGTTAAAAAACATAAAAGTCATCATCTGACAAAACACTACACACAGTAATATGGCCTAGAAACTTTTAACCACTTGCAGTAACGTATCCCATTCTGTAACCAAAACTTGACAACGTTATCCCGCCTTTTAGTCACAGGCCAGCATTTGACAAATAGCAAACAAAATTGTATTATTTTTGGTCTACTAAGCAAAAGGACATTGCCTTGGTGTGAGATTACAAACTTTAAAATATTTATAAAAAACATATATTTACATATGTTTAAAAAACATTTTCAGACATCCCCTCCTTGAACTGCAACCTTAACGTGGTGGAGGGGTTCGAGTATCCGAATGAACCTAGGAGCTATGTTGTCGGTAGGGTCTCCAAAGGCAAACAGGTCCTAGGCGACGGATCACACAAATACCTTTTATAAAAAGCCACTTCTTCAGTTCTCTGAAGTGCAATACTGAGACATGAATCACATGGAGCAGATAATTTGATGGTGGAAGTGCTGCCAAGCCCTCGTTTGGCTCGGAGTATTGCATTCTTATAGTTTATATGTTACAAAATGAGGCAAAAAATAATTTTGGAGTCTGATTATCACACTTTAATCTTATTTCTAAGTTAATCGATGAGATTAAATAGAGTCACACATTCGACCTCTGTCCTTTTATAGAATATACATGCATTTGTACAGTGAGTCCAAAAGGCAGATGAAGGATGAAAACCACCCTGCAACCTGTTGTTCGCAAACTCTTGACAGAAGTGAAACTTCTGATTGATGACATATTCTCTAAAAGTCTGCTACTCGTAATTATCAGAAAAATCTAGAAGCAGCGTGGGTTAGGATGCTGACCACACCTGGCTTATGTCACACATCTGTGAATAAGTGAGTGGAAACGCCTTGCTCCAGTGACAGAATGCCGATGAAAAGTCACACAGTTGCTGCTAATCTCCGCACAGACATCAAAAGGACATTATAAAAGTAGAAACTGCCACTGGAGCACTGTAATTGTTGTTTATGCTAAAGTTGAAATGGCTGGAAATACATTTCAAACAGAGCGGACTGAATACTGAACTCATGTTGCATTAATGACAAGGCTGCATCGCTACGTGTAAATAAGTCTGTGGCTATTGAAGTGTTCCTGGAAGTCCCAATACAGATGAGTCACAGCTGTGTGTCAGCATAACGGTGCAAGGTGCAAGCCTCTTCAGATACAAGGAGACATATGACGTCAATTGGAACCAACGTATATTTTATTTATTACTGTTTTTTAGTTGATAAAGATACACAAGACACAAGCTTCAAACCAACATTAAGACGGCTCCTGTTTTTTCCAGTCTTTACAGCAGTTTCTTAATGCTTATTTATCAGACACAAAAGTTCCAGATCATCAAACCAATTTAAGCATCACACAGAGACAACCCAAGGAAATACAAAATGCAGTTACTAAACGATGATTTTATTTACCAAGGGGGAAAAATGTGAGGCTCTATGTGAAAAAGTAATTGCCTACCCTTGTTAAATCACAAAGTAACTGTGACTAACCACAGTTTTGGGAAAGCCGAGTTTCATTTCACAGGCCACACCCAACCCACACCACATTTGTTGTATCAAGAAATCACTTAAGCAAGTTAAGTATTGTATGGACATGGACTGTGGACTCAGGAAACCAACTACGCCGCCGGGACCGTAACCTATACGTCACCACCTCTACGAGGATCGCAAAGTTCGGAAAGTATTCTGCTCCGGACCGCGAGCAGACACCTACAAGTAAGGCCCGGCATTTTGGGCACATTAGTTTATTACTGTGTAACGTTCTATCGTCAAGCATTAAGCCTAGGTACGAGGAGTCCATACGTACCTTTTGTAAATGTGTAAAGTGAACGCTGTATGTTAATTTGCTGCCGAAATTCTCTCTTGTTGCATGTTTGTTTTCTCTGCTATTTTGTGTGTGCTTTACGGTTAACGAGGTTATTGATTGCATCCATAACCGGTTAAGTTTGTTTGAGTTGGTTCGTGATAAAGTATTGTGGTTAGGTAACTCTGACAAAGTCCTTTGTCTTGAGTAGACCACGCGGTGCGACTCCCTTCCCCCACATACTTTGATATCACGCGCCCTGTTTATTGTACCCGAGTGTATTGCTGTGTCTACACAAACCCTTTTCACACCTCTGCGCGTACACGCTCCTTGTAACTCCGCGCCCCCGGGTCACCCCCCCCCCCTTACTTTTTCTAGTCACGTTGCGTGACCGCGCACGTGACCACGCCTCGAGAGCTCAGTCACTCGCTCCCCAGCGAGAACATAACGTCTCTCCCTCCTTCCATTTTCTCTCTTCTTCCTTCTTCTACATGCACGTACACACACACACACACACACACACCTATACACACTATTGTACCTTGTTTTATTGCCGTGATCAGTGTTTGAGTTATCACCATTATTACCTTAACGGTGTTGTATTAATAAATTTGATTACTGTTAACTGTATTTTGTCTGCATTGTCGTTTATTCATTGAAGCCACCCAATTTGCCAAGATCTCTAAAAATCCTTCAGATATTTAGTTGTTATTAAGACTATTGATTATAGTATATGTGTAATACTCCAAGTAACACATTGTTGCTATATTAGTAAGTTAAGATAATAATTAAAGATAACTTTAACGAGACTGGTGGTGCTATTAATTTGAGACTGGTTGATAACACCGAGTGCTCCTAAGCAGCACTCGACCTATTGCACCTACAGTATTAAACGGTAACCCCGTCAATTACAGCGTGCACATGATCCGGTGGGGCATTCCACATTGGGAATTGTAGTAAAGCGATAGCGATACACTGTCATGTGTGGCCCACAGCTGCTGTTTAAACATTTTTTGACATTTATTTGGCCCCACAAAATCATAGCAAGTTTACCACAACAAAAGGTATAAAATATTTAGTTAAAAAAATGTTTACCCGACTATAATGAAGAACCCCAGTTAATTCAGTAATTTTGCTGGTGCAAGTCATTTTTTTTTATGTGCACTAGTGCACCTTTACCAATTTTCCAAGGCTCTGGGGCTCCAGCAAACCACTGTCAGAGCCATTAGACAGTGGCAAACCTTCCCAGGAGTGGTCGACCAACTAAAATTACTCCAAGAGTGAGACGACGACTCATCCAGGAGGTCACAAAAGAACCTAGAACAACATCCAAAGAACTGCAGGCCTCGCTGTACTCAGTTAAGGTCAGTGTTCACGACTCTACCATAAGAAAGACACTGGCCAAAACTGGCATCCACAGGAGAGTTTCCAGGCGAAACCCATTGCTGTCAAAAAAAGAACACAAAGGCTCGTCTGACATTTGCCAAAAACATCTTGATGAACCTCAAGACTTTTGGAAAAACATTCTGTGGACTGACGAGTCAAAAATTTAACTTTTTGGAAGGTGTGCAGCCCGTTACATCTGGCGTACAAATGGCACAGCATATGATAAAAAGAACATTATGCCAACAGTAAAGCATGGTGGTGGCAGTGTGATGGTCTGGGTCTGCTTTGCTGCCTCAGGACCAGGACTACTTGCTTTGACTGCACAACCCGTTATTAGGTTCAGGGGGCAATTACTTTTTCACATAGGGCCAGATAGGTTTGGATATGTTTTGGTGCCTTAATAAATGAAATCATCATTTAGAAACTGCATTTTGCATTTCTTTGGGTTGTCTGTGTGATATTACAATTGGTTTGATGATCTGAAACCTTTGTGTGTAATAAATATGCAAAGAACACAGAAATCACGAAGGGGGCAAATGTTTTTTTCACAGCACTGTATATAATTGTGAATGTGAAAATTATATTCTGATTTGCAAAAGATACATATGGTTATAGTTTAGTCCACATTTGTCTAGTGCACTAAACTATAGCCAGCCTAGTGGAATTGCAAGTGATCCTGAGGAAGAAACTCCTGACGATTCACCGAGCGGAGTGGCATCACAGACGAGTGAAGGAGAGGGCCAAGAAGCGAGGATCCTTCATTGTCAACCCGTTCACTTTTATCAGGAAGCTGCTTGGCGACAAACGGAGTGGCCACCTCGAATGCTCACCTTCCTTCACAACACCTTGAGCGACCCTGAACGAGACCAGGAACTCGGCCACAACAATTCCCTTATATGCCCAGCTCCACCACCAACGGAGTTTGACGTCAAGGAACCAAGTTGGAGAGAGGTCCAGGAAGATCAGCCTCTGCCCCTGGACCAAGCGGAGTTCCATGCAGCGTTCACAAACACTGTCCGGGACTCTGCCAGCAACTGTGGAAGATCCTGAGAGTTGTCTGGCGGCGACCTGAGCGTGACAACATCCTCGGTCCCTGGTAGCAGATGGATCTTACAAGGGCTGGAGAGGCACAGCTCACGGGCTAGGATGAGGTTCAAACCAGGTATGTCTAGGTCCTTGGTCTTGAAGAAAGGAAAAGTTGTGAACAAGTTCCAGTTCAAGATCTTGGAGACCATAATTCCAACACTGTCTGAAAAGCCAGTCAAGAGTTTGGGGAAACTCTTTGACTGCAGCTTGAAGGACACAGCTGCCATCCAGAGGACCTGTGGGGATCTAGGTGTTTGGCTCACCAAGGTTGACAAATCTGGACTGCCCGGTCGCTTCAAGGCATGGATCTACCAGCATGCCATTCTTCCCAGGGTTATATGGCCACTGCTGCTGTACGATGTCCCAATGTCAACTGTGGAAGCTTTGGAGAAGAAGATCAGCAGTTATCTGCGAAGGTGGTTAGGCTTGACGAGGAGCCTGAGCAGAGCTGCCCTGTACAGGTCCACCAACACCCTCCAACTCCCCTTTAGTGGCCTATGTGAAGAGTTCGTGGTAACACGGACAAGGGAGGCCATGCAGTACAGAGAGTCAAGGGAAAACAAGATGGCAGCAGCTGGCATCCAGATCCATGCTACAGGTGGCAGAGGCACGGCTAAGACAGAAGGCCCTTGTTGGGACGGTGGCAAAAGGGCAATCAGGCCTGGGCTCCTTTCCAAGCAGTCAGGATGGAACAGCAAAATAAAGGACCGTCAACATCTCCACCAGGAGAAAGTGTGCGTAGGTGTTGAGGAGGTGAGAGCAGGAAGCCTGGACAAGGTGGGAAAAGACGCAGCAGCGAAAAATCACGTGGCCAGATTTGTGGCGTGCTGATAGCTACCGCATCAGTTTCCTGGTCCAGGCTGTGTATGACGCCCTGCCAAGCCCAGCAAACCTACACACCTGGGGCAAGAGCGAGACACCGGCCTACCCCGTGTGCAGGAAGAGGATCCCTGCAACACCTACTCAGCAGCTGCCCCAAGGCCTTGGCCGATGGTCACTACCGCTAGCACCATGACCAGGTGCTCAAGGCAGTTACCGAAGCAGTTACCGAAGCAGTCACCTCAGCCATCCTCTCCAGTAAACACTGACCCAGGAAGACTTCCATCCCCTTCCTTAAGGCTAGAGAGAAGCCCCATTCCTCCCCACAAATGACCACAGTGTGGCTGTCCTCAGCCCCAGATTGGCAGCTAAAAACTGGACAACAGTTAAAGGTCCCCGAACACATCACCCGGACCAGACTGTGCCCATACCTCATAATATACTCAGACGTCACCAAGCAGGTAAGTATGTGGGAGTTGAGCGTACTGTGGAAGGAGCATATGGAGGAGGCGCATGAGAGGAAGATGGCAAAGTACCAGGACCTGGTGGAGAAGTGCACAAGCCAGGGCTGGCGGGCTCACTGCAAACTAATTGAGGTGGGCTGCAGGCCATTCTATCTGTAAAGCTCTGGCAGGGCTTGCAGTAACTGGAGCTGTCAAGAGGGGAGCCATCTGTTTCATCACTGAAGCCGCAGAAAAAGCCACTTGATGGCTTGGGATCAAGAGGGTAAGCCCGTGGACTACAGCGGCTGGGATGCAAACCGGGACTTGATCAACCCCGGTTGGGTCACCTGCATGTGAGGGGGTATGATGTTGAAAGCTCTGAAAGCCCCGATGACTCCAGGAACATCACTGATGAAACATCGCAGCGCATCCTAGAGATGTGTGTTAATTCCTAGTGTGGTAAAATGCTAAATCTTTTTGGTTTATGTACTGGTAACAATGTCTAATACAGTGGAACCTCGGTTTTCGAACGGCTCCCTTTTCAAACTAATCGGTTGTCGAACAAAATTTTCAACTACAAATTGCCCTGGTTGTCGTACCATAACTTGGTTGCCAAACAAGCTAAAAACACCACGCAGGCAGCGAGTGACCACTAAGTGACTGAGCGTCAGTCTTGCTTCAGCCTGCGCTTGGAGTATACACGCTAAAAACTGCTCCACCATGGTACTTAAAAAAGCTAGTGAAAGTGGAAAGGCAAAAAGAAAAGTAGTGAGAACAGGAAGAGAAGTGAACAAAGATTAAACAAAAGCATAAGTATGGCGTGTTTCAGATCTGGCTTTTCAGTATGGCTGAGCAAAGTCTTTGATTTGTACCATCTTTAAAAAAAAAAAAAAAAAAAAAAGAATTAAAAAAACTAAGGTTGCCAAAGGAGTAACTGTGATCACCAAGCAAAGATCTCAGACATTAGAAGAAGTGGAAAAGTTGCTACTGATTTGGATCAACGAAAAGCAGTTGGCCGAAAGAAAATATTTTGGAGACAATAATTTGCGAGACAGCACAGCCAACATTGCGCAATCACGACTCCTCAGCACAAGTAAGGATGAATCAAATTGCCTTTCCTATTTATTGCTTTATTCTTTATTCAGTTGTCTTTGTCTTTTTTGGTTAGATCTAATTATTTTCACTGGTTTAGTGTATGAACCTGTAAACAAAATACTGTTGAAAAAGTCTGAATAGGCAACCATGAGGGGTCCAGAAATGGATTAATCCATTTTACATTTATTCCTACGGGGAACATTGCTTCAGTTTTCAAAACTTTTCGGTTCACAAACGGCCTGGGAACAAATTACGTTTGAAAACCGATCATTCCACTGTATATTAATTATGAAGTCTGTTAGATCGCTCATGACGTATGAACTATTCTATTCTCTTCCAAAACCACAAGTCTTATTTTTTTAGTCCATCTTTATTCAGTCTTTCAAAGGTCTCAGAGACAAACAACACACTTTCTCAAGTCCAAAGGCCTTTAAACGCATTCACCAGAGCAGAGGTCCGTTTAGTGAAAGCCATAAAGTAGTAATCTTTGCTATGCTCTGTCACCACAGCAACCCTTGACATGCCATTGCCATCAAGTTATGGAGATTGCACGGTGCACCTTTGCGAGTGTGTTGTACTAACCCCCGTTTCTTTATTCTCTTATTTAACCTCTCTTTTCTGATCAACTCAGTAAGATTCACTGTCTCACAGCCAGCTGGCATCAGGACACAAAGCTTCCAACAGCATGGCACGGTATCAGGACTAAGAGAGCAAGGGAACCGACAACAGAGGGAGGGCAATGAATATGCTGAAAACCACAGAGGAAAGGAAGAGGCAAGGAAAGGGAGTCCAAGCAGAGGGAGAGGAAGGGATGACACATGATGACAGTAGATGGAGAAAATATGTTGAGTGGAGCAAATATTTTGCAACATAGGGAATAAAACTGAACAAGACAAAATGACTGAAGGTGTCAGAGACAGAGGTTTCAGCTTTCTTTCTTCTGTTTTTATGTAATCACATAAATACATACATCTTTTTCTTTGTAAAACCTCACAGAAAATCGTACTTTAATTCAGAATTTACAGCTATACTGATAAGGACACATCCATTTAACTAAACCTATAGACCTATATATATATAGGTCTATAGGTTATAGACCTATAACCTATTTCTGTTTCTTTAAGCATGTGAAAGGTGCACTGAACGTTGCATATAAAGCTGCTGTCACAGTGTTTGACTTTTTCTCTCTTTTTTAATACTAAAAGAGATTTTTTATGTATCATGTCCCATCTACCCACATGAAACCCCATCCATCACATCTAATGAAGCTGGCTTTGTGAAATAGAAATGTAGCAGAGGATCCTCATCTATCATCTGCTTCATCTATCAGGACTGTGATCAGAACAGCTTGAGATGAGAAGAACAGAGAGGAAAAGTGAAGTTTTAAAGGAATGTAATAGTTCCTGTCCTGGTAAACATTCTGGAAATATCTTATCTGACCAGCATCCTTTAGTCAATAAGAATAAGAATAATCATTTTAGTTATTAGGAATTTTTCAACAATTTCAACAGTCAACAATTACATTTTTAATAGGGTCTGTGATTTTGGCTCAGTAATTGAATATTATCTTGCATCTTTGCTCCTCTATGATAGTAAACTGACAGTTAAGAGGTTCTGGATGAGGCCAAAACAGAAGATGTTTTTTGAGATTTAAGAAATAACAATTGACATTTTTTTTATTTAATTGCATCTGTCTAATTGCAAACCTATCACCAGCTTCATTTACACAGCAGTATTCTATTCTGAATACCTACCTAAATACATGAGATACTCTGAGTGATGTACTGTAATTTAGTGACAGATCTATTGTATAGAATCGTACCTTTGGCTCCATGGAGATGAAATTATGGTGACCACGACTGTAGAGAGTTGACCGCTTGATGGTTCGACTGTGGTATAAGTGATAGAGGTCTTTAAGATCCCCAATCTGCAAAAACGCACACACACAAACATGTCAGCAATTGTACTCTCTGTAGGTCGACCCAAAGGATGCTATAAAATGGCAAAGGCTTTATGTGTTTTCATGTTATATCATCAGTAGAAATTAACTTCCACTACGACTTTGTTGTGAGCACATAAAAAGTCAGACCAAGGGATGAGGGATGTGTCAAACATCTTTCGTCGGGCTATGCCTGTAGACATTTTCAAGTATTAGATTGATACTAACTTGAATTTTGTGATTTAAGATTGACCTTAATCATCCATCAATCAGCCTTACATCTGAACAGAAACTGAAATATAACTAAAGATTGATAGCCACATGTCTGGTGTTTAAAAGGAAAGGTTTATACTGTCTAAGGTCCACACGACTTTTGTGTTGTCTCTATATCTTTCAGATGCTGGGGTACCAGACCAGTAGAAAGATGTTGGTGTCATAAAAATTGTATGAGGTACTTCTAATAATTAGAATTTTAATGATTTTTTTTATCCACAGTAATATGAACAGTTTGATTTCAGGGCTAAAAATAGGCAAAAGGAAACAGAAATGACAAGGACCCGGAAGTAAAGGGTGAAGTAGTACAGGCCTGATAATTAGATTAGTAAATTAAAATTAACCACAAAACTAATTACATGCTTGTTGCAGTTAAAACTGCATTCACTGGTTTAAAAAATGAAAGGGAAGCAAACAGATGGACAGAATACCAGTCACATGTCAAAGAGCACAGGCTGCAATAGGTTTTAATAACTGATAAAGGCCATACAATCCCTAAGTTGATCAAACTGTCATGGCTGCCAAGGGTCATGGGGTGCGTCACTTGTCCATGACTACCGAGTTCATTAGATCAACTTACAGCTGTGCTGTTCAGCAGCACACGTACAGGCTGTCACTAACTAAGACTGTTGCAGTAAAAGGCAAATGAAAAAGATAACAGTACACACGAGATGTCTGCGTGTCAGGATTTTACTGTTGACCTAACTCCATATGTATATACTGTACAAGGTTATATTGTAAAACTTATTTTCTCTGGTGTTTTCTGCACTTTTCTATCTTTCTCCGACCACAAATGGAACAAGATGCAGTGTGGATTTTCTTGCTGCCACAGCTCACACATCCTCCTGAGTTTGCACTCAATACCTCACAACATGGTTTGGTCTCCCAGGTTGGTTTTTTGCCCTAGATTTCTCTGAACTTTCATTCTGATGCAACCCAACCCACACAAATAACTTACACTTCTGTGAATCATGACAACTATCTCACTGCACGAACTCAACATGTCCACCCCACAATAGAAATCCATCAAGTGTTAAAGAAAGTGACACAATTTTTCCACGTAAAATAGGGTGGGTTAAACTGGGTCTAAATACTAATCGACAGGTTCGTGTTTTGCCTGAACGTGTGTGGTTCGTGACTCGTGAAGCACATTCAGGATGTACATGTAAACAGAACAAATATATATAATCAATAAGGGCCATTTCCAATAATAAAATATAAAAATCACAAAATAATATACAAAAGGACTAAAACCAGACCTTGAATCTGAACCGGAGCATAACTGAAACAGCGGCTAACCCAATTCCTTGTGTGACCAAGACTGCACCCACAGTTCTTGAATTTTTTGGGTCTTGTATGTTCCTACAGCACTATAGATAAAGATAAAAAGAGCAAAAAAAGTGGCACTTGGCGACTTTAATGGTAAGGCAAAAATCTACTGCCACCTGCTAGCTCTTTTTTCCAAAACTTCCATTTACACACATCCAGATCACATAAAAAGAAGTCATTCTGGGATTTCACAGTCAGCAAATAACTACGTCCTGTCTTAACTGTAAACTCAACTGCAACTTAAACACTGCCTTATTTTAGTGTGTATCCTTGAGGTTTGGACTACATACAGCAACTATCAAATACACAGACTTTTGAAGTCTTTCCTCTGACTGTTGCTGTTCTTTTACTTTTTTTGCTCCCACTGTGGGCTGGACATTGAAAATATTTTTCAGTAATTCTGATTTTAATCACCTCAACTGACATGGTGATTTGAATTTATTTCAACACACACTGATAATGGGGCTGAAGAGCAACTCACTTCTGCCTGTACACGTTGAATCAGACTTTATGCAAATCCTTGCCTCATGCAGTAACACCACTGACAACATTAGCAACCAGCCCAAAGATCAATGTTTTAACCTAAAAATGTCTGAGTCCCCTGCATCTCTTCAAAACAAGCATTTCAACAGTTATGCACGTCTGGGGCCTCATCAGCTGATTTAGACTCATTTTGTGTCAGTATCTTAGTCTGGGAAGGGGGCTGCATGGTTAAGAGGATTACCCAGAATTCCCCAACGAGGTGCTCTCTTACTCCATGCCAACTCTTTTCATCCATCTGTCCATCTTTGGTGCCTGTTCTCACTCCCTCCTCCTCGCATCTCTCAGTGTGTGGTTATCTTTGTCTGTTCTCCTCTTTCTGCTGCTGTCAAGAAGACTATATTGTCCCTCTGTCACATGTTCTCCATACCCATCCCCCTATTTTCTCTCTTTAGAACCCTTGAATTCCCTTTACAATTGAAAACATCTTGTCACTCAGCAGTAGTAGCTCCAAATTATCTACTTCAATCACAATAGCCACAGAAGGGTTTGTTACATAGGAAAATATTTGAACACAACAACACATTTCAGCTCAGTCCAGTAACTTATGAACATTTTATGATAACACAACCTGGGACCTAAGCCAGGATAAAGCACTCGTTGTGTTTTTGTCTGTTAACTCAAGATCACTGTTAAGTTTGATTTAATTATATATATATAAATAAATATACACGCGCATACTGCAGGGTTTGAAGAGCGTATTGCCAAGGTTCACATTAGGGAAACCCTAATCTGCTGTTATTGCTCCCACAGGAGCAGCTTTCATCTGACCTTAGAACCAGGAAGTGAAGTAAAAACCTTTGGATATGAGGTGTCAAAGTCCAATAAACACTCCATATTGATATGGAGATTAGGGCGGGTGATGGGGGTGACACTACACTCCACAAGGGAATTCCTATGGAAGAAGAGGGACTCCACACATTAGTTGTTGTCAAAGAAACAAGGCTATTAAGGACCTGAGTACGCTGTATTGGGTGGGCAGGCTGGATAAGGTGGGGTAAGAGTAGCAGGGGGGGGTTCAATCACTGTTGACTAGGCTACCCCACAACAACCTGTCAGAATGCACCCCCTCTGTTCTACACAGTCTACATGTTGAGGACTGGCAAGTGCAGACTTGAACTGCCTGAGTATTTTGGTGGCCACACTGAAGCATGTGTGGGGTCCACACGTTTGTGTGACATACTTCTGGGAAAAACAAAGAACACAGGTCTTTAAACGCTGTCAAAACACCAGAAAATATGCGCAGGGGAGACACATTTCAAAACAGTATTACTCCTCTGCGTACACCAATATCTTTTACATCTGTGGTGGTTTGTTGCCGTCTCCAAAAGTGTCAGATATAATACCACCGTATACCCAATGCTTTTTTTCTTAAGATTCTCTCCACAACCATATTTGAACACTAGAAAAACAAGGAAACTGGATTCTAAATTTAACAAAACACCATGTTTAAATTTTAAGGAATGACACTGCCAAGAAAAACAGGCCCTGACATGGAAGGATTTTTCAGTGGGTTATAACTTGTATGGCACAAATACAAGATTATACAGCGCAGAGAAGGAAAAACATGAGTTATTTGTTTGAACGTGGACCTTTTGGTCTCCTGTCCAGGACCATAAACCAAACGACCGCGGCTGTCTCAGTTGTTTGTCAAAAAGCACTAAACACATGAGCCAGTGGTGGCTCGTGCTAATGACAGGGAGCTCCCTGTGGCTCCTGTCCGCCAAATTAGAACTGATCCGCGAAAACGCAACGATGAGGCACCTGTTGTGCCATCCCGCTCGTGGCCTTCTCTCTTTGTTTCCCTGTGGCGTGACATCCAGAGGGGGTTTGAATTAAATTATGACAGACAATGTTGATGACTCAGGTTTGGACTCCAGACCCGTGAGTCCGTTTGTCTGCTTTAGAGTTACGTAAAACCGTTAACTCTAGTTGTAAAAGTTGACAAAACAATTTTCAACGACACAGAAATAAGTCATCATTGGATGGAGCATTTAAAGACCTACCTGTCCCATGTTTCTATAGCCATATTTTTCCGCTATCCTCTCGGCCACCTCAGTTCCCCCGACTATCCTCACTGCCCAGTGGTTGGTGTAAATCCGAGCTTTGCACGGCGGGGACGCAAAGCCGAGGCTGAGCACCAGGATGCACAGTAAGCTTCTTCTCCAAGCGGCGTTACGGACCATCTTCCTCCTACTTTTCTCCTGACTCTTCGCGTCCTTCGCGTCCTCCGCGCCCTCCCCGTCCTCCGCGTCCTCCTCCTCCGCCGACCACGCAAACAACTAAAGTTCTCTGCTCACCAAGCAAGACTCTCATAGACACACACCTCTTTGGAAAAAACAATGAGAGGGAGAAAGAGAGCGGGAGAGAGGGGGAGCAAGTGAGCCCCAAAGAGGGAAAAATCACACTTTATCCTCCAACCTTTGGATTTCCACATGGAAGAGCTGGAAGTTTGCGTTTCTCTCTCTCTTTCTGTGTCTTGCTCTCTTTTCCACAGTGGAGGGGGAGGAGGTGTCTCTGCGCCGTGCGTCTTGGTGCGCGGGTTCGTGTATGCGTAATGCGTGCGCGCCGAGCTTCTTAAAGCTGATTTCTCTTCTCCATGAGCCGCTCGGATGTTGGTAGTTCAGCGCATCGGGTTGTGATGGAATGGCTACAGCGCCTCCCGACAAATAACTAGCTGTGACACTCCGGAGTACAAACATCCAACGCCGCGGGGTTTCCCTGCCGAACTCCGCTGGGTCCTAAAGTCACTCTTTTATGATCCACTGCTTGTCGTATAGAGAGGAGGAAAAGGAGAGAGAGTTATTTCAAATGTTATTCTTACCTAAGGCCAATAGATAGTTTTCCGATGACGTCACGCTACTCCCCATAGTTCCGTAGTACGCCATCTTGTGTGGCAAAAGAGCGTATAGATAGATATTAAATACACAAAAGAACACCGATAATGGTAAATACCTGTGTTGTGTGGGATTGTACCAACCGATCTGGGAATGGAGATTGCAAGATAAAGTTTTTTTGACATAAAGTGATCTGTCACCGAGGGACGCAGGATATTTCGACAGAAAGAAGGATGCTATGGCTTTCGCGTATTAACCGTGCTAATTTCAACCCAGATCCAAGCAAAAGGCATTACAAAGTCTGTTCTGAACACTTTATTTCGGGTAATTACATTATACTTTTATTTAATTCATATGTTCAATATCAATAAAATTCAAATATATCAAAATGTAATTTGCATACATGACAAATGTACACAATGCAAACATAAATCCTCCATGTAAATTGTTATTCTAATGATGTTCACAAAAGACATACATCCGTACATCCCACTGTGACTTTTACATTAGCACTGTATTATCTACCGCATGATATACATTGTCTGGCCAACTTTCAATGTCCGCCCACTTCCACTTATAGCTTTGTTGACCTTGTATGGGTTTTTTCCATCGATTATTTCTTGTCCAAGTATCTTGCCTTTGTAACTGTGTCTAGTGAATCTCTTTACAACAATTTCGTCTGATCTCCCTCCGGCGATTTAATATTCTTTTCTTTTGTTGTCATTATCGACCTATTCGCATCTTTTGGCACACAACATGGGCGACGACGCGATACATCATGGGTAAAAAACCATGGTTGCAAAGTCTGTGGTGTAAGTTTATCATGGGAACTTAGATATTTCAATAGAACATTTCCAAATTCTTATAGTGAAATTATAGAGGTAATTTAAAAAATTAAGAAAAGTAAATTTAACTAATTTCTGCTACTGTATCAAATGCCATCGTTAATTAGCCTGTCAGGATGTTATTTTGGGAAGTTAGTTCAAATTTTCTAAGTTCACTTTCACATAACTACATGGACTATATGATATTAAGTAATTCCATCCATCCATCCATCCGTTTTCATCCGCTTATCCGTTACCGGGTCAGGGGGCAGCAGTCGCCACCCAAATCACATTGCACCGTACCAACCCCCCTAAACCTTCCTGTGGGTGGCGAGTCCACTGGAAGGTACCAACCGCCCTAACCGGGATTTGAACTTGCCCAGGAGGTGAACCCTGGGGTTCCAGGCCAATAACAGAGACATTGCCTCTGGGCCAAAGCGCCACATATTAAGTAATTCCTTGAAAATAATTAAAAACATATGTATGCTGAGGAATCTGTGGCACATTGGACCTTATTTAACCTGGATTCATAAACACAGATGGTGCCACAGATGGGTTTTTTCTTTTTGTTTTGCTTCTGACCGAACATTATATAAACACAATACCACGTGAGCATTATTCTACATGGAATCATTTTGGAAAGGAAAAACAAAACACACCAAAGGGACATTTGCAATTCTTTTGGGCAAATGTATTTTGTGCAGTAAATATATTTTATGTGTATCACTTATTTTATTTAGTGACAGGTGGACAGAGGTGTGTTTTTAACTGACAAACAACTGTGCAGAGCGTCTCCTGTATTTATACACCCACATTTTTAAGTTGCTACACAGAGATGTCACACACAGTGACATTTCCCCCCCAGTCTGCCCATCTAACAGTTAACAAGCGAATGCACTTAGGTCTTGATGTAGCTCCCCCATCCCTACATTGTGAAATGTGTTGAATACAGGCCTTGTCAGTCTCCTGGGCAATATTGACACAGACATACCAATGTAAAGTTAGGTAAACTATGGTCTTCCCTTAAGTCATCGTCCAATAAGAAGGAGCCACAGGTGTTCAAAAAAAAGGATGCATTCAAAAACAAGCAGTGACTTCATCTTGACTTCCATAAAAACAAATGAGCAGTCATTTGATTCTGTGGTGATTTGTGGTTAAACGTGTACTGTATTTTTTTTATTTATTTATTTTTTATGTCCCACATTCTAAATTTGAATGAGCATGTGCCCCTTCTCTGCTCAATCCCTGGGTATGTGCTGAATGCAGATGTGTTTACCACTGTTATTCTATAAACAGCATGGCGATAACCTCACTGTATGAATGCGTTATGTACACACCACTGCCAATTAGCCCGTCTGCCCTTCATACCGGCTTTACGGCATGTTTCCCCTTCCTCAGTGGAGCTCTACATGTTATGCCCCCCATCGCAACACAGGTCACAGCTGACTAAATGCTTGTCATCATGGAATGTGCCCGGTATTCTCTGTGATGGAGGCTTTCATTGAAGGCCTTTGTTGATTGATGGGTTTTTGTTTTGCAGCAGTTTCCTGGGGGTCGTCTTTGTGCGCCGCAAAAACTCTGTTGGGCATGGGACACAAGTGAAAATCAGCATAATTGCACTAATTGAAGCCAATTTCTCACTGAATGGACCCTGTTGTCACTTCTCTGTTGGTTCCGAAAAATACGTTATTCAGCAACCACTATTGTCATCTAACTGCCACAGATAGAATGACCTGGAAAGAACCACACCTGACAACGTTGTGAGTTTTACTCGCTGCGATGGGGAGCAGAGAGGTCAACAGCTTCGCAGAGTTGGCTCACCTAAGTCCCAAAGTGTATGAGGACTGCAGCTCCTTTTATTGAGTAAGTTACATAAGTGCTGAGCAGTTATTTTTCATTGCGTGCATTCTTTTGGGCAAAGATCGCACGCTTCACATAGATGATGAGGAACAGACATAGGTGCTGAGCAGTTGTGTACATTCTTTTTGGGCAAAGTTCACACGATTCACATAGATGATGAGGAGCAGACTGCATCCTTTGAAGAATACATTGTAAAACATTTCTTGAGTACGTACAGAACATTTCCTGTTCAGAGCAGAGAGTCTTCATGTTTCTTATAAGCAGATTATGTTTTAACACACTTTGATAACTAAATAGAAATTATATTTACATTTCCCTCCTGTTTATCAAAATTAACACATCACAGGTTTGTCATCACAATGTCACTTCAAACAGATTTTCAACACTGGAATCATGCCGCTCCCCTAAAATGGTGGGATAAGCGAGTAGGAGTCGTGTTTAATAACCCAACAGATCTTTGTGTTTGATATGAGTTTTATTGATGGCATTATGACATCACACCTAAATATGTTTGAGCCTGAAATATGTGGGTTCGTTGATAACATTTTGTTTTTATTTGACAATAAGTAAAATTGTCAACTCGTCTTATTTCATCTAAAAAAAAAGAATGGAAACAAGTATGCATTTGTGACACAAGCCGAAAATGGTAAAATAGTTAATTTCCCAATATTTATGTAAAGATACACAGTACAGAGTACTAATTCAATTCATATTTGGGATCAAACGAACTTGAAAGGCTCGGCAGATAATTCTTGTTTCAGCAATGTCATTTAAAACAATCACACGTGAACTAATCTTTTGCTATGAACGAACGATGACAGAGAGCTCGGGTCTCTTTTGCTCTCATTCATCTTCACACTGTGGTGTGTTTTTGTTTCTTATGTTTTCACATGGTTTAATTGCTTATGGCATTTTGTGTATTTTGTAGACTTTGTCATCGGAAGCAAACCATGTTGCCTTCAGTATTTAGTGTCTGAGAACCGCAGCCTTCTTTACGCTTAACGCCCACAATAGGGCTAAAGCGCCACCTGCTGTAAAACGAATGAAATGATTAGTTCAGGATTCGTTCACGACTCATTCATTTTATTGTTCGAGAGTCAAAGATTCGAATCAATAAAAAGAGTCAGTCTTCCCATCACTACAGGTGACCTAATGTCTATGGATGCAATTGAGATAAATACAGCACACAATACCAAGAGGAACACAGCATGGGAGGACTCCATGGGACAAAACCGTTGATGGGAGGGAGCCGGGAATGCTAATTTAAAGAGGGCCGAACAACATGACAACAACATCAACAATGACGACATAGCGTACACACTGCGTAATCACGATGTATACCATCACAGGGAGACTGGATTTATGGCTCCTCTTGTGGCTAAGAATGAATGAAATTATTCGTTCACGACTCGTTCATTTTACTGTTCGAGAGTCAAAGGTCCGAATCAGTAAAAAAGAGTCGGTCCTCCCATCACTAAAGTCTATCCTACTTACTCCCCTTTGTAGTCAGACTTCCACACCAGGACAGGAGGACAGATCGTCCAAGTCTCGTACTTTGCAGTGGCTCAGGTGGATCCAGACGTTCCGTTCTGCAATCTTCACTGCAGTCGGCGTTGTTAGTATCATTTGGTATGGACCCTCCCACCTGGGGCTCGACCAGCACTTTCTCTTTATGGCTTTCACAAACACCCAGTCACCAGGCTTCACTGGTCTCGTCTCCTGTGGAAGAGAAATTGTCGGACAATAATTTGTTCTTTGCACTTCTTTCTGTGTTAACATTTGCTGCATATAGTCACCTAATGTCCAGTCTGAAACTGGGCCATCTCTTTCCGTTAGGTCAATGGAATGCGGAAGTTTCTTCCATACAACATTTCAAATGGTGTCAAATTAGTACCTTCTGCTGGTAATATGTGCATATTTAGTTGTACTAAATCTACACACTCTGTCCATGTCCTTTTTGTTTCACACATTGCCTTTATTAGCTTATTTTTTACAGTTCCATTAGTTCTTTCCACTAGTCCGGCTGACTGTGGATGA
>NC_024327.1:10678452-10679915 GCF_000523025.1 Cynoglossus semilaevis | reverse complement strand
ATCTCTGGAACACCAAAAGTTGGTATTATTCGTTTACATATGGCTTTTGCCACAGTAATAGTATCTAGTGTTTTAAATGGAAACAATTCAACCCATTTTGTTAAAGTGTCTATGATTACCAAACAGTATTCAAATCCTTTATCATTATTCAATTGTATGAAATCCATGTGAATAACCTGAAATGGATATTCAGGAACTGGAAATTTCCCCTGTCTTGTTCGCACCTGGTGCTGTGCATTATTCTTGATGCAAATCAAATATTGTCTACAAAAATTTTTAGCCAATAAATTGAATCCCTTTGTATTAAATTGCTTATCTACTAATGATACCATCCCTCCTGTTGACACATGGCACGGCCCATGTGTCATAACTGCAGCCCATTTGAATAATGACTTAGGTAACCATGGTTTTCCATTTGTCCCTATAAAAATGCCATTTTCTAGTTTTGCTCCTTGGGCCATCCAATAACGCTTTTCAGTTTTAGATGCCTGTTCTTGACGTGTTTTCAATATTTCCTGTGTGTCACATGTATCAATATCTTGTGTTAATATCTGTGTTTTGTCTGTGCTTTCAAGTGTCATAGCTGCTTGTTTTGCAGCTTTATCAGCTCTTTCGTTTCTTTGTAAAACTGATCGTCTTTTTGTCTATGTGCCTCACATTTTCTCACGCTTTCAATAGTTCTTGTAAGAGTTTGTGGTGCATTACAGATTTCCCCGTAGAGATTTTAAAACCTCTATTTTTTCACAACTGGGCGAAGATACTGTATGTACTGCACCATACGCATATTGGCTATCAGTAAAAAGAGTAATGTCTTTTCCGTTTGTTAATTTCAATGCTTCTGTTAATGCCACTATTTCTGCAGCCGGAGCATTATAATTTGATGGTAATTTGCCTGTTTTCAGGGTTTCAGTCTGCGTTACTACTGCATAACCTGCACAGTTTTGTCCCATGCTATTTTTCTGAGCTGATCCATCAACGTACAATACGTTTCCTTTTTTCAGTGGCACGTCTGTCAAATCTCTTCTTGGTTTATACATTTTCTCTGATTCTGCTAAGCAATCATGAGGTTGTCTATCCTCGGCAGTTGGTAGTAGTGTAGCAGGATTAAGTGTTGTACATCTCTCTATTTCTATATGTGGATGTGATAACAGAGTAGCCATGCAATGTAAATGTCTGGTGAAAGAAAGGACATTTTTGTTTGTAATATAAGTGCCGCTACTGCGTGAGGCACTTTTAGTGTAGTTTTGTGATACAAAACTACTTCTGCTGCTGCATGTACTGCTTGTGCTGCTGCCACTACTGCCTGTACACACGGTGGTAGTATGCTGTTACTATGTAACAGAGTCTAATTTGCCAGAGAAAAATGCCAGCGGTCTTTGTGTGGATCCATGCTTCTGTGTCAGCACAGAAGTCATAAATCCATTTTTACAGTCCACCATCTGGGTGAACGGTTTAGAATAGTC
>NC_024327.1:10675887-10676648 GCF_000523025.1 Cynoglossus semilaevis | reverse complement strand
GTTAGCTGCTCTCTGATTCCTGGCAGCAGACCCATTGCTGGAGCATTTTTAAGCTGCTGCTGGTAAGCTCCTGCTTGATCTCCGTCATTTCGCACGGAGTAATCGTCTACCGATTCTCCCTCCTTTTGTCTGCACCCTGCAATTTTAGTAAAATCTGCTTGTGCTGTAAAAAGAGCACGCATTCTTTCAAATAAGGGCACTAAAGTTGGTGTCACTCGATTGAACGGGAGTTTGTCTCTCCCCCTGAACCTCTTCAGTAGGGCTCCAGTCACCTCTAACTCTAGCCCACTGAGTTTGTAAAACATGCATTAACACTTGCTGGACTTCTGCTCCGTCTAGGACGATAGGAGGCAATCAGCCCTTGCAATCCTGTAATACACAACATCTTCTTTTTGTTAGCACCTTCTTGTCTTTTCTTTGTTTGCTCTAACCACTTTTCTGCCATCATTTGTTCATCACTTTCCTCCTTCCTTCCTTTTACTCTCACCTTTAGAGTTAATTTGAAGACTAAATCTTCACATGATTTTACATGTAATTTTCCTTGTACTTCTTTTTCCATTTAGTTAAATATTTTGCCGACCCCGGATGATATTTGCCCATGAATTTACCATCCCCTTCTAATTCTTCCTCTTTCTTCCCCCCACAGTAATAACTATGACAATTTCCCATTG
This sequence comes from Cynoglossus semilaevis, assembly GCF_000523025.1. NCBI lineage: Eukaryota > Metazoa > Chordata > Actinopteri > Pleuronectiformes > Cynoglossidae > Cynoglossus > Cynoglossus semilaevis. The sequence continues at coordinate 10,675,977 of NC_024327.1, read as the reverse complement.
TTTATATGAACTATGCAGTTAGTAAGAGAACAAGTATAGGAAGAATGCTTCTATTGGGCTTCAGTGGGTTCCACCGTGACAAGCTTCTAC
>NC_024327.1:10665018-10672975 GCF_000523025.1 Cynoglossus semilaevis | reverse complement strand
TGTGTGTGTAGAACAAATGACGTCTGTATCGCTTGATATGTACCACCCCTGGATGTGTGTGTCAATAAAACGAGCCTGAGTTTGTGGAGAGAGCAGAATTCAGCAGTCGATCCTCTGACTCGCCGCTGGATCCTCCCTGTGCACAGGTGAACTTGAGCAATGACTTTTGTCTTTTCTTTATACTTTGTGAAAGTTCTTCTTGATAGTGTCGAAGTTGATCAACGAATCCGGGGTGGTAAAACCTTACCACGACAATTTTCAAAGGTTTGGAATGGAAGTCAAAATTTATGAATAAGGAAAAGTTTCGGATACAAAGTAAAGGAAATGTAATATGTCTTCAAAGGTTTGGAATGGAAGACAAAATTTATGAATAGACGCAAGTTTTTAACATAAAAGAGTAAAAGGGAATTAAAAGATGAAAGGTCTTTGTCATTGGGTGTGGCAGCCCCCGCCGTCAACCAGACACGGTGACGGATAAAGCCCGGCTTAAGAAGAAAAGCTGAGGGAAGTGATGACCCCTAAATAACAGAGTAAAATAAGTCTTCACGAATAAATAAAAGTTGTTACGGATCTAAGAAAATTATGAATGTTTTAATGTGCCTTTATTGTTTCGGCTGTGTTCCCAATTATTTAACAGAAAGTTTGTGTGGTTTGAAGAAGTTTAATTGTTTAGATTTATAGTGTGGAGATTTGAGTTTTTCACATACGTTTTAGTGTGATGCGATTGTTTCAGCTCATGCTGTAGATTCAGCAACAAGAAATTTTGTATCTGTTATGGAAGTTTAAGCGTTCAGGTTTATAGTGTGATTTTGAAAACGTATGTTATGGTGTGACGCAATCGTTTCGTACATCGCAGTACAAATGTGTGACATTTTTGTATAGGGTTAGGTGCAAATTATTGTAAAGCAGAATCTAAATTTCGGTCATAGTGTAAAATGGCTAGTTGGAAGACGATTGGCGAACAAGTGAAGAGAATGTTAGGGCGTTGTCGGGGACAGGCTGTCACGATGACAGTCGTGACTGTCGTTCCCTGTTTCCCTTTGTATTCCCCATTCTTGTGTTGTGCACTTGTCTCTGTCTATGTGGTGGGCGTGGCACATTTCCCTCTGCCGGGATAATCACCGAAGCACCCCTGCCGTTCCTCAGCACCTGTCTTCAATCACCCCATCACTCTCACGGCATAAAAACCCTGGCCTTTCTCCCACTCATCGTCAGATCGTTTGTTCAGCCACCGTGGTAGCTAACGTCCAGATTGACTTTAAGTATTATTCTTTGTGATTCCTGTTGATGAATGAAATGATCTTTAATGACCGATCTTCTTGTGCTCAGGTCCACCTCCTGCTACCTGCTTGCCTGCTCTCCACCAGCCAGATCCGGACAACCTACACTCTGTACCTCCTCCATCTCATTATCGGACTCTCTCCTTCCCCTTTGTCTCCGACAGCAAAATAAATCCTTGTTTCTCACTTAACGTCGTCTGAGCCTGCATTTGGGTCATTAATGGTTTAAATCATGACACAGGCAGGCATGGGGTCCAAAGCGGTGCTTGCTAAAATGAAGGCAGTAGTACAGGAAGCATTGAAAGAATAGGAAGTGAAAGAAGAAGAGAGAAAGTCATTGAAGAGTGTTATAGCTGAGGCAGCGAGTAAATGCAAAGCTGAGAGGGACAGAAAGTAAGAGGAGAAGAAAATAGCTAAATTAATAAAAAGGTCTAAAATAGGCAAGGAGGTGAAGACAGCCGAAAAGAAACGTCAAGTGTTGTATCACGCTTATCGCTGCTGTCTAGGTGATGAGTGCAAGGAGTCCGCAGAGCGGACTGAGCCACAACAGGAAGCGAAGCCCGAGACACTTGAGGGGGAGGAACTACCCCCTCACACAGACGCAGCAAGCGGAACGCAGACACTTACGGGACTGTATCCGGTGATTGAAGTCACAAACGGCAGGGTGCACATAACAGATAGTGGCACTGGACAGTCTATATTGGTGGGAGAAAGCAAACCCTCCACCAACCCCTTTATGCCCGATCTAGAAAACACCATACCCACATCTAAAGTATCACTGAATGATTTCTCTGTGCGTGACTTAAGGGAGCGCGCCTCTGCTCTTTATTGAAAGAATTGCATTTATTATCATTGCTTCATGCTGTACTGTCGCTTTAACAAACTGCTTGCTTCACATATTTACTCCAGTGTGTTACTGTCGCTTTAAGAAACTGTTTGCTTCCCATCTTTTCCTTGTCACACCCCCATTCACACCCATTTTCACATCCAGCTTCTTACTCCATATACTCACACTAAATCAAATGTTATGTAATCTGATACTTTTGTAAACTAAATAAAAGAGCAGAGGAAGGGTGCAGCAACTCGGAGTTGATGAGGAAGCTGCCAGAGGAGCAAGCTGCACTCTCCCCTTGCAAGTAAAAGATCCAGACGTCTTTTGTGTTGTTACTTTGTCGTCACATATGTTAGAATAAACCTAACATAACTTGGTCCTTCGAGCCAGATGCCAACAAATTACTCAGGCCAGTACTCCGACACCTGATCCTAGGTTGCTGATTGACGGCATCTGATACCAGAATAAGATCGACGACGAGGGTGAGAAACAACTTTTTATTACCAGCGCGTCGTTGAAAAATGGGTTGGAGTCCCTGGGCAGTAATCTCTAAATGCTGCTAAGTGGGTTGCAAATCCCTGGGCAGTAATCCCTAGAACTAAGCGGGTTGGAGTCCCTGGGCAGCAGTCCCTAGATGCCAAAGGCCTAAAAAAGAGTGAATGTGAGTGATTGAGAAGGAATTGTGATCGAATCAGCGGGCAGTCTGAAACCTAACGGTGTAAAGGTACGACTGCTGATCAGCTGAAGTAGATCACAAAACCAACTATTTCAAAATTTTAAATAATTGGGAAAAAAAGTATGGTTTTGAGGGAAAATTGAACCAAGAAGACTGCAAAGACCTTGTGCTTACCATAAAAAAGAGGCAAAAGATAATAAAAAAGAAGAAGAGAAGCTTGGGCTGAGTGTGGCTGAATGTTGGCTTAAACAAGCTTGTGCAAGAAAAAACGGAATAGAACTAAAACAACTAAAAACAGAAGCAATGCGTCAAAACCAAATTCCACAATCAAACGTGAGAAAACTATGTATGTCAGACCTGAGGACAATGAAACAATAGCATCAAACATACATAAGAACCGAGAGTGTGCTGATAAAACGTCTCCACTTTTAGATGATGCTGAGATAAAAGGAGATATAACATGTGCTGATACAGCAACTCCACTTTCAGATAATGAAATACAGAAGAACGTAGGACACGTTCTCAACCCTCCCCTCCCTACCAACCTTTGTATCCAATTTTAAAACCCGTGGACAAACCAAAACAAGAGCCAACAAATTCAATAGCTGAAAATACCAGATCAAAGAAAACACTGAACCAAAACTGGAGCACATCATTAGGACATGTTTTATAACCATCTCCACCAGAAATACCTAATTTTGATGATAACATTGCAGACGCCTTTCCCATGATACAAGTGGCTGATACTGCCTGAACTGCCAAGTGGAGGGGGCATAGTGAGTCTGTTCCAACAGTGGAGGCCTTGGATCATGTCCCTCCGGCCCTATGGTCTGCCTTTAGACCCCCTACATGTTACACTCTTCTACGACAGAGATGAAGATCATATTTACCACAACAAATTTTCAGCCGAACTCGTAGTTGGCTCATAAAGACGGACCGGTTGTTCATGGCTGAGGAGGGAGTGGCAGCTGACATTCAGTTGACTCCAGAACAGTCAGAGTGGTTCAGAATGCAGGCTGAGAGCGTGCCCCACGTGTCACTAGCTATTCATCCTAAACATCAGGCAAAAGAACTGGGCCCAATGGTTATGAGGTGTAAGGCAGGCACAGATTGGCAGGACACGCAAATACCTTATGTCCAGGTCTCTCCATCATTAAAAGTGTATCAAATAATGGCCCACATAACAGACAATTCAGTTTTGGAACATGAACAGTTAGAGAGGTGGCATGGTCGAGAAATGACCGATCATGACCAAGCTCAGGAAATGCTATACACGCTCCCACCCTCCTTGTGGTCTACTTCACCTAGGGATGTAGGCTTCTGCTCCTCTTGCACACCAGTCTCATTCACAGTAGCAACACCTACTTTAAATCATGACACCTACACCAATTTGGCTGCCCCAGTACCCGCACAAACCACCTGCAGAAGCTGGTATCGCCGATGCCATAACAGGTCTTAAACTTAAAAACTTAAACTTAAACTTGTCTTTATTTATCATTTGTGACATAGCACAGCACAGCACACCATGCACAATGAAATTTAACCTCTGCATTTAACCCATCACCAAGTGAACAGTGGGCAGCCATGGTCGGCGCCCGGGGAGCAGTGCTTGAGGACGATGCCATGCTCAGTGCATCTCAGTGGCCGCTTCCTTTACCACTAGGCCACCACTGCCTCCAGTCTATTGCAAAGGGGGGTGCTAGAATCCTCACGGAGTGCATGGAGCACGCCCATCCTCCCTGTGCAAAAACCCGGAACTACAAAGTATAGGATGGCACATAATTTACGATCCATTAGTACGATGCCATAGTGACTACCGCTATATTACCGGTGCCAAATCCTTATACTGTGTATATAATGTGTTGAAACAAATGCTTACAGGATGCTCCCTACCCCCGGACACTACTGTAGTCCAATATGTAGATGACATCCTTATTGCAGCAACTTCTGCTGAAGACTGCTTACGGACAACACATGCAGTGCTCACTTGCCGCGCAGAGAAAAGGTTTAAGGTTAGTAAGGAAAAACTGCAGGTGGTCAGATGACAGGTGTCATTTCTGGGCTGAACACTGTCAGGCAAAGGGTCAGGCATGACCCCAGCACACAAAGACAATATCCTACATCACCCCAAACCCCAAGTCGTTAAAGACATGCTATAATTTTTAGGTTTGACGGGATATAGCCGGCATTACATTCCAGGCTACAAATCCTTGACCGCGCCCCTCCGAAAATTGGTTAATGATCAAGGGATGCGAAATCTTACCACTCCACTAGCATGGACCGAGCCCGCAGAGAGAGCCTTCATTGACCTAAAAGCATCTCTGGCTCCATTTCATTTGGATGTTTCTGAAACAGAAGGGGTGGTGAATGGAGTTCTGTTTCAGAAAAAAGGGGGTAAGAGACAGGTATTGATGTATTTAAGCTTTAATCTAGATGCGATAGAAAAACGACAGCCAGAGTGCACCAGACACGCTGCCGGAGGGGGCAAAATGGTGCAGAAAACAGCACATCTGGTAATGGGTCACCCGTTAACAGTGCTAACAACACATAGTGTAGTAGCCTACGTCACCTCCCAAGCGTTTACCATGACATCACTCAGACAGAGGAGAATGAGTACGATTTTGGAGGCAGGCAACCTTACGTTTACACATGAAGGAATTAACATGGCGGATCAGATGGGGGGAGGAGAACCACACATGTCAGGCAAAGGTGGAAGTTGAGATCAAAGCTTGATCCAACTTACAAACAGAACCAATCCCTCAAGCTGAGATGGTTGTTGCTTCAGAAAACCCAATAATGAATTACAGGCAAGATATGCAGTGGTAAGAAGGGATGGAAAAGACTTTGAAGTGATCTGTCAGGAGAAGGTCACGGGCAGCCAGTCAGCGCAAAGAACAGAAGTTTTAGCTATGATAGCAGCGCTAAAATGGAGTGAGGGCAAACGAGTGAACATTTATACAGATTTGGCTTATGTGGTAGGAGCGGCTATCACAGAACTCCCGCAATGGAAAAGAGCAGGGTTTCTGACAGCAGATGAGAAACCCATCAAACATGAGAAGGAGATGAAGGAGCTGTTAGAAGATCTGCAAAAACCACAGGCAGTGGTCATCATTAAGTGTAGAGGCCACAGCATGGAGAACACCCTGACAGGCCGCAGGGTACGACAGTGCTCTCCAAATGGTAATCACAGAGGTAACACTACTGCAGGCGATTGATTGCAGGCGATCAGGCTGCAGTGTCTCCGCAAGAAAGGACGGTTTGGCTCCAGAGGGGGCAGTAAAAAGCCAAGATGTCTGAAGGTCCCCAGAAGGTAAGCCAGTGCTACCACCAGGACTCAGGAAGAGGGTCTTAAGTGAGGCGCATGGGCCTGGACATGTGGGACATAGACAGATGATGAGAAACCTGGCCCACTGGTGGCATCCATACATGTCAGATATGGTAAAGAACTGGGTGAAAGAATGTAAGATCTGTACAGAATATAACCCTAAACCCACAGTGAGGCCAGACATGGGAAGTTTTCCTCTTCCCATAGTTCCAGGGCAAGAAATCATTATTGATTATACTGATATGATAGAGAAGCACCAGGGGTGTCAATATCTCTTAGTGGTAGTGGACTCGGGAGGCCCGAAGCGTGGCCTGCAAAGAGAGAAGACAGCGTGACAGTGATTAAATGCCTGATAAATTACATTACACAGCACGGGTTTCCAGAGCTCATTCAATCAGATAATGGCTCACATTTTAAAAGTGCCGATTTGGAAAAGGTTGAACAGGCATATGTATGGGACGGTTTATCACCCACATTCTCAAGGGAAGGTGAAACGGATGAATCAGAATCTGAAGCAAAAATTGGCAAAACTCTGTGCACAGACCAAATTGAACTGGGTTAAAGCGTTACCAATAGCATTGATGAGTGTGAGATGTTCAATAAATGCTAACACACAGTATACACTCTATGAGCTTCTCACAGGTCGACAGTTTCTCGGTCCGGCTAAATCAATTGAAATTAAGGGAGTGGAATGTCAGGTATCAGTATAAGCCGTACTATAATGAACTTAAAGCTTTGGTGTCAGCATTTGCAATACAGGTGAAAGGTTAACCGGAGACACCAGGCGGAGTGGAACCTCACACAGCCGAGTGGGTCCTTCTCAAGGTCATAAAGTGGCAGTGGACAGAACCCAGGTGGACAGTCCCTTACCAGGTGGTGGAACGAACATCCCACGCACTGAGACTGAAAGGGAAAGGAGACACCTGGTACCACTGGAATCAGTGCACCCCGGCTACAGAACCAGGACTAACAGTGCAAGAGATCCTAGCCAGCCAAGAGGAAACAGGCTCACCCCAGGAGGAGACACCGGAGGAAAACAACTCCAATCCAGGCTCTCAACAACAAGGGCAGAATAATCCCCTGAGCCTGGAACTGGCTGAGGTAGTCCACCCTCAGACCAGCAACGTGTCCAGCCTCAGACGAGGCAAGGACTGAAGAGGACGATGACTACTACATGGACGTTCCTTTCTAAGGACGTTGGTTGTGATCTCTTAGTAATCAAAATTGCAACAGCCTTATTATTTACCTCATATGTCAACATTTATAAGGATAGTGTGAAATTTTAATCAGTAGGACCCTTAAGGACAAAGAGATTAGAGAGTGGAGGAAATGTATGTCTCAGAGTGCTTACAACAGTGTTTATTCTATAACTTAGGGGGCATACTTGAGTCACTCAAAAGGGAGCATCTTGCTTAGTAATCAGAAGCAACATCCAGCAAACTGGACCCCAAAGTTTGCTGGAACTCCCTCCAGGGGGGGCTGTACCGAGGGGCTTAAAAGGACTTGTTTTCGGGTTCTTCACAGTTATTTGAACAAAGCTTGAACAAAGAGAGACTTGAACAAAGAGATTCACCCTCATGTGACTCAGAAGCGCGCCCTAGGGAAGTTTACAACATGTAAGTTCTATGAGCTCCTCCTTGAATCACAACCTTAATGTGGTGGAGGGGTTTGAGTATCTGAATGAACCTAGGAGCTATGTTGTCGGGGGCTTAACGCCCCTGGTAGGGTCTCCCAAGACAAACAGGTCCTAGGCGACGGATCAGACAAATAGCGATTCAACCCCCCCCCCCCGATGAAGAAATCAAACACATCAAAGAGGTTCACGTCGCCCGGATTGACGTCAC
>NC_024327.1:10651827-10661765 GCF_000523025.1 Cynoglossus semilaevis | reverse complement strand
CCCCCCAGAAGAGCTGGAGGAAGTGTCGAGGGAGAGGGAAGTCTGGGTGTCCCTGCTCAGACTGTTGCCCCCGCGACCCGGCCCCGGATAAGCGGTTGATGATGGATGGATGGATGGATGGAAGTTCTATGAGCGTGCATGTGCTGCCGGAACTGCCCTGACAGCATATAAGCAAGCAAAGCGAGAAGGGGGTCGTTCTTTTTCTCCGGATCGTCTCTGAAGGTGGTAAGAACCGCAGTTCTTTAGAAGAATTACTTTAGAAGCAGTCAGGTATCTAGTGAGAAAAAAGATAAATGTTATTATAACAATACAACTCTAAAGTTGTACCAACAAAAATAAATACTATGATATATTACATAGTATATTTTATGTATCAAATAGTCATAATTTAGTATGAGCTCATTTGCATGCATGCTATAGAAAACTACCAGTTGACCAGTTGAACTACATACTGTACCTTTCTGCACTTCAGGTTCAGGTTCAACAGTGACCTCTTCAAATGGCTTCAAGAGGGTGCATATCTCCTGCAATGTAGTCCATTCTTCTGGAGATAAAGGGTGGCCAGGTGCATTGGTGGCAGCCAGGGTGGAGACAATGGGGTTCTTGTTGGTGAGGAAACTCTGCAACATGTAATATGTTGAGTTCCATCTTGTGATACAATCCTGTTTGGGTCGTAATTTGTCCATCTTCATTTGGAGCTGTGTTTCCTTCAGTTTTTGTGCTCCCACTGTGCTTCTATGAAAGTATTCTACTGCCTCCTTAATTTTATTGATGATGGGTTGTGGACCTTTGAGGGCATCTCTTACCACAAGATGTATGGTGTGTGCCAGGGTCCATCTGGTTATCTGAATGCCCTTTGTGATGTTTGCAGCATTGTATGTTAAACAGCACACCACTTTCTTATCAACCTCCCACTCTGCTGCAACACTGAGGAGCTTCTTTGCCAAGTTGTCTGCTGTGTGCCTCTCATTAAATTCAAAGCAGTCCAGAAGGTAGGAGGACATGTGAGAAATCTTCAATGAAGTGGCATGTTACAGACATGAATGAGGTTGTAGCCCTTGACATCCAACAGTCAGTTGTTAAGCAAACTGCTGACACTTTGGACACCCTTCTCCTGAGTGATACTGCTTCTCTCTCATACATATCTGACACTTTCTGGGTCAGTACCCTCCGACATGGAGGAATGTAGGAGGGGTTGAGAGCATAGCAACCCCTCCTACAGTTTTTGAAAAGCCTCTGTCTTCCACAATTTCAAATGGCTGGCTATCATCTTTGCCAGCTCTTCATCTATTTTCCCCTGTGGTGGTTGACTTCATCTGAGTCGATCTCATTGCTGTTAATTAGCTGTTTAGTGATGATTCCGGCTTTCGTGAAAGCTCGGACGACATTTGAGACTGATCCCTTAGCCCAGGCATCCACGATCCATTGGCAGATAGTGTTGTAACTCGCCCGGCGTTGCCTCCCTGTCTTGGTGAATGTGTGTTCTGTCATCCAATGCTTCCACGCAGCAGGAGTCGCATGGAGTTGCAGATCAATAGGGATGGAGATTTGTGGAAAATGGTAGCGACCTAAGTTGGACACTGGAGGACGCTGTTGTTGTTGTTGGCCCTCCAGAGTCAGGCGGTTGATGTTGTTTTGCAGAGAGAGAGTGTGTGTCTTGCCTGTATCGATAAAAAAGGAGAAATAGAAAAAGAGTTTTTGACCACGAAAAAATCGACAGCCATGTGTTCGAGTCGTCCTATATCGCACCATACATCGACAATACAAAAACACGTCTCCGGGTGTTTGGAGGCACGACGCGTTGTTGCACGGATTTGGGTTATACAACCATATTGTAACAATTGTTGTTGAGCATCTTCTAATTGTTAATTAACAGAGTTAAACATCATTGTTGGCTCCCAGTGTGCTTCAGTTGTGCCATCATGTGTGATGCGCTGTGCTTTGGCTTTATAAAATCGGTTCGAGGTCAGTAAGTGCAACCAGAAGTAATACATAAGACGCACCGAATTATAAGGCACACTGTCGATTTTTGAGAAAATTACGTACGTTTTTAAGTGCGCCTTATAGTGCAGAAAATACAGTAAACACCTGTCTTATACATAACAAGACCTGTGGACTTGGAAGTGGTGGGGTGGAGGGTGTGGTTGGACAACAATCCAACCCTTATCTAATTTCTTTCCCATTTTCAGCTTGTCTCTTTATCATAACATTTGGCAGAATTTTGCACCTTCCTGATGCGGACCAACCTTGGGATTTGATGATCAGCTGGTATTGAACCCAAACCTATCATGCTCAACCCTCAACCCCCGCTCAACCCTTCTTGACACCCCCTCTTTGAGATCAGTATCTACATGATAAACCATACCACCCCCTCCTAGGGCTCAGCATACACATAGGTATACTCACGCCAAAACTCAAAGAGCGTGATTAAAAGCTGTCGTGGTTGATGAGAACTTCCAGGATGTCGTCATCGGGAAGTGTTTGGGCCGAGGTTGGAGCAGGCCAGGGTGAAGCTTCCCATTGGTCAACAACCATCATAGTGCTAGGCATTAATGGTGATGCAGGCGATGTGGGAGTTTCAAGGGTCATGGCCATCGATAGGGAGTCCTCAACTGTCATTTGCGAAACCCCAGTAAGCGCCTTCTCGATTCTGGTTAGGGTGACGATGGATGTGACGGTATCCAAAGAAACACCACCGTTGTCATTTTTAGGTTGTGGTGTCGCTGGAGCCGGAGGAGTGGCTGCAGGGCTGATCATCTCCAGTACTGGTGGCTGTAGCTCAGCATTGGTAGTAGTAGACACCCAAGATGAAATACGTGTCCAAATCTTGTCATCTAGCGCTGCAAGGACTTGCTCCACTTCCCCCATGACGTAAGTAGGATTAGAAGGAGTGTAGTCGAGATCTGGTGCTCCATCTTGGGTGGGTGTTGCTGCTCCAGATGGAGTAGATGGCAAAAGTTCGTCGAGAAGATCATCATGGGGTATGCGACCATCAACAGAAGGTTGGGGACCGAGGGGTGCCTGATTTATGGCAATCAGACGCAGTCGAGGTCCAATCTCACATACTCGACCAGTTCCACAGAAAGACACCGACACCTGATCACCATTAGGATAAGCCCACAATTTTCTGACAACAGGAAAGTATACACCATCTGTATAAAATTGCGGTCTAGTGTCTCGGCGAAGTTCCTTCAGCATCCAAGTCATTAAACAGGATGTGATCAAAGCTTGGCAAGAGTGACTATGAAACATCAGCAAACAGCCAAAACATGCCAACGTCTGCTGGATGGATCCAGTGGATGGCACGATAACAGGAGTCACACCAGAGGCTGTTGTCAAGATGCCATAGGCGTCATGTTTCATGTGGTTGGTTGGTAAAGCCACATCTGGAATAAGTATGTCCCAAAATGTAAGGTCCAGTTTGTAGGCAATATTCCAGAGTGGTATTTAAGTTGTTGGTTGCCATTGTCTTCTTGTTGCCTGCGGTCCCTCTTCAGATTCAGATGTCAAATGCATAGCTTCCTCTTTTTGCTAACGTGCTTTATGTGCTAATTTATTGAATCTTCTCTCCTTACTTAGAGGAGGAGCTGTTTTTCTTTTGACTTCGATTTGACTTTTTTGGCAACATACCATGATTAGGGCGGGGAAGCCTCCCCTGACCACTGCGTATATGATAATGAGGACCAAGAGAAAACTGCCAAACATTACCAAATATGGCCACATAAAAGAAAAGAGGGTGGAGAATCCTCCATAGGGCGTTCAATCCCATTTGCAGAATACCGCCCACTTGTTTAACACTGGAATGGACGAGGGATGTTATTGCCCTATTCGCCCATTCGGACCAAGTGCAATCACGTAGTTCATCTTCGTCCTCATCACATTTAAGCCAGTCTTCTTCAGGCGCATGACATGTTCTTTTTCCTAGCCATTTAAATCCAGTCATACTTTTACCGTTACACAAACTTTTGCGAAAAGCATGGCCTTTAGCATGATAGATTTGTGGTGTTGCTACTTGTGGTATGATGGCGTCGGTTAATTTATGAGGTTTACGTTGCATCATGCCTGCACCTAAAACCATTTTGGCACATCTGACGTTAAGAGGCCATGATCTATACCAAATTGTCTTGTTTGCCTTAGGTAGTTTAGCTTTTAGTTATTAAAAACAATAGTTAGTGGTGTTGGCCAAGCACAACGTGGAAATCTCTCTCTAGAAGTCTGAATTGTGCCGTTTAGGTCTTTTTCCATGGCTTTAGCGACACAAGCATCTATTTTGGCGAAGTCTCTCTTAGGTGCGGACCATAAATCATCAGGGTTTGGGAGCTTTTGCATATACATTTCTGTTGTATAGGGTCCTAACAGGCCAAGTTCTGTTGTGGTATATCCACTATGAAATCGTCTTATATAATGGAGTATTTCGTCTTTCCAAATCCAGGGTAAAGTGTTATTAAGCCACTTGTCAATGCTAACTGTCAGGCATATATATGAGTTAAATAAAGGTAGTGCAATGAGCTTAGTACTACATCAACTGTTGGTCCTAAGACTAGGAAATCAGTCGTATTGCATGTAGTTTTCCAGTGACATACACCAAATTGCTTGGCTTTCTTAATACATTCTTGTTTTATTTCCTCAGCATAATTCTGTTGCCATTCTTGCATGCCTTTCAGTCCTCCTAAGATTCATTTTATCAAAGTAAGGTTAGTGGTGACTTGTGTCGTTAGATGTCCAGGAGTAGGTGTTGGTGGCTGTCCAGACGTCGGAGTTGCCTTTGACTGGGCCGGGCTGGTCGTGTTATGCCGTAATGGTGATCGTCGGGGATGAACAAGGATTTTCTTTCTAACTGGTTTCTTCTGTGTAGGGCATGTTAATGATACACTACTATTAAGTGTGCCCCATTGTTAAGATGTTATAAATACATTTATTCAATCTTTAATATGTATTCCATATATAAAGTTACCATATCAATTCATACTATTATTGAATGTTTATGTTATGCTGTGGAAAATAAATGGAAAAGTGCTGAAGAAAGGTGTGCATGCTGATGGTTTACATAACAGGATGATATGGATAGCACTGAATGGTACTGATTGTTACACTTGGAGATAGAGACAGGACACAGAACTGGCCAGAACTAGTTTCTTTGCCCAAATACGGAGACCGGCAGAAGACCAACAAAAGACAAAGAGAGAAAAACATCTGAACTGCATGTTCTTATCTGACTTGATTAACTGCAGCGCATGCACATGGCTCCTATTGGTGGAGAATCTTTGTTTGGAGCAGTCTTTGCCAATCAGCTCTCAGAAGTGGCGCATGAACACTGCATGGCTGTGAAACGCCATGGTGCTGACCATTGAAGTGTGTGTAAAAAAAAACTGTATTTAAGCTTTGAGCACTGAGGAGTTCCTCAGTGCAGTTCTGAATGCAACCATTGTTCTGCACACCTTGCTGCAAGTAAAACTTTTAAAACTTTGAGATCTCGTATTTGAGTCTTTATTTGATCAGATCTTTATTTAATCTTTATTTGAATTCTTTGTGTTAGGAAACTGGGGTGAACTATGAACAGCATATTTTAAAGGTCCTATCTAACAGAGAAAGTTTCCTGACACCCATCTTGATAGCACCATTTTACAGGTATCATTCATAGGTGATTCTGAAACATTGTCTTGTTTCCAATAGTTTTGAATGGCACACATGCACGTGAACAAAGCCATTGTGGTAACTCACCCTGTACTTGTATCCACGTACAGTGCTCCTGTCTTTGCGTTTTTGTCCTAAATTCCAAGAAGATTATCCAAAGTCCATCATTTGAAGTTACAAGGCTATCTATGGTGACGTTCTTCCCAGAAGCTGTTGATGTTGCTGTAATATCTTGCCAAAAATTGAATGCAGCTAAATTCCTTATCCACCCGGTTGCATTAATTTTTTTCACTTTCTGCCAATACTCTCTGGTATGATTAGAGACACTGGAGTTGTAGGGGACAAAAACGTCCTTTGTTTCCACGTCCCAGCAGGTTTGATTAAAAACCTTGCTTGTTCTGTACTTTACAAAAATATGTACATTCATCCATGGCCGTATGCCATAGCAGTAGAGAATTATCATCATGATCAATCCTCCCAGCAGCATCATGGACATTCTAAAGACAAAATTACACTTACGCCGTTTTAGGCAGTGTTGGCGTGATTCATGATTCTCGTCTTCATGTCCTCCAGTCTGCATCTCTGCACCTCGTACTCCTAACGGTTGTATGAGGCCTTCCTCTTTATTGCCAAGTCCATCCTTGGACGAGGCTGTAATTCCATATTCGCTTTTCATGATGCTTCCTCCAGGCTCGGCTTATCCTGTTTTTCTTTGGACCTTGGATAGGAGGTAATGTAGCAGCCGCTGTGTATGCTCCACTGATCTTGCGACGGACTCGCTTTTCTTTTAAATCCTTGAGGAGCTTGGTGGGCGTGTATCCTACGCCACACCCAATCCCAGGCTCGTACTCTCTGCCAGGAATGTGTGTGTTTCAAGGGTCCCTCTGATAAGTGCACTTCAAACTCGTTCCAGAAAACCTCCTTCTGATGAAAATTGAGGGTGGGCTGTTTTCCAATCTTGAATCGGTGACCCAGTATCTGAGCAGACGTCGAGCCACAGTTTGGCTAGCATCTGTTGGATGAAAGGTCTTGAGTTCTTTATCAGACGTAGTTACAGTAAAGACAGCATGACGATGGAACAGTGTGCTATGGCCTTGTCTTACCCACACTCTTTGTGTTTTAACACCTGCTCAGGGTGCTTGTACATGATTCAACCAATCTTGCTAGGAATGAGGTATGGCATAATGTGTTACTGTAGACCATTCAGCATAGATGGGTAGGTGTTGATTGTCAATAATGAATCAATTAGGATCGGATTCATTCTCTTGTACTTTTTGACGCATCTGAGGACTATTGGTCCACACCATACAATGTCCAACCCATACCTCCATATGCACTGTAGCCACTTGATTATAGTAATGTGGTCCCCATCTGATCTTTGCCTGTTGGCCGAGTACAACTAGCTAGACCACGTTAAAAATCCACGGACATTGCACAGGAACGCTTGGTGTATTCCATCGTCCAGCATCTTGATATTGTTTCTTCATTTTGTTGTCCTCTGACATGATTGCAGTAATAATAACGTGAATCTCCTAATGCCCGCACTGTTGTACTCCACAGGCCGTTTCTTCGTCGATGGGACCAAGGTGGATAGAGAATATAATCTGGCATCGCTCTATCATCAGACATTTCATCAGGGGTGTATCGTCGAATTTTCTTCTTTTTAGGTGCAGACTGTGGCACAGGATCTGATTCCGCCATTGTCTTTTTAGTTTTCAGTCGTTTTCCTTCTTCTCAGGAAAAACTTGAATCTAGCCTTTTTCCCATACCACCAGATGCACCGTCAGCAATGAGGCTGGCGGTATGCAATGCTCCTTCCCCACAGGCGAGGTCTCCCACTTCCACTCTGAGGGAGAACATTCCCTTCATGGAAGGTCCATCCCGGGCAACATGGAACACGACTTTTTTCTCTGGTTATAGCTGCATGATGAGCCCATCCGTCCAGGCAGGTTGTGTAACACCACAACTCAGACTTTCTTAACCCTTGTGCGGTCCTTCGCATTTTTTTACACACTGTTTGTCCTTGCAATGATTCTTGTCCCAGAATATGAGTATTAATGAATATGAGGAAAGGTTGGCACAAGTCATGCAGTACAGGAACATGCACACGCACACACACAGACACAAAGACATATTGTGTCGTATTGTATCACCCGGTCACCTAGACCCGAAGGACCTTACAAGGATTAAGCCCGTTTCTTTAGGTATAGGTTTGGAAGGGTTTAAAAGGAGAGTTGGATCTTTTAAGATTTCTCTCGCTTAATCCCCCCATGTTACCTTATGCCACCACCCTTCCCATCCTAAGGCTTTATGTTCCACCTGGGAGAAGTATCCGTCTCTTGGTTCGCCTAGGAGTCTCCACACCCTAAAGGCCATAGGCACCTTGGTTACACCTACCGGAGTCAGTCGAGCATATGTTTGGTGGAGTAACCCCGGCCAGTTGTTGGCTAGTATTTGGTTTATGAGCCCAGGTGTCGTTCGCATTTGACATATGGTCACTACTAGTACTGGCGCTATGGCATGATGAGGATTGTAGGGTGGTTGTTGAGTCTCAGGTGGAGCCGAGGGCCCAGCCATTGCTTGATCACTTTTGTCTGCACTTGTCAGCACTTGGAGTGATCCGCTCTGCTATCGTGACAGATCCAGCACCTGGAGTGATCCACTTTGTTGTCGTGACAGATCCAGCACCTGGAATGATCCAGTTTGTTGTTGTTGCAGGTTATGTGTACTTGATGATGGTGCATCTATTGAGTGAACGTATTTGCTCACTTGCCATCCGTCTGCACAGGCAATCCTGACCATTCGTCTCATAGCCAGAGCATTTATGCAGGGAAGACACTCAACAACTCGTGAACCAGTCCATACGCATCTACAGCGGCGCCAGTCCTCATCTTCTGGTCTGTAGTCCCAGTAGGCAAAGAAACGCATCCTCGGTGCATATACACATATGTGGTAATCCAGTACTTTAACTGGTTTGTAAAGTAACTTACTTATTTCTTGATAGGTCCTATCCATTGAACCACCAGTCCTGGAGGAACTCGACATATGCAACATTGATTGCGTAGTTGGCTCCATCCTTTTTGAGCACAGTATAGCATGTGCCATGCTCTTCCAGCCCACAGGTTGGTTGCTGTTCTTCGTATTACAACTATTCCTTGTATCTGGGCCAACTTGATGTAGAGTGGTGGGTCTGATATGCTACTGGCCATTTTTGGTTCTTGTTTTGTCTGTTCTTGAATTGGTTTAAGCTGCTCCACTCCTTGGACCCCTTTCTTCTTAAGTCTCACTGTGTTGTCGTCTAGGATTTCTAGACAATGTCAATCCGTTCATACTTCATACAGGTTTCACTGCAGTGGAAGTGGAAGTGGAAGGCTGATCTGGAGCCTTCACCCACACCCTTTGTCCCACCTTGAATGGCGAAGCAGGGGTAGACCTCCTCTCTACGTGGTTTTGACTCCGCCCTACTGCCGCTGCGTCAAAGGGGCGTTGATTTAGCTTTTCTGAGGGTGTGGATCTTCCAGCTCTGTTACGCCCATTCAATGCGGTTGCCATTTCCAGTATTCTAGTGCTCCAATCTTTGCCATTGGCATTTTTACCAATCCATCCTTTTACTAGTCCAATAGTCCATAGTAAAGGTCTTCCCATGTGACTGCAAACATTTTCCAGCATAACAACCACACTGTTGGCATTAGCTTTTCTGGCCAGTTGCACAA
The DNA here is from genome assembly GCF_000523025.1 of Cynoglossus semilaevis. Taxonomy (NCBI): domain Eukaryota; kingdom Metazoa; phylum Chordata; class Actinopteri; order Pleuronectiformes; family Cynoglossidae; genus Cynoglossus; species Cynoglossus semilaevis. The sequence goes on along the minus strand of NC_024327.1, from coordinate 10,652,418 downwards.
ATACAAATCCAGACATTGAGTCCACAATTACTAGGTGATACTTTTTTCCTTTTTTACCTGTTACTCCTAGGGGACTTGCAACGTCCATGCAGATCAACCCCCAGGGCACAGTACTTTTTATGGTCAAACCAGGCGTTTTTTGTCCTCTTCTTCCTGTATTGTATTGTCCACACATTTTGCAGTTTTTGAGGACTTTACGAATCAGTTTTTCAGGGATCAAAGACCGAGCTTGTCCAATTCCTGCCATGTAGGTAAGGTGCTAGCATGTCCTAAGCCTTCCTGCACGGCTGTCACCACCTCATCTACGGCTGTTTCAGGGACCACCTTGCCTTTAGGTGTACTGTCCCATTCCTTGATACCGATAAGGATGATTCGACGTTGCTGCACAACTTCATCATTTCCACGCCAATGCGTGCCTTCTTTGATGTGAGATTTTTTGGTGAACTATTTCCATCCATCCATCCATCCATCTTCAACCGCTTATCCGGGGCCGGGTCGCGGGGGCAACAGTCTGAGCAGGGACACCCAGACTTCCCTCTCCCTCGACACTTCCTCCAGCTCTTCTGGGGGGACCCCAAGGCGTTCCCAGGC
>NC_024327.1:10642066-10648709 GCF_000523025.1 Cynoglossus semilaevis | reverse complement strand
CGCTATTTGTCTGATCCGTCGCCTAGGACCTGTTTGCCTTGGGAGACCCTACCAGGGGCGTTAAGCCCCCGACAACATAGCTCCTAGGTTCATTCGGATACTCAAACCCCTCCACCACGTTAAGGTTGCGATTCAAGGAGAGGTGAACTATTTCTAAATCCATATTTAGTCTTAACTTGGCTATCTTGGTCTATAGTTCTTTATGTGTGACTGTTTTTCCTTTCGCTCCTTCAAAGACATTTTCATCCCATATTGCAGGATCTTCATTTAGAGCTTGTGAACAATAAAAACTATCAGTTACTATTTTAGCTCGTTTTTTTAAATTTTTTCCAGTTCAATCAGGGCTTCAAGTATAGCAGTGACTTTGGCTATTTGTGCACTGCCTGTAACTTTTTTGTCGATAGACCTTTTTCATCACGCCTCAGGATGAATGCCCAGTATGCGGTTGCATCTGGTCCTTTTCTGGATCCACTGGTGTATACAGTCCATATTCGAGGTGAATCTTGGGTTTCAGAGGTTGGTTGTTTCTTGCTGCTTGGTTTAGCTGGTCCAATTTCGATATCAAGATCTAGAAGAATATCTTCGCATCTGCTCCATCTGGCGTTTTGTACTTGCTACTTGCTACTGCTTTTCTCAGATGGCGATGTACTTGACTTTGAGTGGTAACTTTAATTGTTTGTCCTTATGCTAATTCTTTTATAGCACTCCAATACCTTGCCAATTCCTTCTCTTGAGGGGGATATTTTCTTTCAATGGTCATTAAGGTATAGCTCCACAGTGTTACTATTCCTTGTCCTTCATTGCTTACTGTGACTACTGCATCATCCCCGTCACAGCTAGTTTCTACTACCAATTTGGTTGTTAGACTTAGGGGTTCCAGCCTGATAGCTTGCTGAATTACTTTTTTCAGTTCTTCCAGGTTTTTCTGGTCGGTGGCAGTCCATATCCATTTTCCAGTAGACGTTAGATATCTTTTTCAAGCTTGCGTACAATGGCTTTGCATACCTCTGGTAACTTGGCACATGATCTCTGACATAGTTACAGTCCTAGGATTTTTTGCAGGTCGTTTTCTGAGCATGGTGGTATAATTTGTGCTCATTTTTCTTTATATCCATCCGATAGTCCCAGGTCCATGGAGACCTGAAATCCTAGATAGTCGACTTGAAAACGTCCTAGCTGACATTTCTTCAGGTTTAGGTTCAAAGTCTGTAACTCGTTGGATTACTTTCTGCAATTTCTCTAGATGTTCTTTTTCGGTGTCGGCTATAAACACATCATCGATGTAGATGGTGACATCCAAGCCGTCCAACACGTCCATTACAGCTGATTGAAACACCTTAGGAGAGTTCTTGTAGCCTTGTGGTAGTCTTTGCCATACGTATGCTTTTCCTTGAGATTGTCGTGCTAATCTCATTTGCTAAGTCTATGCAGGACTTATATTTCTTGACTTTCAATGTTTTTAATGCACCTTGAGGGTTAATCAAACTGACTCTATTCGCTACTGTACGGCGGTTCTGTAAGTGCCTTGAAATTGATTACTGGTTGCCAGCCTCCTCCGGCCGACTCAGGCTTCTTCACCGCTTGAATTGGGCTATTAGTTATAGGATTTGGTTCTTCTCTGATAATGCCGAGAGCCTTTAATTCTGTTACAATAATGTCCATTTCTTGCACAGCCCCTGGGTTCAAGGGATATTGTCGTACAGGGGGATGTACGCCACCTTCAATGGTATGTACGTAATTAGAGCCTAAATCTCCACAGTCATTTTTAAAGTGTGCCACACTCACTTTCCAGTTAGAGCAAAATTACTTTCATTTACTTTTTGATCAACTGTTTCTGGAACATTTACAGGTATGTACCAATCTTTTTGGGGCTGTAGCTGTATAGGTCTAGTGAGCCATACCTTGCTGCTTTTTAAGTTTTCCAGTCTGGATTTCCATGATATGGTGCATTTCTTCCGTCCATGCAAAATATCCAAATCTTTGAGTGCTAAAAAATCATTCGGTCCGATTAGCCAGATAATATTTTTCCAAACTCTGAATGGCATGTTGACTACATTTCCATTAGCCAACTGGACTTCTAGGTATCCTTTGGACTTGAGGCTCCTGCGAGTCATGGATATTGTTGCTCCGGTGTCTACTAGGTACGGGTCTCTAGGCCATAAGGTGAACCCAATTATCATTTCATCTCGCTCCGACGTCTGGGAACTACACAGAACGAGTTACGTTAAACTTACAACAAAAAGTTAGTCGGAAAATAGACGATAAGGTGAACTTTGTATGTTAAGTCATTTTGATCAATAAAAGGAAGTAATCAATAACAAGGACCATTTGTTTATCCATTCATTCATTTATTCGCAACACTGTATACAACACTGATCAATCATAAAAAACTATTAAAACATATATACATACAGTATGTACAATATATAAAACAATACAAAACAGCATAAAAAAATGAATGGTAATATTAACCATGCAACCACTGCAATATAACTCTGAGGCTACACATGAAATGTTAGTCTTCACTGTCAGTGTCAGGGCAGTTGTCATCCTTCTTCTCCTTGATTTCATGTTTGTTTGCACAGTGGCAACACCTACACAGGTCTGTACAACAGAGTCGTACAATCAGGTGTACAATCTGTTCATGCTGTTGAAGACCTGCGGTGTGATCATGAAGAATGTGAGTCAAGGGTGTTTTTGCATGCACAACATGCTGCAAAAGAGCATGCAACTGTCATCATTAAGAGCCCTGACACTGATGTGGCAGTCATTGCTATAAGTATGCAGACAAATTTAGAGACGGGCAACAGGACACGCATCACTGACACTACCAAGGTGTCATCAGCTCTTGGAACCACTGTGTGTTCAGCCCTGATTGGCATACATACATTCTCTGGGTGTGACTCCACAAGTGCCTTTATGGTAAAGGCAAAAGAAAGACATTTCTGTGGCAAGTGAGTGGGAAGAGTACCTTAAGGGTTTTAAAAATCTGGGTGCTAACTTTAACTTGGACCACTCAACATTTGCACTACTTTGCAAATATGTATGCCACCTGTATGATCAGCCAGCTGCTGAAAATGTCAATGAGGCTAGGTACAAGGCTTTCTGTATGGCATCATCAGCCTCGCCAGAATTGTCTATTCCCCCCACAAGTGATGCCCTCCAGCAGCACTGCAAAAGGGCACCTTGCGGCCTACTCCATCCACCTTAGCGTAGATATCATCTCCGTCCCAGTAGGCTCCTTGGAGTATGACTCGCGCCTCTGAGGTCATCATTTCTTCTGCCTTTCGTGGGCCTGTTCTCTGGCTAGGCGGAAGGCGTCTTTTTGTTCAGCAGTCATCTTGTCATATTCTTCTCTTGGCACAAAGGGTAGTTTACTAGGGGTCTTTTCTTGTGATCTTGGGGCTTGTTGTTGATTTTGCTGGCTTGATTGTTTCTTCTGGAACAATTGTCGTGTTGTCATGGGTTGTCTTTGCCATGGAGGTCCTGGCTGGCTGTTGTAATTTGTCCTGGGCTAAGGCTGGTTATTAGGTCTAGGTGATTCTTGACGGGATTATTTTACTCGTCTTTCTTTCCACAGTTTCACTTGTAAATCATACTTCTTCACTTCACTCTCTATTATTGTTATTGTCGCATCAACTGCAGTGAGAAGAAACCTATTTTCACCTTGGGAGCCTCGTCGTAACATCTTCACATATTTAACAGGGGGTCTTGTCTCTTTCAACATGTGCCAAACTTGTGCTAGAGGCTCACCTTTCTTCAGGTTTCTTCTTGCCCTTTCTATGAATTCCTAATCTTGGTCAAGTGGCTCTCCTGTCAGGCGGCGATAAAGTTCTTGATGCCAGACTTCTAACGAATAATCTCCTGTTGATTGATGAGGCTCTCTTGCGTTACACTCTGGGCCCTTGTGACAGGAGTCCTGTTGTCCTGTGGTGGTTTCTCAGGTATTCCTTGTGGTTCATCATCTTCCAAATCAGATCCAGGGGGGACTTCATCCGCCAAGCACTCGTTTGTAAGTTTTACTGCAGCTTTCTTTATTTTATATCTTAGACCATCATATGCTATGCAAAAATAGCCATTTTTCACATTATTGGTTAGGTCTTTGGCCTTTATCATGGAAGCTAGGGAAGGCATCATGACTATTGTTAAGATATTGTAAATACATTTATTTAAATATTAACGATATATTCATTATGTTAAATTTCCATATCAATTTATACTGTTTGTTTTTCAATGCTGTACTAAAAGGAGAAGTACTGAAGAAAGGTGCGCATGCTGATGGTTTACATAACAGGATGGTGTATGGTACGGATGGCACTGACTGTTACGCTTGGAGATAGAGACAGGTCACAGAACTGGCCTGAACCAGTTTCTCTGCCCAAATAATGAGGAAAACAGAACATCAAAAAGGAAAAGAATCCAAAGTGTATTTCTTTGATCTAACCTGAGTTACTGAGCAGAATAGCTCAGCACATGTACATGTTTTCTATTGGTGGAGAATCTTTGTTTGAAGCAGTTTTTGCCAATCAGCGCTCAGAAGTGATACGTGATAACTACATGGCTGTAAAGGGTTAAACTACTGACCATTGCTGTATATGTGAAAAAACTGTATTTAAGCTTTGAGCACTGGGGAGTTCGTCAGTGCAGTTCTGAATGTAAACATTGTTCTGCACTCCTTGCTTGCAAGTAAAACTTTTAAAATTTGAGATCTCGTATTTGATTCTTTATTTGATCAGCTCTTTATTTGATCTTTATTTGAATTCTTTGTGTGTTAGGAAACTGGGGTATGAACTAACAGCATTTTTTACAGTCCTATCTAACAGAAAAAGTTTCCTGACAACTATATTCAGGAACTGCAACTCATCCAAAACTCGGCTGCAAGAATTCTCAAAAAAACCCGAAAGAGGGAACATATTACTCCTATACTGGCAGACTACTACTAAAAACCCATCTCTTCACGCTCGCCTACTGGTAGCAGCACGAATCCATCAGCTGGCATCCGCAAGTGGCCAGCAGATGACTACCCCCCCATCACCTCCTGGACTCCCGGTTGAAAGCCCTACCAGCCCAGGCAGAGGGCTCCCCTGGGGGCCACTGGATCTGCTTGAGGTTTCTTCCTAGAGAAAGGGAGTTTTTCCTCACCCCCGTTGCCCCCAGGGGACATTGACTTAACCACTTGGCATGTCAAAAAAATATATATATGCCAACCCTGTCTTTTTGTTTGTCAAACTGTTAAAGCACTGTTAAAGCACTTTGAGCTACATGACTGTACGAAATGTGCTATATAAATAAAGTTATTATTATTATTATTATATACACCTAGTGTAGCCGAGACAATTAATACTATCTTTTCTTCTCGATGACTCCTCCATCTTAAGGGAATTCTATAATTTGTCTGTCCTATCTCTGGGATATGGAACTGATGTCCATCTGGAAAGGTTATAGGACCATATGTGAAATCTCGTGCCACTCTTTCAGTTGCCCTGGCTATATCATATTGTGGCATGTCTTTTTTTTCACTTTTTCTCCTATAAACTCCTGATCACAATGGTTGAAAGTCAGGGTGTTCTGCAGTAGCTGAATACAATGATTGTGAGTGATTTTCATCACCGTCATCACCATCACCGTTGTCCCGCTCTTCTTCTGACTCGCTTTCTTCCGCNTGATATAATATATAATAATAGTAATATAATATAAATATAATATTTTTATTTATGTATTTATTTTCATTAGAAATGCACTTCATGCAATCAGACTATGCAGATTCAAATTTCAATTTCAAGTTGGCACCTATTTCCAGTTTGCTTCGTCCCGCCCAAAACGACCAACCGCCAGGTTTGAAGAACGACAGATAGTTGGGATTAGCGCTAGTGTCCTCTGATCAGGTTCGTAGTGGGCATGTCACGAGTCAATCACATGAAAGACGTTCAAGGAGGATGTATGAGACAGCCACAACGGACATTGTCAACCAAACGCCATTTGAGGTAAGTGTCCCAGATTACACGTGAACGATATTTTAATTCATTTTCATACCTCGAGTGGACAGCCTTGAAGCTAACGTCAGCATCCCTCTGATTAATTGTTACCATCACATAAGCTGTTAGCAGATAGCTATCGTATGGTTTTGTGACCAAGTGACTGATGGCAGCCAGGTCATTTTATTTTACAGCTTAAGTATTAATTGTTAGCGTGCGCTTTCGGTCAAAGCCTTTTCCAACATGGCGAGAGGTTAGTCAATATTGTGCTCTCTGTATGCTGTATGCTCTGTGCTCTGTATGCTGCTCTGTGAAATGTCTCACTCGTCATGCATGAGTCCCGCAGAGACTTGAGATCAAAGTTTTTTTAATTCGTTTTTTTTCTAGCATTAGCTTGCTCACTGCTGTCTTCCCTCGCTAGAGTCTGCTCAGTTTTTTCACCAGGAGAGTTTATTTCTGTTTATCGCCACAGGTGTGGTGTTTAAATAATGAGTGTTAATCGCTTGGTCTGCCCTGTACAGGTTGTTGATGCTAAATTATACAGATGCCTGCTGAATGTGATATTAGTCCATTTGGATTTAAATGTTAAACTGAGGTAGTGAAATGTGGCTTTTCTGGTTACCATATTAAGTTTGGTTGCCTAATTGTTTAATCTATTTTTTTAAAGC
>NC_024327.1:10639522-10642027 GCF_000523025.1 Cynoglossus semilaevis | reverse complement strand
GAACTTTAAATACTGAAACACTGAAAGCAGAAAGTAACCTGTTTAAAGGACCAGTTTGTGTTATTTTTTGTAATTTAATTTTATGCAAAGAAATTGCAAAATTGATTTTTTTTTGTAACATTTAAAGTTAAAAAGCCTTTTCTAGCTCACACACAGCTCACAATTTCTGTGTGTTTCTATTTGTCACCACAGTTGTCATGTAAAGATTTAGAGATCCAGTCCTGACTCCTGCGTCTCCTTTCCAACTCAGGACACAACAGAGACATACAATGGAGACGGGTTAATTATATTTAATATATCACAGAGGATGACTCCCAGTGATAATGACTACTCAACCCAATGAGACACAACAAAGACTGTGGTTCACTAGAGTGGAATTACGGTCCTATTTCCATGGAGATGGTAAGGACAAATAACATTTTTCCAATCTATAAAACTAGATTCGAGCTTGCAATTAAAGCCTGTACAGATGGACATACGTACTTCCTACCTGTCTCAGCAGAGATGCACTGTGTTGTCGGCGTGTTCTTTTGTTGGATAATGAAGAGAAGCAATCCGGTTCCAATTGAAGCGGTCTTTATTTGCAGAGCTCTGGGTTGTTATGCTTGTGTTACAGGATGTGCATCGAGAGCCAAATTCTAATTCTAATCCCCTCCAGTACGCCAAGTGCATACTTTTATATCAACAATACATATTTCCCAAGAATGAATGTACAATACATATTTTCCAAGAATAAATGTCTATGTGGGTTCTAAAGCGTATCTTCCAAGAATCAATGTCTATCTTTCCTTCTAAGAAATAGGTCTTGGTATGGTTGTGTCACACTGCAGAGAATGCACTATATGTCTATATTTAATATTATGTGGTTATGGAGCAAGCGGGTCTAGTGCAATGTTCGTGCATCTGCGGCATCTTATGAAACCTTGTGTGGGTGTATCCTGTGAGCAGGTCATGAGCGGTTCGTGTGTGGTGACAGGTCATGAGCAGTTCGTGTATGGTGACATGAGGCCTTCAACTGGCTGTCATTACCACCAGAGGTACAGCAAGGAAAGAAAAGGAAGGAAAAAAAGTGAACTCCTTGTCATTGTGACACACATCACTGCACATAACAAAATGTGACCCTTATCATAATCTCGTTTCTCAATGGCGGAGGTAATAACACGATGGCATATGGCACAGAGGCAGGGGATGCAACAGCATCCACACAGGACAAGTAGAGCAGCAAATACTGCAATGGAGGTAAGGATGGAAGTGGCCAAGCCAGACCACTTCCCAAAGAAATCAGTAAAAGGGGCCCACATATCCTGATTAACACCTGAGTGGGACTTCAATTCATTTGCCAGATTCTTCAGAGCATCTCGCGCTTTGGTTATGCTGCCGTCGGGGGTGATATTATTAGGTGCATGCAGCACTGATCACCGAACAGAGTACAGATACCCCCTTTGTCAGTGAGAAGCATGTCAACACCTTGGAATGCCTGAGATGCAGTCAGGGACGTGGCACTAAGTTGTTCATGAACAGCGATAGACAGATCTCGAGTTACATTGGCCAGACGCTGATGGTTGTAGTGGAGGTAATTAATCCGGTCCACATTTTTATTGACAGTAATGTATAGTATGAGAGCCTCAAACCCTGCAGCAACTTGGTCAACCAACTTGAATTTATTTGGGACTCCTCGAGGTACACCAATAGAATCAATGTAGACTGGAGAACCTGCCTCTCACCACAGGCTAGTAGAGCGCGTTCTGCGGTGGGAAGAGATGTGGTGTGCAGAACGAGAAACCTCGACCAAACCCTCAAGAGTGAAATTGTAGATGGAAGCAGGATAAATTAAGGTGATCAGAATGCATGTGCCAGTCCAGGTGCGGGGAAGACGGTCAAGCAGTTGGGTACCCCCACAATACCACCAGATGTCAGCTCTGGACGTTACGAGAATGGAGGCAGTAGACTCGGGGACTATGACAGTGGAGGAACAGACAGAGGGAGAAACTGCACCCAACCAAACCGCAAGCTCAGGAGCGGAGGTGTAATTACGATGGTAACAAGTGAAATTGGTGAAGTGTGGCATTTTGAAACCAGACATTGTGCCTTGAGAGTGTGACACCTGAACCGACATAGAACGGCGAGAGGGACATGGTGTCAAACACCTGGACATCAGGAACCTGGGTGGGGGTGTTAGGGAAAGGAGAAGATGAATGAGACGTAGAGTGAGCAGTGGTGGATGGAGCAGCGGGTATCAATGTGGCATTACGTGTCGGGGGATCAGTGATTTTGATTTTAATGAGAGCCAGGGGATCTGTGCCAGAGGTATCTACCCTTATGACCAGATAGAAGTCCTTTAGGTAGGAGGTGCCGTAGCACTCGGGCAATGTAAGGATGGCATAGACGCCACCGTAAGCCGCGTGGTTCCGTCTGGGGTATGGATTACCGTAGAAACCTTTAATGGTTAAGAGTAACGGGTTCATGGCACCTTCGTGATTTGGACCTAATTGCCCTCTGCTGAGA
>NC_024327.1:10636243-10638258 GCF_000523025.1 Cynoglossus semilaevis | reverse complement strand
TTTAGTTTACAAAAGTATCAGATTACATATCATGTGATCGTGTGTTAGTATATGAATGGGTATGGAGTAAGAAGGTGGGTGTGAATGTGGGTGTGGCTGTGTCTGGTAATTTCTCCATCAGTCTTGATCACACTAGATTATAATATGAGAAGCAAACAGTTCCTTAAAACGACAGTACAGCATGAAGCAATGATAATAAATTAAATTCTTCCAACAAAGCACTGATAAGGTCAACAAGAGGAAGCTTACCTTTTTCATCGCCGGAGAGGTCTAGCGGTCCAGACAGTCCTGGGAATGACCTCTGCGTCTGTAACTCAAAAGGTGAAAACCCTGTCTGGGAGTTTAGAGACATTCTTGTAGACAGGGCGAGCGGCAGGGCTTTGAGCCAACTCATAGAAGTTGTCGCTATTATTTTTGCCATTTTTTCTTTCAGTGTCCGATTCATTCGTTCCACCTTCCCTTGTGATTGTGGGTGGTAGACTAGCATCTTTTCCACCTTTAAGTGGTGGTTCTTGAAGTGAGTGCCATTGTCTGATCTGATTAGTCTGGGGAAGCCATGTGTTGGAATGTAATGGTTCACTAGTTTTTTCTCACTGATTGTGCCGTTTCCTTTTTACAAGGATAGGCTTCTGGCCATCCCGAGAAGCAGTCTACAATCACCAGGAGGTACCTGTACCCCATGACAGTACTCCCCATGTCAGTGTCTGACTGTCCATGACTATCTCCTGTCCGGGGCTCGTCAGTGTCCGTCCATGATGTCCTGGTGTCGGTTTAGAAGTCGGTTTGACATTGTGTCATTTACACACGTCACATTTAGACAGTCTATCTGTGCAGATGGATGGAAGGAAAGGGTGCCACCAGTGTTTCAGTCTATGTGTTGGTCCATGTGCTTCATCAATCAATGAGAGGAGTCGCCTCTGTGATAGTACTGGCTTACCGTCTTTTTGCCAAAGTCCATCGCGCATCACTGCTTTTTCCTATATGGGAGTTTAGAGACATTCTTGTAGACAGGGCGAGCGGCAGGGCTTTGAGCCAACTCATAGAAGTTGTCGCTATTATTTTTGCCATTTTTTCTTTCAGTGTCCGATTCATTCGTTCCACCTTCCCTTGTGATTGTGGGTGGTAGACTAGCATCTTTTCCACCTTTAAGTGGTGGTTCTTGAAGTGAGTGCCATTGTCTGATCTGATTAGTCTGGGGAGGCCATGTGTTGGAATGTAATGGTTCACTAGGTGTTTTCTCACTGATTGTGCCGTTTCCTTTTTACAAGGATAGGCTTCTGGCCATCCCGAGAAGCAGTCTACAATCACCAGGAGGTACCTGTACCCCATGACAGTACTCCCCATGTCAGTGTAGTCCATGACTATCTCCTGTCCGGGGATCGTCAGTGTCCGTCCATGATGTTCTGGTGTCGGTTTAGAAGTCGGTTTGACATTGTGTCGTTTACACACGTCACATTTAGACAGTCTATCTGTGCAGATGGATGGAAGGAAAGGGTGCCACCAGTGTTTCAGTCTATGTGTTGGTCCATGTGCTTCATCAATCAATGAGAGGAGTCGCCTCTGTGATAGTACTGGCTTACCGTCTTTTTGCCAAAGTCCATCGCGCATCACTGCTTTTTCCTATAGGGAGGCTTCTGCCTGCCACCCTCGGATTGCCTGTATGCCTAATGTAGGTGCTTCCTCTGAAGTCACCATCATTTGATTTGTCTGGTTTGGAATGTAGCCTGCTGCATTCTTGGCTGCGATGTCAGCTGCCTCATTACCTTTTGAGATCCAATCACTACCCCCTGTGTGTCCTTTACATTTCACCACAGCAACTTCAGTGGGGAGCAAAAGACATCTGTGTAATTCTCTGATGTCGTCTATGTGTTTTATTGGTTCTCCTGTTGCTGTGAGGAAATCAGTTATTTGCCATTCTTGTAGGGTGACGTGGATAACTGTACATGCATATGCTGAGTCAGTGAAAATGGAAACCCTCTGTCCTACTGCTTGTTCTAAGGCTTTTGTGAGGGCTA
>NC_024327.1:10632943-10633528 GCF_000523025.1 Cynoglossus semilaevis | reverse complement strand
TAATTTGCCGCCTTGTCCCTCCTTGTGGCGGTCAGGGAGCCAGTGAGTCATTGGGAGGGCGGTGAAGACCATCAGAGCGCTGTTGACCACTATGAGTGGACACAGCGGACTCTGCCAACAACCACAACTTCCACCCCGTGCCACCCCACCCCACCCCCGCCAGCCTGATACATGACATAATGGTCGGGTTGAGTGGGCCAAGTTGGTTGGGGAATGTAAGGAGGGGCTTGTGTCATCCGTGGGTGGGTCGCTGGTTCTGCTACCAATGGAGCATGTACTTTGGGGGTCTTTTTAGCTTGCTCTGCCTGTTGTTTAGCTTCTTGCAACCTCAGTGCTAGTAGCTGCTCTTCCAGGACTTTAATTTTGGAGTGATGAGTGTCAGTTTCTGCTATGTGTCTGTGCATGTGATGTTGTACATGGGAGCACCATCTTTGGTGGTCAGCTCCGGGCATGTCAGGGTTGTTTTCCATTAAACTGCTGATGGTTTTGGGCAGCCCCTTAAGGACCACTGCCCTAAACATTTGGGAATTCATGGCAGATGTGGTGGGGGCTTCCCCCATTTTTGCTGTGTATGAATCAGCAGCA
>NC_024327.1:10630293-10631065 GCF_000523025.1 Cynoglossus semilaevis | reverse complement strand
TGCATGTAGTTGTCCTTTTTTGATTTTCAGAATAGGTAGTTGTAATGTTGGTGTGTGTTGTGTGAATGGGTTGAATGGGTTTGCTGATGCATGTGGTTGATACGGAGGCGGCAGTGGAGCTGATGGAGTCAAGTCAGAAGTAGTCAAAGTTGAATTTGTCAGCAATGTTGGATAAAGTCCACTAGATGGCAGCATTTTTCCACCAAGTGCAGGCACGGCGGGGGACGTCACATCAGCTGCTGTGTCCTCCCCCTTTTTAGATCTCACTCCCTCAGTGTGCACAGCAGCACCTCCTCTATTTTGCCAGTGTTGAACTGCGCCACCCATGCAGCAGCATCGGGCGTCACAACGCAGTTTCTTCAAAGTCTCCAGACTCCGCAGCGTCTTTTGCCCAGACGGAGTCAATTTACTCGGCTTTGTTGCATCCAATTTTTTTATTTTTTCAACACATGCACATTCAACGTTTCCCATCAAACTCGTCAGGTCCTTCTTCGAACCCATTTTGAAAGTTTTCTTCTTGTCCTACACTGTCCCTTTTCCACAAACACTGTATTCTCAAGTATTTATTTCATACATTTTACATCATATAACATTTCTTTCACATATCACAATTTCAATATTTTAATACTTCAACAACCTGGACCGTTTTAAGGATTTTCAATATTACTTTTAACGGGACAATTTCAACGAGACAGTAGGTGAGGACGGAGCGGAACCCTTATTTAGAAGGTAATGCCTTCTTACCTTGTTTTGGGCCCTGGGTTCCGATCCA
>NC_024327.1:10626755-10629389 GCF_000523025.1 Cynoglossus semilaevis | reverse complement strand
ATATATATATATATATATATATATATATATATATACACAGTGATATATATATATTATTGTAAATAGAATTTATAGTTACTTACCAAAGTGTGTTAAACCATAATCTGTTATCTAAGTGTGTTAAATCATGGTCTGCTTGACAGGAGTAGGTACTCCTAGACAGGGTTTTTTACGATGTGGTCCATAAAGGATGAGGTCTGTTTCTCATCAAGTATGGGAATTGCGTGAACTTTGCCCTAAGCGTAAAACGTAAAGAAAAAAAACAACTGCTCAGTACTTGTGTAACTTTCTCAATAAAAGGAGCTGCAGTCCTCATACACTTTGGGACTTAGGTGAGCCAGCTCTGCGAAACTGTTGGTCTCTCTGCTCCCCCTCGCAGTGAGTAAAAAGTACAACGTTGTCAGGTGTGGTTCTTTTCAGGTCATTCTATCTGTGGCAGTTAGATGACAATAGTGGTTGCTGAAAAACGTATTTTTCGGTACCAACACATACTTAATCTGACATACTTAGTATGAATAGTACATTAGTAATACAGTATGATGGACAGCATGGCAGCTCCTCCAGTGAAGCCAAAACAGCTCAATCGCCCCCTGGTGGCTGGCTGTGGTATAGGACATAAAGTCATCCCTCTCCATGTTGTTGTGTGGAAAAAAAACCAAACTCCAAGTACACTTTTTTTTTTTTTTGTAGGAAGTTAGGTAGTTCTTATCTAGATGTTACTTATAGATTTTTGTTTTGCCCTACAATTGATGTCTAGTCAGTGTAACTTACTTGCAACGAGCACAGGAGCAGCTGCTGGAGAAGCTGCTCAATATTTTGGACTTGCAGTATGGACAGTACAGCATAAAAGTTATGAATATCACTTTAAAGGATAAAACTGGTGTAGTGTTTACTTAATTTTTTTTGATCTGCACAGCTTTTTTTAACAATGTTTTTCAAGATAACATACTGATAATTACAGTATGATTATACTGCAAATGTCATGTTTTGAAAAAGTTGATCATAGATTGTTGCTTATGCCCATGCAGTAGAACAGGAGGGGGCTTTCCAGTGTTACTGGATGGGCGGGGCAGGGAGCTGCTTTAGGGATTGTGACTGAAAACATGTCATTTGGGCCCAGGGTTCAAAATATTGAAATACTCCTCTGTTTTTCATACAAAAACAATATTTTGGAAGTAAAACACTATATGGAACAATTATATAAAGTAACTGCTGAATACTTTTTGAGATTGCCTTAGCTGTTTTACTGTGACTTACTATCCTTGTTTTTCTGTCAAATTAAATCTTAACAGTATTTGTTCAGTTTACTAAAATGATTGTTTAATACCCTACATTTACAGATGTCTTTAAATATACCTATTAATGTATTTTGATACATTAATAGGTGTTTATTTTCCATTGTCCAATTCACTAAAATAACTAATACTGTAAATGTGCAGAAATTCCTATTTGATTACAGGTAAATATATTGTTTATACATTGTGTCATTGTTGTTTTACTTACGAATGCCACAATTATGCAGAAAATCTGTGTAAATGGAGAAGACGGTTTTAATGAAATTACTACTAAATACCCTTACTTTACAGACCTTGGCCTCAAATGCAGCTATTTTTGATGTAGTTTTAATGTACTCTCCTTTTTTCCCCACTGTCCAATGAACATTTTTAAATCTTGGAATTCTTTACAATTACAGATTAATGCTGTAAATGGACAGAGATTTATCATTCAATTAATGCATTTATAGCATTTTATACATTATTTCTCAGTCATTGTACATGAAAGAACAATATTTAAACAGGAAAATAGATGAGGATAGATGAGGCAATTCCATGAAAAAAATACTAAAATACCCTTGATTTACAGGGACTGGCCTTAAATGTAGCTATTTTTGATGTATTTGTAATGTTTTTAGCTTGTTTTTCCACCACCTAATGGTTGTGATTTGAGAGAATTAGTATATTAAACGTTATTGTACATGGAAAAAAATAGTATTTTAACATGAAATTACTGTAGGTGGACTGGGCCGTTTCCTAAAATAAATAATGTATACCGCAAAAGTACAGAGATTAATCTGAAAGTTATCTTATTATAATGCTTTTTGACATATGTATGTTATTTTACAGTATGATGGGCATTTATCAACTACAATACAGTAGTGGGTATGGAAAGTATTCAGACCCCTTTAAATTTGTCACTCTGTTTCATTGCAGCCATTTGCTAAAATCAAAAAAGTTCATTTTATTTCTCATTAATGTACACTCAGCACCCCATCTTGACAGAAAAAAACAGAAATGTAGAAGTTTTTGCAAATTTATTAAAAAAGAAAAACTGAAATATCACATGGTCATAAGTATTAAGACCCTTTGCTGTGACACTCATTTAACTCACATGCTGTCCATTTCTTCTAATCCTCCTTGAGATGGTTCTACTCCTTCATTGGAGTCCAGCTGTGTTTAATGAAATTGATTGGACTTGATTAGGAAAGGCACACACCTGTCTATATAAGACCTTACAGCTCACAATGCATGTCAGAGCAAATGAGAATTGTGAGGTTGAAGGAACTGCCCAAGGAGCTCAGAGACAGAATTGTGGCAAGGCACAGATCTGGCCAAGGTTACAAAAAAATATCAGCTG
>NC_024327.1:10623443-10626183 GCF_000523025.1 Cynoglossus semilaevis | reverse complement strand
AAGGAGTGGCTTCGGAACAACTCTGTGACCATTCTTGACTGGCCCAGCCAGAGCCCTGACCTAAACCCAATTGAGCATCTCTGGAGAGACCTGAAAATGGCTGTCCACCAACATTCACCATCCAACCTGATGGAACTGGAGAGGATCTGCAAGAAAGAATGGCAGAGGATCCCCAAATCCAGGTGTGAAAAACTTGTCTGTACTAGCTCAAAAGGGTGCTTCTACTCAATTCTGAGCAAAGGGTCTGAATACTTATGACCATGTGATATTTCAGTTTTTATTTTTTAATAAATTTGCAAAGATTTCTACATTTCTGTTTTGTCAAGATGGGGTGCTGAGTGTACATTAATGAGAAATAAAATGAACTTTTTTTTATTTTAGCAAATGGCTGCAATGAAACAGTGACAAATTTAAAGATGTATGAATACTTTCCATACCCACTGTATATTGTATTTTAATTCATTTTGACTCTAAAATCTACTCTGTACTTTTACAATTATTGTATGTAGTTCTGTACTCAATGTTTACTGTAAATTTACAGTATCTGTTTAGAAACTTTGCTGCCAGTGCTTTTACCATTTTATTAATTTTTTTACAGTGGAGCCAATGGCTAATGTTCATTTTAAAACCAATCTTGTTATACACCAAGTTAACCTCCCAGATTGTTACCTGTATAATAATAATAAAAAAAAAAACACTTGAGCCTGTGTACCTTTCAGCTCTATTCAGTCTCATCACTCTCTTTCTGACCCCTTATCTGTACCTCATACTGGGTGGGCTTCCTGGGAGTTAAGATCGACCTTTCAACATCACTTTGACCCCTGACCTTGTTGTTGAAGGCTTCTGCACATTAGCCACAATAGCAGCCTATCCATTGTAAGTCACATACCAGGGATATATAGTTGAGCTCAGAACCACTCAAAATTCAGTAAAAGGTAAGTGAACTACAATAAATATAAACTGTGTGTGTGCAAATATATATATATATTCATTCATATTGAAAGCTGAGTAGTTCTTAGCAACATTACGTACAGTAATTCCTGTGACACCAGTATAACCTCAGTATATCATATATTCCGAGTTTAAGCGACAGTTGGTATTATAACTGTATACCGCCATCTAGTGACAATATATACATTTACACCTTAAAACATTAAGTACATTTCAAATATAAATTCAAATATTAATGAATTTGTCAAAATTATATTCCCTTGTAAATACAATTAAATGCAGTAAATAATTAATTTAACTGACTTTGTGGTTATCACTATGAAAACAACAGAAATGGGATTTCATAGACAAGAAGGAACCAGTCAGGGGGCTACCTGGGTTTCACTCAAGCAGCGACACCATATGGTCAATTAGTTTAGCCCAGTTACAGAGAACACTGTTGGAAAAAAATATCTTACAAATCTGGTAATTTTATTTTTAATAATCTTCTGGTAAAACACAGCAATTACACAAAAAAATAAAAGTATAAACCATTTCTGTTATACCAAACATAATGAAGCCACTTGATAACCTACAGATAAAAATCACACAACAGGCATTGAAAATGCCTGATGGGCATTCAGGCACAAACCTTTAATCTTCCTGGAACTGAACTGTAAACAACTAGCAGCCCAGCCTGGAGTGAGCAGATCTCCTAGCTCCCCAACCTCAGTAAACATTCACACTCTCACTGCTGCCTTGGTGTGATGCTTGATGCCCAGACTTTTCTGGGTACCACACCTGCAATTCCCACCACACCCTGGATGCAACATGAGTGAAATGTCTCAAAAGGCCTTCAGGCTGTAGTTGAGAAGGTTCCAATGTTTGAGCACCAGTACATAAAAGGTAAGCAGTAGTTTCAGCTCAGCCCCAAGAGCAAATGGTGGAGGGAGCACATCACAAACTCATTTAATGAGACCAAAACTGAAAGCTCCCCGAAATGAGACTCAAGGAATTTTGCTCATGCAAAATATTTGATATTGTTGTACATTTCCAAAGAAATAGGCTTTAGATTTCTGGAACCTTTTGTCAAGAAGTGCTTATAAGACACTATAAAACTTACTAGATTTTCCAAGTTAATTGTTTGACAAAGAGCTCAATGATGCAGTTTAAGTGTCTAAAAGTACCTGGGACTGATCAACAGGTGGAAGCTCTTTTGCCTGATCGATTTGATTAAATTCCTCTGTCTTGTATGAGTGCAAACATTTTTGGAGTGGGTTGCAAGAACCTACACACTGAACCAATAGAAAATTCTGTCACATTTGTCACATTTAGTTTTTATGAAGGACATTCAATAACTGAATTGGTAGTTATATATTATAAAAACAATCCCAGATTTGGATGAAAGGTTTTAGCAGATGTACCAATAATCAATAACCTTAAACTGATTGTTTTGGGGGTTTTTTTTAGGCTCTGTAATACAGTGTTTGTCCCTCAGTTTATGGTTTGTTGTAAAACCTTG
The DNA here is from genome assembly GCF_000523025.1 of Cynoglossus semilaevis. Classification (NCBI taxonomy): domain Eukaryota; kingdom Metazoa; phylum Chordata; class Actinopteri; order Pleuronectiformes; family Cynoglossidae; genus Cynoglossus; species Cynoglossus semilaevis. The sequence goes on along the minus strand of NC_024327.1, from coordinate 10,623,731 downwards.
CTTAGATCACGTCAAGAAATAAATGAACACAAATAAACAATTCATAACTCCAACTGCTCAGATCGTTTTTCCAATGGAAACCACGGTTAACATTAAATTTAAAATTTAGATGAAAATGTCCAGGTTCGAATAGGAAAAGTGCTGACAGAAGGAGAGAAGGCAGCGCTCAACCGGGGGAAGCAGGAGGGAAAGGATGGGGAGCTGCAAAATTGTTTTTTTGGAAATAAGCTGGTCATTCATGTAATTATATATATATATATATATATATATATATATATATACACACAC
>NC_024327.1:10614095-10616762 GCF_000523025.1 Cynoglossus semilaevis | reverse complement strand
ATATATATACATATATATACATATATATATATATATACTGTATATGTATATGTATATGAATGACCAGCTTATTTCCAAAAAAACAATTTTGCAGCTCCCCATCCTTTCCCTCCTGCTTCCCCCAGTTGAGAGCTGCCTTCTGTCAGCACTTTTCCTATTCGAACCTGTCTTACATGTACATCCAATGTTGAAAAGGGAGTAAAGATAGAACCCAAAAGACTTATGAGGACTTGTGGAGGTGGTGTAGGGAGCAGGCGCTCAGGCCTAACGTTTATTCACTATGAGGGTAGTGTGTTTTTCAATTTGTTTTTCTGTTTTAGCCGTACACAAACGAACAATCACGCACACGCAGCCGCACCATTCCTCAGTTGGCCCAGTAGGGGGAGCTGCCATAACTGGACTTGCTGCCTTGGGGTTTCTGCTGCATGCTGCTGGACTGACTACGCTGTCCAGGGCCCCCCTGCACAAAAAGTGACTCAGTCCATCAGTGTTAATGGAGCTATGGGTAACAACTTTAAAAACACAATAGTAGATGTATTTAAATCTGTCCAGGACTGACTCACTGGTTTGCGAGCAAAACATTGTGAAGCTGGTCCTTAACTAACAGAGCTTTTGGTCATTAAATAAACTCTAAATGAGAGACTATTGTGATTTAGTAAAAGGAACCAACAACAGCTTACCTGTCCCTCCTGTGTCAGGTGATGGTGCAGCAGCTGGGAGTGGGGCTGTTGGTGTGGAGGCAGGATGTGCAGGAAGGGACCGTGGGTATAGCCTAGTGTCCCCCCAGGATTCAGGGGAGCTGTTCCTCCGAGTGCAGAAGGTAGGCTGAAGGGAGGAGGTGTTCCTGTGTGAAAGCCCTGTTTGTCGAAGGAGGGCAGGAAAAAAAAAAAAAAAAAAAAAAAAACAGCCAGAAGAACTTGGTGTGAAGTAGGTTTTAAAATCAAAAGAACATTTATACAGAACTGTACTAAAGTTCAAAGCAGATGTAAACATCTACCACCACAACTATTGATGCTCTTAAATTAAATCATTTAATAAAGTGATCACCTGTGTTTTACTGTAGATTGAACCTCCCATCTCAGCCACTCCTCCACTGGTACCTGACGCAGAAAGTCCTGGAGCTAAGAGAAGAATAAGGTGGAGGAGAGGAAGTAGACATGTTGAAATAAAAGAAATGGAGGAAAAAAATACATAAATAAAGAATGTAAAATTCAAAGGAAAGAAAAAGCACAACTCTCTGTCTGGTGGTTTGAACATTTCAGAGAATGGATGCTTATTTTTGCTGTTGGTTTAAGGTGACCAGCCAGAAGGGAGAAGCATATTAAGTGAGGAGGCACCAGGGCATGTTTCTCACTTTTCACCCTCTGGCAGTTTGTATTAATGTGCACATTGGGGTGCAGTCACACACGTGCAAATACACACCTATGTCGAGAACACTCTTGGCAGTAGAATAATTGAGCAATTGTGAGTAAATCAATTTTCCCACAGCAAAGGAAATGCTTGCTGACTTTGTGTGTTGCGTCATATTGTGAACGCATGTATTGTGTATGTACCTTTCCCTGGGCCGCTGCCCGCTGACTTGGCCTGTGACTGGGCAGAGCCTCCGTACCCTCCCTTACTGTACTCCCCAGCATGGGCTTGAGAGAGGTCATCAAAGGCTGAAGGAGGAACAGCAGAGAAGAAGAGAAAAGAAGCAGAACCAGCAGAGAGAGAGGGGTAGTGAGAAATGGATAGGATAGGAAGTGAGAAATAGATGAGGTGAAAAGAAAGGAGGATGTTGAGGGAGGGTAGGCATGAGGCATAGGAGAGAGAAGCAGTAAGGTAATCTGACTACAATGGCAGCTGCGTCTATATTGAGTTGTGCCTATCTTCAGCATGGGGTTTGAGCTACGCATGCCGCACAAGCCCCCCCCCAAAAAAAAATAAGAAAATAAAAAAAAAAAACACACAGGGCCCACTCCACATACAGTATGTCACAAAAGTGAGTACACCCCTCACATTTCTGCAGAGATTTCATTATAATGTTTAATAGAACAACATTGAAGAAACATCGCTTTGACACAATGAAAAGTAGTCTGTAAAGCTTATATAGCAGTGTAAATTTATTTTTCCCTTCAAAAAAAAAAAATCAAAATATAGCCATTAATAGCTAAACCCCTGGCAACAAAAGTGAGTACACCCCAAAGACACTACACCCCTAAATGTCCAAACAAAGCACTGCTTGTCATTTTCCCTCCAAAATACCATGTGACTCGTTACTCTTACTAGGTCTCAGGTGTGAATAGGGAGCAGGTGTGTTCAATTTGTAGTACAGCTCTCACACTCTGTCATACTGGTCACTGAAACTCCCAAGATGGCACACCATGGCAAGGAACTCTCTGGGGACCTTAAAAAAGAATTGTGGCACTACATAAGGCTGGCCAAGGCTACAAGAAGATTGCCAACACCCTGAAGTTGAGCTGCAGTACAGTGGCCAAGATCCTCCAGCGTTTTAAAAAATCAGGATGCACTCACAACAGGGCTCGTGTTGGACGTCCAAAGAAGCTGAGTGAACGTGCACAGCGTCACATCCAAATGCTATCTAAGAAAGATAGGCGCAGGAGTGCTGTCAGCATTGCTGCAGAGATTGAAGAGGTGGGGGGTCAGCCTGTAAGTACTCAGACCATA
>NC_024327.1:10612058-10613679 GCF_000523025.1 Cynoglossus semilaevis | reverse complement strand
ACGGCTTTTCTAAAGGGGCTAAGGGTAAAGGTGATGAACTGACCAAGCATGTCTCCAGATCTAAACCCAATAGAACATCTTTGGGGCATCCTCAAGCGGAAGGTGGAGAAGCACAAGATCTCGAATATCCCCCAGCTCCGTCATGTTGTCATGGAGGAGTGGAAGAGCATTCCAGTGGCAACCTGTGAGGCTCTGGTGAAATCCATACCCAGGAGGAGTAAGGCGGTTCTGCAAAATCATGGTGGCCACACAAAATATTAACACTTCAGGAACTTTCACTTTAGGGTGTACTCACTTTTGTTACCAGGGGTTTAGCTACTAATGGCTATATTTTGAGGTTTTTTTTTTTGAGGGGAAAAATAAATTTACACTGCTATATAAGCTTTACACAGACTACTTTTCATTTTGTCAAAGCGATGTTTCCTCAGTGTTGTTCAATTAAACATTATAATGACATCTGCAGAAATGTGAGGGGTGTACTCACTTTTGTGACATAGTGTACATGCAAATGTATAAATAGTTCGATCCTCCCAATTTCCTCACCGTATGCACCTGTTCTAATAAGGTTCACATATTACCACCCAGTTTCACAATAAACAAAAATGATCAGAGACATTTAGGCTCAAAAATCCCTTATTCCATAATCAAACAAATTAAAATGTTTAAGTTCTGTTTTACAGGGTGCAAAGATGTGACAACTTGTCAGACATCCATTTAAAGTAAATCCAGACAACGCTACAAACATGAAATGAACACAAATTCATAGTTTAAACTGAGGAAAAATGGCCTGTGTCACTTTACACTGGTTGTGACACAGGCCACCTTTAACCCCTTTGATTGTTGGGTATAAAAAGCATTCCAGTGTTTCAGCTTTTCAGAAAATTACTTTTTAGAAGTGCAGCTGAATATGCTTAACACTCTTGGTGTTATATTAGAGATTTGGATGAAATGCAAGTCTGAAATTGTTCTCAGATCACATCTGCTTTCAATTGAGAATGTCTGGCATGTTATGAAAATGAGAATAAAAAAATGTCACCACACACTGTTGAACAGCAAGAATGGGCATTAAAACGAAAAGTGATCGTGTCCTTATTCTGAGGAAAACTAAGAACCAACACAGATGGGATCCAGTCTGAGATTGAAATTTCTTATTTAGTTTTTTCTACCTTCTGTTTTTTAAAGCCAAATTCCTTTATCTTTTTCCCATCCATCCATCATCAACCGCTTATCCGGGGCCGGGTCGCGGGGGCAACAGTCTGAGCAGGTTCGAGTCAGTGTCAGGACCCCCAGACTTCCCTCTCCCTCGACACTTCCTCAAGCTCTTCTGGGGGGTCCCCAAGGCGCTCCCAGGCCAGCTGAGTGACGTAGTCGCTCCAGCATGTCCTAGGTCTTCCCCTGGGTCTCCTCCCAGAGGGACAGGACCCGAGCACCTCCCGAGGGAGGCGTCCAGGGGGCATGCGATGTAAATGCACTGATGGACACCCTTATGCTTGAACATGGTGTTTGTTATGGACAAACTGTTACTAGAACAGAAGTCCAATAACAAAACACCACTCGGATTTAGATCGGGGAGGCCGTTCTTCCCAATCACGCCCCTCCAGGTGTCACTGTCGCTGCCCAC
>NC_024327.1:10607264-10611379 GCF_000523025.1 Cynoglossus semilaevis | reverse complement strand
TTTTGTTCCTTGGGGTGGGGGGGGTTGAACTGCTATTTGTCTGATCCGCCACCTAGGACCTGTTTGCCTTGGGAGACCCTATCAGGGGCATTAAGCCTTAGGGGCTCCCAGGTTCATTCGGATACTTGAACCCCTCCACCACGTTAAGGTTGCGGTTCAAGTATCTTTTTCCCCACATTTATTAAAACCAAAGTGAATTCTGATCTTGCAGATTTTTTGTTCTTACATCTTTAAAAACTAACTTTGGAATTTGGGTTGGTTATTCAAATAAAATGAGGACATTTTTTTTCTTTATTTCTTTTTGAATCTTTTTTTTTTAACTCAGCTGTTAGTCACAAAAATTAGAGCAGTGACCTGAACTGCCCTTCAGGATAATCCTCAGCTCACCTGTACTGTAAGCATGCTGTCCATAACTTGGCTGATGCTGTTGGTGGAACTGGTTGGAGGGGTTAGCCAGACCCATTGCAGGTTGTTTAGCAGAAGCAGGAGGAACAAACACAGTAGGTGCATACTGGAAGGCTGAAGGTACCCCTGGCACACCAGCATAGCATGGCAAACCTGTGGATGACCAGTCAAAAACACTCCAAGGGATTGCAATAATGTTGTCGTATCCTACCAGTCATCAAAGAACAATAAGTCAACCTTTGTCAAATAGTCATTTCTCACCAGTGTATCCATAGCCAGGGGGCAGAGGGGGGTTTAGGAAGGCCTGGTTTTGAGTCTGCTGACCCTGGCTCTGTCCTGTGCTCTGACCTTGTGTCCCTGCCTGTGGTGCCTGCTGGGGCTGCGACTGCACGCCACCTGTAGACAAGCTTGTTGGTGGAGCTGGAGATGATGAGTCATTCCTTCCAAACTTCGTTGCTTCACCTGGACAGGAGAAGAAAGGGTGGGAGAAAATGCTTTAATCTTGTTTAGATTAACAAAGTCATTAAAAGTTAAATATCACCAATAGACACCAATCACAATTGAACAAAAGGTTGACTTACCAGAGTACGGATTGTTGGCTAGGCCATCTCTTCCAGGCATAGCAGCTGTTGTACCAGGGAATGTTACACCATAGTAGTCCTTGGTAGGACATATAAAGTATTCATTTGAGTACTGAATAAAGCAAAATATGACTCCAGTGGGAATAAGAACCAAATTATTATGAACGAACTAATTTGCTGCAATGACAAGACAAATGAGACTCACCATATGAAGGTGGGACTGCAGCATTTGTAAGTCCTCATATCCATAGATCTGCTGTTAAAATGGAGACATTTATAAAAAAAGATTATATTACAGTACTCTTTCCTATTCAGTTGCAACACACTACAGATCAAAAAGATCAAAATAGAAAAAATAAACGCTTCACAAAGAATACTTCCTGCCATGAGTTTTAAGCAGTGTTTACCAAACCTTTTGACCCAAGGTACATATTTTATCAGAGAAAATTCCAAATGACCACAAAACAACAATGTCGCAAAGTACAGCAAAAGCTTGGTTGTCAAAGGCTTCCCTTTTTGACCAATTCGGTTCACGGACGAAATTTGTAACCAAACATTGCCCTGGTTGCCGTACCATAACTTGGTTGCCAAACAACAGATAATACCGCTCAAGCAGCAAGTGATTTGCGTGGCGTCATAACAAAAGACATTATACCAAAGCATGAGAATGGCACTTGTATTTCAGATCTGGCTTTACACTAAGGCTTAGCAAAGTTGTGGATGTGTACCATCATTAAGAACAAGAAATAAAAGAAGCTAAGGTTGCCAAAGGAATGACTGTGATCACCAAGCAAAGATCTCAGACATTAGAAGAAGCGGAAAAGTTGCTACTGATTTGGATCAACTAAAAGCACTAAACATTGTGCAATCATGACTCCTCAGCACTGGTAAGGGTGATTCAAATTGTCTTCCCATTTATACGTAGCTTTATTAAGTTGTGTTTATCTTTTTTGTTAGATCTAATTACTTTCATTGGTTTCATGTATGAACCTGTAAACAAAATATTGTTGAAAAAGTTTGAATAAGCAGTCATCCGGGCTCCAGGAATGATTAATCCAATTTACTAAAATTTGCACAATTCAAAAACCAAGGTTCCACTGAATATGTAATGAAATATAATGATGTTCTCATTTCAATTTACTCAATATTTAATACTTAACCTTCCTCTTGTGTAAGGGTCGGCACCGAATTTTAAATGCATAAAAGGACTTTCAATTTGTGTATTGCATCAAGGCTTTTTAACTTTGTCAGGAACACCAAAAAAATATTTTCACGCTCTGGTGGAAATTATGACCTTTGTGTTGTAAGGGTCGGTTTCGAACCCAGCCACTGGTTCCGATATGTGGACGACACTTGGGTCAAGATCAAGGTCCATGAGGTCGACAACTTCACAGACCACATCAATGCAGTGTTCACCAGAGAAGATGTGAAAAACAACAGTCTTGCATTCCTGGACTGTGCAGTTCACATCTCAGAGGACAGACAACTCAACATAGAGGTGTACAGAGGCGGTGGTGGCCTAGTGGTAAAGGAAGCGGACTTCAGTCTGGAAGGCCCCAGGTTCGAATCCACCAACTGCCAACTGAGATGCACTGAGCATGGCATCGTCCTCAAGCACTGCTCCCCGGGCGCTGACCACGGCTGCCCACTGTTCACTTTGGTGATGGGTTGAATGCAGAGGATAAATTTCGTTGTGCATGGTGTGCTGTGCTGTGTCACAATGACAAATAAAGATAAGTTTAAGTTTTAAGTTTACAGGAAACCAACCCACACCGACCAGTACCTCAGTTTTGACTCACACCACCCACTGGAGCACAAATTAGGAGTCATCAGAACCCTACAGTCACGGGCAGACACCATTCTCACCACCAACAGAGGTAAGATGAGAAAACAGGGACACATTAGGACAGCTTTCGAGACCTGTGGCTATCCCAGATGGGCGTTTTTAAAAACAAATAAAAAGAGGCCCACAAAGAGGGAGGACAACAGGAGGAGGGGGAATGTCATCATTCCATACATTTCAGGAGTTTCGGGAAAAACTTAGGAGGATGTTTAACCAACACCAGATCCCCGTACATTTCAAACCTGGTAACACCCTAAGACAAAAACTGGTTCATCCCAAAGACAAGACTCCTAGGAACAAGCTGGACAATGTGGTTTATGTCATTCAGTACAGTGAGGAGTGTACGGACCTGTACATTGGGGAGACTAAACAACCGCTACACAGGCGCATGGCCCAACACAGGAGGGCCAACTCCTCAGGACAGGACTCAGCTGTTCACATACACCTTAAAGACAAAACGCACTCCTTTGAGGACAACAATGTACACATTTTGGCCAGGGAAGACAGATGGTTTGAGAGAGGGGTAAAATAAGCCATTTTGTCAACCTGGAAAAACCATCACTCAACAGAGGAGGTGGACTCAGACACAACCTATAGGGAGAAAGATCTCAAAGATATCACAACTCAACTTAGACCACTAGAAAGAGATTACTAGGCAACCACCTCACCAGCTATACTTAATGAAACAATCAAGTTAAAGGCTAAATATAATGCTGTGCTCTCTGTTGGTGTCAGCTTAATGCTATTAAAAACAAAAACACTTCGAACTAGGTGACAAACCAGATAATCTACTAGCTCGCCAGCTCAAGAATATTCAGGCTAGGAGAATGATTTACAAAATCAAGTCCAAAACAGGTACCATTATCACAGACCCTCAGAAAATCAACGAACGGATTTTACAAAGAACTCTACACCTCTAAGTCCACCACTTCCCAAATATATCTGAATTCCTTCGTACCCTCCACCTACCTAAATTGAGTTCCTCGGCAGAAACCGACTTAAATGCAGACATAACTTTAGAGGAAGTTAAACAGTCAGTTCATTCCTTTCCCAACGGAAAAGCGGCTGCCCCAGATGGATTCTGCATCGAATTTTACAAAGCATACTTAGACATTATAGCTCCTTTCATGTTAAGAATGTTTAATCACTCTATATCAATCGGTCTACTCCCTGAAACACTCTACTCAGCCAACATCTCTTTTATCTTAAAAAAAAAGACAAAAAACAGACAGATCCCTGCTCCTACAGTCCTATTGCCCTTCTTTGCTGTGATCTTAAGGTGTTTA
>NC_024327.1:10601091-10607098 GCF_000523025.1 Cynoglossus semilaevis | reverse complement strand
ATACTTATTAACTACAATAAGGGAGTTCGGCTTAGGCAACCATTTCACCTCCTGGGTCAAAATGCTATATGCCCACCCCACTGCCTCTGTCATTCCCAACAACAACCGATCTCCCGCCTTCAATCTCCAATGATCTTGCCGACAGGGCTGTCCACTTAGCCCATTATTATTCGCTATTGCAATAGAACCCCTTGCTATCAGTATTAGGAACCACCCTTCTGTTACCCCACTAATTTTAGGGGGAGTTGACCGCATCTCGCTGTATGCAGATGATGTGGTCCTGTTTTTCACCCAGAAAACTCACTCTCACCAGTATTAAGTTTAATTGAGGAACATCTTATCTCTGTGGAAAAGTGACGTGACGCCCTCTTTTAAGGCCTGGCTCTCTGAGGTCCCCAGCCTACTACATATAGAAAGGATTCGATACAGTGTTTCTCTCAGCTCTGCAACTTTCGATAAGATGTGGCAACCTTTCTTACTATATCTATCAAGAATAACTAATAATAAGTAATCCCTCACTTTCTGCCAATGTAACTTTAAAATGCTTGACTAATAGCTGACTGGTACAGTTTGTATAACAAAGTACGTATTTTTGAGCAGGATCATTTTTTTCCTCTCTTTTTTGTTTTATTATTTTATATACCTATAATGTATACTAATTGTAATGAGCAATTTTGCTCATATACACTTGCTCATTGTAAGTATTTTGATTTATCTGTGTGTGTTTCCTTCCCTGTTTCTATATACTGAAAAGTTATAAATAAAATATATTTAAACAAAATTAAATCGAGGGGTATACTGACAAAAAAAAGGCCCAGAGGCCCACACCAAAGTGTTTAGTTTAGTATTAAAACCAATATTTTCATGGATAAGGAAGCCAAACAAGGTAACCAAGAGACAAGAAACAAATTGGATGATAGCTTATTGTTTTTAGTGTATTTTATAGCTGATTTAATACACGGGTCAAAACCGACCCGTTAACATAAGAGATGATACCAGAAAGCTAACACAAGGGTGAAGGTTAAATCTGTGTTTGTTTAGTTGAACACAATGCTGACATACTCATAGGAATTAAGGAAAGACACACAAAGACTGCACGTATCAAAGTTAAGCAAAACACATTTGTAGAATATAAATGTTTTTCACTGATTGGGAATAACATAGTTTAATTGACAATTAGAAAGGAACTAATGATGATTTAATGCTCGTAAATCAGTTGCTTAAGACTTGGCAATACAACACTAGACCGTTGAAAGACCAACTGGACAAAAACAGAATAGCATTATTACCGTGTATGCTGGGAGCAAGCCACTCGGCCCCATGATGTACTGATTTGCAAGGAGAGGTGGAACCCCTTGAGCCAAATTTGGAGGAGCTTTACCTACAATAGAAAGAATGTGCGGCTTAAAAAAAACAGTAACTTAATAAAAGAATATTTGTATTAATGTTAATCGGACCTACCAGAGGTGGAGGTGAGCAGTGGTGCTGTACGGGTGCCTGGAGCTGAAAGTGTGGAATTTGTTCCATTTGGAATTAGTCCTGGAGCTCCAGAAGGGTGAGGACCATTGGTGGTGGAACTGCTCACCGGCAGAGAGGCTGATGAACTGGGATTGACAGCTTGGCTGGATGATGATGATGAGTAAGCATGGAAGTTTCCACTACTGATACTGCTCTCCTCATGGTTTATCTGTTTGTAAAAATATGGCACATGACAGAAAGGTTTCAGTAGTTGTATGTTATTGCGTGAATGACTTGAGTCTAAAAAGGTGTGCTGTGGTCTTGTGTGGTGCCACGAAACCACAGCAGGTCAAGAGTTAAAGCCTTTCTAAAGGTTTCACTCCGACCTCTACCACTGTATAACTCTTCCTTAGCATGTATTTATTTTTACAGACTTACTGTCATGGAGGAACTTGTGAGAGCCGACCCAACGGATTGAGTATTGGTAACATGACTAAAGACAGAGTGAGAAGAGATACATTATAACAAATTACGTTTACATATTGGGTTGTGACATTTTTTCTCTCGCTCCACAAGGATAGCATGCTGAATAAATGTAATTCATAATAAATGTTATTTTGAGTAGAACTAGAACCTACCTGCCGGGTGAGGGATTTTGGGTCGAATGTGAAAGTGTGACTGCAGGGGCCGGGATGTGATGAGCAGAGCCACCTTCACTCACCATTACAGGGGAGTCTTTTTTCTCTGTTCTAGAGGATGGTGGTGTGGCTAATAAAAGAAAAAGAACAGTCAATTTTAGTTCAAGTTAAAAAGAAAAGGTGAAGAAAATCATTCCAGAGAGGGTTTTTATTTTCACCATGCTCTTACTTAGTTACTCCATGGTAGTATTTTTTTATCTAAATGTACTTACGGCCCTGTGCACTTGGTGCTTTTATCCCATTGTAGCCATTCTACAAGAAGAAAATATAATGATTCAGAATTCATTGTTAAACATTTTTCTCAGCAACAATGGAGAAACCACAATTGTCAGCTTCATCCTCTCTTTGGAACATGCAGGCAAACAACAGAAAGAGCCATTCTCACTGTTAGAGGTCCACCAGTGGCTGATGTGACATCTTTGCCCTGTGAGAAGACCAGATGTGGTGGCAGGGACCTCTGGCTGTTGTTATCCATACGACTGGCTAAATTAGGGGCTGCAGAAAAGACAGGGGCTGCGGCACTGGGAAGACCCAGCGAGGGTGAGGGTGTAGCACTGGGTAGACCCAGAGATGGTGAGGGGAAGCTGTGGTCCGAGGGTAAACTGGACAAACTGCTCACATGCTCACTGTTCAACCGGATCAAGAAATGGGAAAAGAAAACACCAAGAGAGCGAACTATGAATTATGCCTTAAATGGATATTATCACAAATACTGACAAGCATTGAGTGACACAAACCTAACAGACATTGGCTTTGAGAAGAGGCTGCTCTGTGGCTGCTGTGTGGGTATGGCAGTTGGAACAGACATGGAGATCAGCGCTGGGGCCTGAGTGGATGCTGCTTGTTCCCTGGACAGGTGTGCCAACTCTGCCGATCCACTACTAGCTTCAGACCCAAAATCGAGAGCTCCAAACTGAACATTTAAGCCAGACATATCTGTCGAGCCAGGCATCTCTACTGCTGTCAATGGGATCTAAGTTGAAAAAGTCTTGTTTTCAGAGATCTTGTTTGTTATATCACATTAAACCATAAATGGTTTTATGTGAATTTACTCTTTAAAGAAAAAGAGGAGCAAACCTTTGAGGGTGGAGGTACTTTGCGTCTCTGTGCCTTTAGCTGCCGCTGTGGAGCTTCCATTGTAGTCGGTTCCATTCCTGGCAGCTTTGCTCCAGGAGAAGGTCCATCTCGTATTGAAGAGGCAGAGGATTCATGACCTGAGGGGATTAAAAGGATGGGCAGAAACTTAAAATATCAAAGTGAGAGATGTCAATGATGATGGGATTTTAAGGTGGAAATTTCACAAATGACAAGTTTTTCTTCTGTGATGACAGTGTGAAACTTTGTTTTGAATTTGATCTGCTCAGATATCTGTTATGTTGCATAATTGCTCTTTAACCATTTGGTGTAATAAATGAATTCCCACCTGGTGGTGTGGGGACCTGTGGTGCATGTGACCCAGACATACTCAGAACATCTGGGGTAGAAAGGACGGTGGGTTGTTGCCTCTGCGTTAGCTGGCTGAGCACAGATGATGGTTCTGGCTGCTGTTTCATCTCCACTGTAGAGATAGGGCAAATACATGTATAGTAAAAACATGCAAGTTAAATATACTGTGTCTGTACAATTCACTTCAAGATGAACTCACATGGTTGGGTAATGACTGAGACATTTTCTACTCTTTGAACTTTGAGGTCTAGAGGGGGGAAAGAGGCAGGAGCAGGACTTTGCATTGGAGCTGGTCCTACATCTTTGGGAACATTACTGCTGCTGCTCAGGTAGGCTATTGTCTGATTTGCCCTCTGACCAAGCAGAGTCCCATTTAGCTGTTCAGATGTCCTCATGTCTGAGGCAGGTGTTGTCTTCAGGGCATTCAAAGAGCCAAATCCAGAACCAAGGACTGACGACTAAACAAAATATCAGAAACAGAACTACATGAAATAATACTTCTTTTGTACATCCTGTGTATAAACATGACCTGAAAAATCATGTGGGTGTGTATATTGGGGTCTGTACCAGAGCAGTGTGCGCATAGGTGGTATTAGCAGAGGCAGCATGGGCATAACTGTTGGCTGTGGCATGTGCATAGCTCTGCATTGCAGGTAGACCATTATGTTGGGAATTGGTAAACACCAGACTTTGGCCCAAATTCTCTGCTGAGGGACCGTCAACAATCACCCCTAAGTCAGAGTCCATAGAACCAGCAGCCACTCCAGCCTTTGGAAGTAGACCAGCCAGGTCCACACTGAAAGTGATCAAAATGACAGGAGGAATAAAAGGATGTAGGGTTGAATGACCAACAAAGGATTGGTTCGTCAAAAATAAAATAAATAAACATTTGTACTAAAGCTTTCTTTGGTCTAAAATCAATTTTATGGCTATTACATTGTTATATTAAAGTTTTTATCTGGTGATTAAAATTGAGTTCAGGTGTAAACACCATACTTATGTCCAGGTGTGATGTGATTTCCCAGAGCAGAAGAGGCAGTGAAAACCTTGGTCTCAGACAACTGTAGAAAAAAAAAAGAAACAAGCATTAGATAAAGTTTCGAATATAAATTAATTCAAAAAGTATCTATAAGAAAAACATCTTTGAAATAAAAATGGACCTACATCCTCAATCCAGTCTTCTGCCCAATCTTCAACATTGCCTCCACATGTTCCTTAAAAAAAAGAAAAGAAAGACAGTGGTTGATACATACTCAAAATCTGTACAATTCCATTTCTTGCTTATATGTTAAAAACTGATTTGAGAAATTGACAGCATAGAATATTTACTGGTGGGTGTAGACCCCTTAAATAATGATCACTTAAAATACAACTTTATTAAATTCATTACCAGGTGCCTCAGCAGCCTCGTTGCCTTCTCCCTCCCATGTGTCTTGTTGAGATCCAAAATTGGCTGTGTAGTCAGCAGGGTTGAAGGTGCTAAAAGAAGAGATAGGTGAAAGAAGACATTAAAAGAAGCAAGGAATCGATTTAGTTTGCCTTTTATATAAATATTTTCCAATTTGACAATAAAACTAACTTCATGGTTCCTTTGCTTGGGAGATAAAAATCTGTAACCCTATGCTAATTGTTGTGTAATCACCACCAGATATTTTTACCACATTCCCTGGGAGGAGAATCTGTTGCCAGCAGCTGCTCTTCCTCTTCCACTAACACGTGACCCTGAGGAGGCAAACAAAACAACCAAATGACCCCAGTGACCTTTATCTACTAATGCTGTTTAGCTTGGTGGAGTTACACTTTTGTCAATAAATTACAATGGGAGAAGCACCAGTTGAACCTGTGGACAAAGCACATTCTACACATGTTCAGGAAATCACTGCTCTATAAAACCTCAGTAAAAAATAGAATGCACCAACTACATCATCGCAACAATACCAATAGCAAATTATGGGATTTGCAAAACATGACAACTTGGTTAGCACTACAACATTCATGTTTTTATCAACAACATCTTATGTACAAACCAAACTGTTTATAAAGATAGTCACTGGAACTTTGCAATCTTTTCAAAACTAATTTCTCCTATTGACCTATTTAGTAAAAAAGTATTTGAAAGTATTACATTTATAAAAAAAGTACATTAAAAAAAAAAAATTTAAATTCTTGGAACCACACCCCAAGTTTGGGCACCCTGATCATTTCCAAGATTTTCCTTTATGGATCAGTGGTTGTTCGGAACAGCAATTTCAATTAAATATATCATATAGCAAACAAACAGTGATATTTAAGAAGTTTATAGGATTTACAGAAAGTGTGCAATAATTACTTAAACAAAAGTAGGCAGGTGCATAAATTTGGGCACCCCAACAGAAAAATTACATCAATATTTAGTCTGTTCTAGT
>NC_024327.1:10600351-10600952 GCF_000523025.1 Cynoglossus semilaevis | reverse complement strand
TTGTACTTGTTCCTCTGCATGAATGCTTTGGTAGAATTTGAGCGGTGTTTAGGGTCGTTGTCTTGTTGAAGCATCTAGCCCCGGCGCAACTTCTACTTTGTCACTGATTCTTGAACACTGTTCGCCAGAATTTACTGATACCGACTGGAATCCATGCGACCTTCAACTTCAACAAGATTGCCAGTACCTGCACTGGCCACACAGCCCCACAGCATGATGGAACCACCACCAAATTTAACTGTGGGTAACAAGTGTTTGTCTTGGAATGCTGTGTTCTTTCGCTATGCATACCACCCCTTGTTATGTCCAAATAACTCAATTTTATTTTCATTAGTCCACAGAACCTTATTCTAAAATTAAGCTGGCTTGTCCAAATGTGCTTTAGCATACCTCAAGCGACTCTTTTCGTGGCATGGGTGCAGAAAAGGCTTCTGCCGCATTACTCTCCCATACACGTGTACTCGTAACTGCAGTACAGCAAACTGGTACTGCAGTTCTAGGAGCTGCAGCAAGATCATGTTGTAGGTCTTGGAACCTGGTCTGTGGGTTGAGTTTGACTGTTCTCACCATCCTTCGCCTCTGCTTATCTGAGATTTTTCTT
>NC_024327.1:10596994-10599936 GCF_000523025.1 Cynoglossus semilaevis | reverse complement strand
TAATTAGTGCTAAAGGTATTCAAATCAATAAAACAACAAGGGTGCCCAAATTTATGCACCTGCCTACTTTTGTTTAAGTAATTATTGCACACTTTCTGTAAATCCTATAAACTTCATTTTACTTCTTAAATATCAGTGTTTGTTTGCTATATGATATATTTAATTGAAATTGCTGCTGTGCTCCGAACAACCAATGATCCATAAAGGAAAATCTTGAAAATGATCAGGGGTGCCCAAACTTTTTCATACCACTGTATATACCAAGAGTTAGTCTCTTAGTGGGATGATGACAAAGCAGAAGTGCAACTAAGAGGACATCGTAATGCACACAACTCACCTCTGCCCCCTCCTCTGCGTCCACGTTCTACACCCCTCTCTCCAGGAGCTACATCAAACACATTTTCTTCAATCCGACCTGTAATCATAAAACGTATGTCTAAGCACCAATGCTATAAAAACATTGAAGAGATCGTTAAACAAGTGATGACTAACATACAACATAATTCTGTTTTTTTTTTAACAGTGTAAAGCACCACATTCTTCTCTCACCTTCACGGCCTCGGCTAATGCCTCGGCCCTTCCTATTAGAACCCCCACGTCCACGACTGGCCTCCCTCTCGTCTGCCTTTTTCTCCCTGCTTTCCTTTATCTCTGAGGTTCCTTCTTTCCCAAGGTTCCGCTTCTTCCCAACAGTCTCCCAGGAGGTCTAACAGAAAATAGCACTTTAATAAGGTGGATTGCTTTTGTAACCCATGCAAAAACAAAAATTATTTACTAAAACTAATGAACACAGTCTTGAATTGACTTACCGTGTCAGACTTGCTCTCCAGTAGGAAGTTAATGGCTCTGTTTACATCTCCATTGCAATCATGGAGGGCTACCATGCCCTCATCTTGAGTCTTCCCAGTAACCTCAACCAACTAAGAATCGAAACAGAAATTACAAAAGATAATTTTACAACTAAAACCTTGTCTCTGTCTAAGAAGTTTACGACTGCATGTTGTTAGAATAAGCATTTATTTAAAATTGACAAATGCAAATGTTTATTACCAGCTTGACCTTGTCCTCAAAGTCGGCATCATTTTTGTCGTAGATCATCTGGGCTAGGCGAATCTGTTCGGCTGTTGCCTGAAAAACAGTTCAATAAGAAACTATGAGACTAAAACATTACTTGGTCAAAGATATTTCACTTTGTGCATTAAAAGAGTTGCTTATGGTGTAAAATTTGTTTTCTCAAATCCAAACCTACTTTTGATAAACCACTGATAGCAGCTTGTGCCTAGTGTTGAGCTGGTTTTGGGCTGCTGAAGCTAATTTTTTTGTGCTTCATTATCACACATCAGCTTGAAGCAAAAAGAAAAAAAAAAACAATGCTTAAAATAAAGCACTCACCTGTATCTGTTTTTGTGGCTGCGTTGTGTGTGTGGTGTTGGGCAGCGCTCTGTCCCGAGTTCCTCGGGCTTGATTGCTGACCACTGAAGTCATCATATACAGTATACAAAACAATGTATGTACAAAATAGAAAAAATCTGAAACAAAGAAAAAGGGGTGATTTGATTAATCATTTATGTTGACAGTAATATAACTTCTTATAAAATATATTACTGCTGACAAACTTTGTCAGTACAGTTTCCTGAATAACCAAGGCTCACTGTTGTGAAGTATACCATGTAAGACTATAACCCCATCTGTCGCCCCCCCCCCCCCACCTCCCTGGTTAAATTTAGCAAGTCAAGAGGGGACTGTCCAAGTGTCAGTTTACAGCCCTCCATCAGTATCACACACAAAAACAACCACAGGTATGCAGCAATGTCTGCTATAGGCAATGTAAAACATAACATGTTTTCATGTAAGTGACAGTAGGAGAGAGAATCAGCATGCTAGCATTTAATTTAAAATTATACATTAACACAAATGAGGCATGGTTTGTGTGCCAACCAAAAGGACGATGAGGGCAAGTGAAACTGAGACATATCCTCAGTTTTAAATTAGATAAACCAGCTTATTGTTATACAACAGATCAAGGATAGAAAACAATAAGAGTTCAAATCACTTTGAGCAGAACAAATTATCAAAATGAAATTGAACAGCCAGGAAATTAAATAACCACGGGTGTATTTTGGCGTTTTGATTTTACTGTTTGTAGTAAAATATACACCACATACTATTTTAACTATTTACATTACGATCATTTTAATTATGGAAAACCTTGAATCTTAATGCATTTTATCATTCCATCCATCCATGCTCAACGAAGACTTGAATTAAAATAATTTGATTCAATACTGCATAAATCCATATGTATTTGCTCTATAAACATTTTGCCATTTTATTCAGTCTTTCTTTCAGCTTTGTCCCTTTTTCAGGGGTTGCCACAGCGAATCATTGTTTTCCATCTCTCCCTGTTCTCTGCATCTTCTACTCTGACTCCAACTATCTGTATGTCCTCCCTCACTGCATCCATATATCTCCTCTTTGGCCTTCCTCTTTTTCTCCTACCTGGTAGCTCCATCGCTAACATTCTTCTACCAATATATCCACTGTCCCTCCTCTGCACATGTCCAAACCATCTCAATCTGGCTTCTCTAGCTTTTTCTCCAAACCTTCCCATCTGTGTTGTCCCTCTAATGACCTCATTCCTGATCCTGGCCATTCTTGTCACCCCGAGAGAATCTTAGCATCTTTAACTCTGCCTCCTCCTGTCTTCTGCCTATTGCTACCATCTCGAAACCATACATCATGGCTGGTCTCACCACTGTCCTGTAAACCTTTCCCTTTACCTTAGCTGACACTCTGTCACAGATCACTCCTGACACTTTTCTCCAGCTGTTCCATCCTGCCTGTACTCTATTCTTCACCTCTCTTCCACAGTCTCCTCTGCTCTGAACAGTTGATCCTAAGTACCTAAACTCCTGCACCTTCACCACCTCTGCTCCTTGTAA
>NC_024327.1:10594338-10596486 GCF_000523025.1 Cynoglossus semilaevis | reverse complement strand
GTGCATCACCCTTCTTATGAATTGGCACCAGAACACTTTTTCTCCACTCATCAGGCATCTTGCCAGTCTCTAAAATTCTGTTAAACAAACCAGTCAGGAAATTTACTGCCACTTCTCCTAAACACTTCCATACTTCCACTGGTATGTCATCAGGACCAACTGACTTTCCACTCTTCATCCTCTTCAGGGCTTTTCTAACTTCATCCTTTCTAACCTGATCTACCTTCTCCCTAGTAGTCTCTGGTTCCTCGTTTCTACTTTCCCTTCCATTTTCCTCATTCAACAACTCCTCAAAGTATTCCTTCCATCTTCTCAGTATACTTTCCTCACTTGTGATTACATTCCCCTCTAGGTCCTTAATCAAACTCACCTGCTACACATCCTTCCCAGCTTGATTTCTGTCTCACCAATCTATACACCTCCTTTTCTCCTTCCTTTGTGTCCAAACTCTCGTACAACTCATATGCCTTTTGTTTGGCCTTGGCCACTTCCCTCTTCACCTCCCTTGTCCTCTCTTTGTACTCCAGTCTGTTCTCTTCTGTTCTGTCACTGTCCCATCTCTTCTTCGCTAATCTCTCTCTGCACACTCTCTCGGACCTCATCATTCCACCACCAAGTCTCTTTGTCCTCCTTTGTCTGCCCAGAGGAAAGACCTAGCACCTGCCGACCTGTCTCCCTAATCACTGCAGCTGTAACCTCCCAATCATCTGGGAATTCCTCAACACAGCCCAGAACTGCCCTTACTTCCTTCCTGAAGTCTTCACAACATTTCTCTTTCCTTCCTTCCTCCACCACTTGATCTTCTGCTCTGTCTTCAAGACACCCAACGAATTAAATTGCATTTCACATTGGCATCGAACTCTCGCTAGATTCTTAAAACGTGGGTATTATTTTTGAAGAGATTATTTCCCGTAATCTTATTTTGGAGAGCGACAGTAATATGATCCGCTTTGACCAAAGCTCTTGCTAGCTACTAGCCTTAGCAAAGCTAACCGCTCCACTTTGTGATTCTAACTTTTCACATTTCTCAGCCTATTTTGACAAATATGGCGACATTGACCCACACACAGTGACCCACACACAGTGAAACTGACCGTCGATGTTTCGCAGAACTCGACAGAAAGTCGAAAGCGAGTGACAACATATACCTTTTGTGTAAACGTAAAGTTAGCGGCGCATGCTAACACAACTGCATTAGTAGAGGAAAAGCACACGCATATTTTATTCGAAAATTGTTCGAAACATTTGACCTAATATTTATTTAATATATATACATGTATATAGTGTATATATATTATGGCATAAATTTTATTTGGATTACACTGTTAAACGGTCCACACTACGATAGCTGCAGGCTAAGTGACACCGGTAAGTGAACGCACTCGTCCGCATACAAAGCATTGCCAGAGCCGGATACAACACAAGTTAGCCAGCGGGGTAATTGGCTAGCTTACCACTGAACAAGACGAAACTTTTCGCTGAGACGATAGATTGTTTTAAACTAGTTTTTTACATTTACAATGATATAACTTTAATGTCCAAGCTGCTTTTAACATTAACATACCCACATGTTTTGCTTTCGTTTCCTTACCTGCTAACACGCTTCGTTCAGCCAGCTGCAGCAAATGCTGTCACGTGACCTCACAGCGCCGTTGTTCAATGTTGAGCGGCTGACAGCACCAACCAAAACCCACCTGTTCGTCACGTGGTTTAACGTTCAGTACTAAACAAACGTGCGGGTGCATGTGACACCAGGGTCCACTTTAGCTGTGCCGTTGTTCTGAAGTTTTTTCCTACCTATAGTTTTTTCCTACCCGAGTTAACTGCGCATGCGTACATCGGCCAATTTGCCGCTGCAGACAAGCCACCGTTTTCTGCCGTTAAACAAGGTTAGTTTCTTGTATTTGTAATACTTTATATGACCAGTAAGCAATGCATCGGGTTGACAGTGTCGTGGTAAGGTTTTACCACCCCGGATTCGTTGATCAACTTCGACACCATCAAGAAGAACTTTCACAAAGTATAAAGAAAAGACAAAAGTCGTTGCTCGAGTTCACCTGTGCACAGGGAGGATCCAGCGGCGAGTCAGAGGATCGACTGCTGAATTCTGAATTCTCCTCAAACTCAGGCTCGTTTTATTAACACACA
>NC_024327.1:10592569-10594182 GCF_000523025.1 Cynoglossus semilaevis | reverse complement strand
CTTGTGTTCTAACTATGAATCCAGCCATTGTCAAATTGTTATTCTAAAAGTTTGTTTCCCACCACACCAAGTACTCCTCTTGTCACAACAAACCTTGGGTTTAACTCAACCTTGCAGCTCCTTTTCTCTACATCTGCATATTTTCAGTTTTAGCTTTAAGCAGCATTTTATGTTCAAGCTGGTTATATGTTTTAGCACACCTTTATAATTCCTTAAACATGAATATATATATCAAGCTGGTTATATGTTTTATCCACAACAGTCACATTATTTTAACTTGCCACGTGCATGAGATCGTGTCTGGATGCAGCTTGAATAGCTAATACGGTGAATTATCGTCATTTTCATGTAGGCATAAAACTTGCTCGTGTAGCCTGCGAACTTATGTGTATGCAATTCGAATGTCTAATAGCGCTGTGATTTTCCAGATGTTTTAAAACAATACCTTACTAAATTGGCTCAGGGTTTACAGTATTTCATAAGCTCGTTTACAAGTCTCTGATATTGGCCTATCTACAGACTTGATGTGTATGGGCCCCTGACATTTTTCCATGAAAATAAGTATTTCTTCCATTGAGTTTTTGATCGCTACACATGTTTTTGTAGGTATATATTCAGTTTATTTCCGTTGTGTGCATTGAAATTACCCCAAAAAACGGAGAAAAAGGCAAATTTGACATAATTTCTTAACCATTTTATGAATTTTGTGTGAAATTATATCAGAGTTGCTTTTTTCTCTGAGAAAAATACCTAATTTAATAGAAAAAAGTCTAAAGTCATTCTAAAATCTCTTACATTGGATGAATTAGGGCTGAAGGTTATATAGCAATGCACATAAACATTTTAAACTTCTGTCTATGAAGATTCTCAGTCATCCAGGTCATGGTCAAGGTTGAAGAGTTCTGTTAGGCAACACAGGGGGCCAACTCCTCAGGACAGGACTCAGCTGTTCACATACACCTCAAGGACAAAACACACTCCTTCGAGGACAACAACCTTTGTCAACCTGGAAAAAACACCACTCAACAGGTATCTGTTACTTTTGAATGGAAGTTACTTGACATGGTCTATGGATGTACTGTACTTTTGCACTAACAAATATATTGATAATTTTATCAGGAAGCCATATTTCATTTCAATGCCATTGTGGCAAGCTCCCTCTTCTTTAATGGGCAGTTTAAAAGTCTCCATAAGGTGATGTACCTATTAAGAAAGTAAGTCATTTCTTTTGATGTAGGGTCCTAACTCATCTTTATTAACGTACATATTTCTATATTATCTGTTACAGATGAAGTTCCCAGCAGAGAGTCTTTGGCTGTGTCGTGAGAATATTACTGCACATTGGATTCTTGTGATCTGTTTCCAAAATATTTGATTTCTGATGACTCAGTACTTTGACAAATTTTCTCTTTTGTTATGTGGACATATTTAAAAATGAAGTCTTGGCTGGAACAAATTAAGCAGGCTCTGCAAGACTCTGTAGAGTAACCATTAAGCATAGTAAAGGAAGTCCTTATACAGCCTTTTTATTGATATGAAATATGAAATTACTTTACTTAAGGTTGTGAACATGGCACAGAGGTTCCTCACTGTAATTGACCCAATGGGAAATG
>NC_024327.1:10562020-10588421 GCF_000523025.1 Cynoglossus semilaevis | reverse complement strand
TATTTATAGCGATTTCATGTCTATAGTAACACAAATGAACACAAATGTCAGATATGGCTATAAATTTCCGCTACGGGTAGGAAAAAACCTCAGGTAGGAAAAAACTTCAGACTGCGCTATAAATTTCTGCTACCGGCCGATGTACGCATGCGCAGTTAACTCAGGTAGCAAAAAACTATAGGTAGGAGAAAACTTCAGAACACTGTCTTAAAAACCTTAGTAATATTACTTTATATTCTTAGGAGTATATATTTCACAAATGCCCAAACTAGTAATATTTAGATGAAGTTATTTTATTCAGAAGTTCCATTGGCAGACATGCAATACAGGTAATTTTACTGGTGTTTTATAAGAGACCACTCCCTTGTATGTGGAAATTGTTGAAAATATGTTGAAACTAAATCTTATTAATTTCATTTCACATTAGGTTTTCCCTCTGTAACCTGTCATCCTGTATTACTGACAGGTTCACTGTCACTGTATCACTTGTAATAGCCATAAAGTAGGGCACCAAAATGTATTTTGTGTTTTCTTGGGTATCTTTACAAAAATGTTTTCAATAAAAGGTTATAAAGTCCCGTGGCTACTGACTTATAAGGATCAGTAAACTTGGATGAAGTACTGTTCCACTTGAATAATATTTCACAATATACAAAACACCTAAATATTACCCAAATGTATTTACCTGTCAACTGTTAGAAAACTGAGACAACTTCTTCTTCTTTCGGCTTTGTCCCTTTTTTTTTCAGGGGTTGCCACAGCAAATCATTGTTTTCCATCTCTCCCTGTTCTCTGCATCTCCTACTCTGACTCCAACTATCTGCATGTCCTCCCTCACTACAGTGATAAGTTTTACGTTATTACGTGATAACTTTCACCTTACAGTGGTCCCTCTCTGTATCGCGGTTCTACTTTTGCTCCCTCAGTACATCGTGGATTTTTTAATCCAATCTCTAAACATTAAAAATGTTTTAATTTCCAATATTTTCATTTTTCTAGCCTACAAGGGAAAATAGTATTTAAATAAAAGAAAAGGCATTTTGCAACACATAAATACATACAGGGTAATACATAAAAAACATGTACAGTACGTACGTTTGGGAAATCTAAGATATATGTACTGTCTAAATTCTTCTTTTTCTTTCGGCTTTGTCCCTTTTTCAGGGGTTGCCACAGCAAATCATTGATTTCCATCTCTCCCTGTTCTCTGTATCTTCTACTCTGACTCCAACTACCTGCATGTCCTCCCTCACTGCATCCATATATCTCCTCTTTGGCCTTCCTCTCTTTCTCCTACCTGGTAGCTCCATCTCTAACATTCTTCTACCAATGTATCCACTGTCCCTCCTCTGCACATGTCCAAACCATCTCAATCTGGCTTCTCTAGCTTTTTCTCCAAACCTTCCTGTCTGTGTTGTCCCTCTAATGACCTCATTCCTGACCCTGTCCATTCTTGTCACTCCTAAAGAGAATCTTAGCATCTTTAACTCTGCCACCTCCAGCTCCTCCTCCTGTCTTCTGCCTATTGCTACTGTCTCTAAACCATACATCATGGCTGGTCTCACCACTGTCCTGTAAACCTTTCCCTTCACCTTAGCTGACACTCTTCTGTCACAGATCACTCCTGACACTTTTCTCCAGCTGTTCCATCCTGCCTGTACTCTATTCTTCACCTCTCTTCCACAGTCTCCGCTGCTCTGAACAGTTGATCCTAAGTACCTAAACTCCTGCACCTTCACCACCTCTGCTCCTTGTAGCCTCACTATTTCACTGTGCTCCCTTTCGTTTACACACATGTACTCTGTCTTGCTGCGGCTGACCTTCATACCTCTTTTTTCTAGTGCAAACCTCCACCTCTCTAGGTTCTCTTCTAGCTCCTGCCTACTTTCACTACAGATCACAATGTCATCTGCAAACAACATAGTCCATAGAAAACTGAGACAACTGCAAATACAAATTACAAATCCATACTAAGGCAGACTTTTTGCATCTAACATGTAAACAACTCACAACAGAGTGCTTTAGCAACCTATTAAAACATAAAACACAAATAAAATATAAGCCCATAAAAAATCCTTGTCCAATACCAAAACAAAAACATACAATTAAAGAGACAATTTTGAGTATAATATTTTGCAAAAACCATTCAAGTCATCCCAAACGTATACATTTTTAAAGAAATGTAATGCACACGAATCTGTAATGAACTGTGTCCATATAAGTGATATTAATTGTTCAGGACACCTAACACACATACACTAGTAAAGCTTTTCTCCCGAAATCTTTCAATTATAGCCACTGAGTTTGAAGAATTTCTTCTGTGTATAAATTGCACATGGAGGTAAAAAAAAGTCTTTGTTTATTCCAGTAATTGTAATGTTTCTGTCTCCTCGTCTATCTTGTGGTCAGTTAGTAGTGCTGTTCTTCAGATATGGCTGCAATCATTCTGTGGACACACTGGGCCTTTTGCTCCATGATCTCCTCCAACTTTTGCACGTATTCTCCAAATGTCTGTAAGAAACAACGTGAAGCGTTAGAGTGAGGACAGAAATGCAGATGGTAGAGTTTACAATGTGCAGCTGAAACATGAATTTGTACAGATGTTGTGACCATTTCAGGTTGCTTTGTGAAACAAAGCTTCCATCTTTTCAAACTGCTCCCAATGAGCCTGGATAACAAGACACCTGGAAAAAAGCTTTTATTGATAATGGGATTATTTGTTTTTCTGAAATATGACATGTTCTCTTTACATGTATGGCAACTCGGCAATCTTGAGTAAAAAGCATAACAGGAACAAAAATGAAGTAGGAAGAATCCTTACTGTGCATTATCCAGTGTTGACAAGTACATTATGGATTTAATCTGCTTGCTGTCGCTGCTTTCTTGTCCATTTGCCTTTACAGGACTGTTTTGTTTAAATGAACTGTCTGAATCAGTAGACAGGTTTGAGTCTACTGTGTGGTTCTGGTCCACACTTTCCAGTTGTGGCCTTGTGACAGACAAATCCGCTTTGTTGTGCATGTGAAGTGTCCGTTCTGTTGGTGTTTCTGTGGCATTACAGATTAGATCGTTTATGCTGGACAAGTCAGTTTCTCCTAAATCTTGAGCTGAATAGGAGAGAGTTGTTGTGGAAGCACATGTAGAACATCTAGGTGAGGAGGAAGGAACGTTTAGATCCACAACTAATGTATCTCGAAGTTTCTGACAGTTCTTAACTTCAGGCTCTGTCCAACCTTGGAACTTGGCGATCAACTTTGTTAGATTTCAGTGGTTTTTCACATTTGGTTGGGTCTGCAGCAGGAAGGTGCTAAGACACCAAAAGGCTTTCCTGAGCACACACAGTCACATAGCCCCACACATTCAAAGAAAATTTCCCCAAATTCTCTTCACACCAATTCTCTAAGAACACCTCTACTCTCTGGAAACAATGGGAGATCTTCACATAACAATGGGAGATCTCCCAATCTACCTTCTAACAGGGAACCCTGGAGCCATCCATTCCTTTTGATCTACATGACCACCTGTGGTTGACTGGACTTTATGGCTCCGTCTAACTCCCTTGTGATAACCCCCCACTCAGCAACAAAAGGTTCTTCCAACACTGCTGAATCATGGAACAAGAGTGCCACATAGTGGCGACTGCAGGCATCACATGATACAAGAACAATAATATGATTGGCCACAAGAGGCCTAGCCTCTCTTCCACTGGGCTACAAGATTTAAACACACACCCGGGAAGTCGAAAACCACTCCCCCCACACAGGTATATAAGCATAAACAACTAACGATACTTTAGAAGTTATTCTTGAGAAGACTTGAGAAGTCAGAAGTTATTCTTGACAGGATTTGCGTATTAACTACTGTTGTATGAGATTTCCTTGAATACTTCTCCAGTCGTTTATTTCGCTTTATTATTGGACCTGTTTTGCTTGACGTTTGTCAATAAAACAAATCGACCATCTACCGGCTGTTTCCACTCCTTGCCTGAAGACACCTCGCACAGCACAGCAAGAATCTTCAAGAAACTTCAAACAAAGAGATGCTGAGAGGGTCCATGGTGTAGCTGACAGAATCTAAGTTGGTCTCATCCTGAGGTGGCACCGATAAACTGGCTTTGACCCTTGGAAATTTGCCCGCTCTCTTTTGATTTAGCAGGGACCTGGTTGTGTGTGTTTTGCGTTGGCGGGTTCACAGCCTGGTGACAGTGGTCGCTCTGCAGGAGCTCGCTCACAGGGGGACTTAAAAGGAGAATGTCTTCCTCCACCCTCTGCTGTGTCATCTGTGAGAATCAATCCTCCTCTACTCTCCTCTCTTCTGTTTCCAGAATGAAAACTGTACAACATTTGCGTAGCTACACTAGCTGGCGTTTCACCTGTGACTCAGCTGTTTCCTCAGATGGCCTCTATGTCTCCCTTTCATCTATATTTTGTGCCTCCCTTCCTTCACCATGGCTGTCGCTTTTTGTCCAACTTAAAGATAATTCAGATTGCAAATTTATCCCACTGACTGGAAAAGACAGTTGTCCACTAGGGCTGTCGGCCTCATTTCTGTAAACATCCAAAATATTTTCCAAACCCACATTCATGAGATCCGAAACAGAAAGCGGGGAATCGTGTTGCTGAACAGAAGTGACAGATGGAGGAGGATACGAACAAATGGAGGCTGGATAAGAGGAAGAAAATGATGGACAGGAAGAGAGTGACAATACATTTACTGAGGATGAGATTTGGGCATAAACTGCTGCAGTTGCTGGTGGTACCATCTGAGATGTCTCTGCCGTTCTTTGTTCCTTTCATCAAACATGAAAAATTCCTTCTCTCTCAGTATTCTTGTCCACCTGTGTTTGCTGTTTTGCACAGCACATTTCCTTTTTTCTTCCTTTGTTTTCATTGTTTTGATTAGTCTCTCTTTCTTTAACAGATTCTCTTTGAGGTAAACATCTCTGTACATCCCACAGTGGAAGCTTCTGCTCGGTCATTGTCATTTTGGTCACTTCCTTTACACCTTTCATTATTTCTTCTCCTACCCTTTTTCTCACCACCTTCTTCCATCCTGCTTCTCATATCAACAGTTTCAGTTCCTCTAATTGGAGTTATATTTTCAAGTCCAACCTTTTTGGTTCATTGCACTTGTTCCCTGTCTGCTGTTCTTAGGTGTGGAGCAGAGATTTGTGTCCCTTGTGAATGACCTCCTGTTAGATGAGGCAGGAGTAAAAGGTTCTCTTTTACTTCCCAGTCTCTGTTTTTTGGATGGACTATTTCCATGCATGCCAAAGTTGCTTGAGTTGCTGCTGTTGCTCTTGTATAAGTGATGCCCTGCAGAGTTGAGCTTTTTCCCTTTTAATCTTCTTCTTAGGCCTCCTTGTCCTGTCAATTCCTTCACACTGTGAAACATATAAAAAAACATAAGGCACAATTCAGCTGTGGACACAAGCCGCAAAATAAAATGAAGCAAAGCACATTACCGAAACACTCACCGGTCAGCATATCTCAGTGTGTTTAGTGCGTGCTCTGTTGTGAAATGGCCAGGAGAAATGCTGGCAATCATGCATGTCATTGAATCACCAACAAATGAGTCTTTTAAAACCTAGAACAATAACAAAAATAAAGCAGCATGAAAACACCTGGGAATTTGTTTAAATTTGAGCTCTTACATGAAACCAGTCATTTGTGTTGTTACCTGAGTGAGTTTGCGTTGTCTGAAAGGTGTGTGTGATTGTTCTTGATCCAAGGACCGGATATATTCTGTAGGTACTACAACAGTCCTTTCAAGGACTCGAACTCCCATAATTCCACTGCTTCCGGTAAATCCACATACTTCACGATCAGTAACCTCCGCAACCTTTAAATTGGGGGGCCAGTCCCAATTTCGCTCTCAGCGGGGATCAAGTGTCTTTATTAAATTCTTGAAACCCTCCTGTTCAACCACAGAGAGGGGTTGTAGGTCCTTCACGATCATCATGGCAATACTCTTTGTGATGTCCTTGGCTCTTTGTGAATTATCTAGGTGAAATGACAAAATGATTAAGTCTGTAACTGTAATCTGAAAATAGCCTAAATAGGAATGCTACTTTTCCTTCAACAGTTAACACTAAAGAGTTATTATAGTCAGTAATATTCATATTTCAGGTTTGAGGTATAGAGCCTATCTTTATATGGGTAGCTATATTTTTGGGTTCCAATAAAACTAGGGCTGCAGCTATTCTTCAATTTAATTGACTAATTAGGAAAAAAAATGGTTTGATGCCAATTCTGTTACATCGAGAACTTGTTTAATTATTGCTGCGTACTAAAATTACCCGTAAAAAGCTGGTGCGAAGCAGACAACCAAAACTTTTGCGAAGTTTGTTTGTTTATAACCCTGACCTGGGTATTGTTGATTTTTTGGCTGAAAAGCATCTGCCAGAGTACATTGTCTCTGTGTCCGCGGGGGTGTTCTGGCTTGGGGATCCCCCCCCTCCTCCCTCAACTTCTTTGCTTGCCGCTCGTTGCTCTCTGTAGGGTGAGCTTTTTTCATATGTTTGTGTAAATTCGTGGTGTTACCACAGTAGCGGACCACTTTATTACACAAATCACACTTGGCACTGTGTTTTTCTGTTGTTGTAAAAAAAGTCCACACCGCGCTCCGCTTCTTGTTTGGCTCTGCCATTGCTTTAGGTTCCGGCTGCTCTCACTCTCCCGTCGCCCTCTCTTCCTGGCAGGCAGGATGCAGCAGGCCAGTGGCCAGGTAGGGGGAGGGGCTAAAAGTGTGCCTGAGTCACTCACTCAGGCAGAGACTCAGAGAGTAGCAGGGGGCGCTGGGCGAGAGAGAGAGGGGGCTGCGCTATTTGCGCAGAGAATCGGTGCTTTGAGGAAATTGGTGGAGGAGCGAAGTATCGATCCCAGGACAACAGTATCGATCCGATCCAGGTACTTGCTTAGTATCGATAATATCGATATTTGGATCGATCCGCCCACCCCTACTGTTCAGGACTTTCGCTCCGTAGGACCCTGATGATAAGAGAAACCTGCTCGTCTCAGAAGACTAAGAACCAACGCGCTTTTGTAGACACCATTGCCCACGGTGATAAATGCACTAGTAGCGTCTTTTTCTTAACTGAGTTAACCGGTAATTAAGTTACACAAGTAACGTAGCGCTGCGACCAAAGCAGTTATTGAAAAGTTTAGAAGCGACAGGATTCCTTCTAACGGTATTCGTGTGAACCGGCACATCGACAGTCAGAGACTTTTCCTCCCGAAACGGACTTTCGGAACCAAGAGGACTCTCTGGACACAGTGGAACCAGACGGACGTCCCCAGCTCTGGCAAGGACCCAAGAAGTGCGGACTTTCCACTACCCTCTCAATACGAGCAGACGTTCACTACAGTAAGGCTGGCATTTGGGCACGTTAGTTAACCTGTAGTATTGTTAAGTGCTATTTAAACTGAGGAACAGTTTAAGTACGCATATTGAATTTTGTTGTCTGAAATCTGTGCTGCTTTTATAGCTAGGCTGTTGCATGCACTTCTTTTCTAACCTCCTGACTCGGTGTTATACTCTTGTACACCGTCAGTATTTCAGTGTTAACTTGGAACGTTATCAGTATTGGGATCAGGAAAACTCCGACAAAGTCCTTTGTCTGGAGTAGACCACGCGGTACGCCTCCCTTCCCCCATATACTTTGATAACATCACAAGCACTGTTTCATTGTACCTGAGCGCATCTTGGTGCGCGTACACAACACCCATTCACACCTCCGTGAGCGCATACACGGCTCACGTGTTTCCTGTTGCCGTTCCTTCTACCTCGCAGTTCTTCTTCCACTGCGCAGTCGCGTATGTGAACACGCCTCAAGGGCTCAGTCGCTTGCTTGGTAGCTGAGAGGCAACATCTCTCTCTCTCTTTCTCTCTCGTACACGACCGCTCGTGTACACACGCACATAAGTACACACACACCCCTACACACACGCCTTGTTTTGTTATAATGATCATTGTTTATGAGTTCAATCACCGTCATTAACTTGACAGTGTTGTATAAATAAATTTGATTATTTTTGTAAACTGTATTTGTCTGTGTTGTTACTTTATTCATTGAAGCCACCCAATTTGCCAAGAACTCTCAAAATCCTTCAGATATTTAATTGTTATTGGATACTATTGATTTTAGTATATTTGTAATACTTAAAGTAATACATTATTGCTATATTAGTAGGTTAAAATAATAATTAAAGATAACTTTAATGAGACTGGTTGTGTTATTAATTTGAGACTGGTTGATAACACCGAGTGCTCCTAAGCAGCACTCGACCCATTGCACCTACAATTCTTTGAGCTTTAAACAAATAAAAGGTAAATACAATGACCTTTGTTTCTGTATTTGAGCTCTTTGTGTGTGTTAACATATCACTTACTTAGCTTACTGCTAAGAGACTTTGGTTGATCTCAGCTCCTTCTATGCGACTGTGTCTGTTTGTTTTTTTGGTGTCTGATGCCCTTTCACTTCCTGCCAGGTCTATAAACCACATACTGCAGGCAAGAAAGACAGATACACGTGTCTCATGTTGTCATTAAACACCATGTGAAATAGTTTTTTAATAATAAACATATGTGACCATATCAAGTGATGGACATACCTGCCAACTGTCTGCTGGTTTGGAGAACGAGAAGAAAGCGGATTTGCTCCACTTGTTCCCTGTGTGTGCTCCTAGCTGCCGTGAGAAATCACCTTTTCAAGATGAAGGAGGTGACAGTAGGACAGAGAGACCAGAGACAGATACAGAGGGAAGTGATCAGGGTATGTAGTCATCAATACACCATACTAAAACTGTATATGTGCAATAACTGTATAACTAGCATTACCTTGTGTAATAGCAAAAATGTCCATTCTCATGTGGAATGTCACTCACCTGTTTATTTAAGTATAATGGTAAAAATCGTAACATGTCAAATTGTTTGACTGTCATTATGTACAGTCTTTGTTTCTCTGTATTATTATCTTCTATAATTAATTGATTTATTATCTCAATTGCAATATCTCAAAGTAACTATACCTGTAAACTGGAAAACTACAAAATTGCAAGCTGATATCTTATTTGTAAAGCACTATGCTAGACTTCACTCTTTATACCGCATATTGTACTTTGCTGCTGTCAACACTGTCAATTTCTCCACTGTGGGTCCAATAAAGGAAATCTTAATCTTAATCCTAAAAACATGATAAAGCATTTGCATTGAATCCTGGCCTATTTTTGTTTACAGTAATAATATGTAAATAGTAAATATGTTCTTGATGTTTAAGTGTAAATAAGAGCATCGGCGCTACATTTGTAATCACTACAAAAGGAATAAAAGCAAAAATGAAATGAACCAACACCAAGAATATTTTCATGTTAACTATTAATTATAAAAAAAAGATACAGTGATGTAGAATATCAATACACTATTGTGAAATAATACATTAAGATATTTCAGTGTATCAATATTTTCTTACACCCCAATCCACCCCCATGACAACACAAACCACTATCACTAAAATTTTTTTTGCAGCAGTAGAACTCTGTGGTAGCCCGTAATTGTAACGAGCCACTGTCTTTGCTTTATAAATAAGTGGATGCTTAGTCATGTCAGTGGTCAGTACAACGCTGTGAGCAGCATCCAGACACCTTTTAACTTTAGAACAACACTCTTCATACAATGAAGGTATTTTTTCTCCCATGAAAAATTTCCTACTTGGCATCCTGTAGCGGGGATCAAGTGTCTTTATTAAATTCTTGAAACCCTCCTGTTCAACCACAGAGAGGGGTTGTAGGTCCTTCACGATCATCATGGCAATACTCTTTGTGATGTC
This sequence comes from Cynoglossus semilaevis, assembly GCF_000523025.1. NCBI lineage: Eukaryota > Metazoa > Chordata > Actinopteri > Pleuronectiformes > Cynoglossidae > Cynoglossus > Cynoglossus semilaevis. The sequence goes on along the minus strand of NC_024327.1, from coordinate 10,578,595 downwards.
CTTGGCTCTTTGTGAATTATCTAGGTGAAATGACAAAATGATTAAGTCTGTAACTGTAATCTGAAAATAGCCTAAATAGGAATGCTACTTTTCCTTCAACAGTTAACACTAAAGAGTTATTATAGTCAGTAATATTCATATTTCAGGTTTGAGGTATAGAGCCTATCTTTATATGGGTAGCTATATTTTTGGGTTCCAATAAAACTAGGGCTGCAGCTATTCTTCAATTTAATTGACTAATTAGGAAAAAAAATGGTTTGATGCCAATTCTGTTACATCGAGAACTTGTTTAATTATTGCTGCGTACTAAAATTACCCGTAAAAAGCTGGTGCGAAGCAGACAACCAAAACTTTTGCGAAGTTTGTTTGTTTATAACCCTGACCTGGGTATTGTTGATTTTTTGGCTGAAAAGCATCTGCCAGAGTACATTGTCTCTGTGTCCGCGGGGGTGTTCTGGCTTGGGGATCCCCCCCCTCCTCCCTCAACTTCTTTGCTTGCCGCTCGTTGCTCTCTGTAGGGTGAGCTTTTTTCATATGTTTGTGTAAATTCGTGGTGTTACCACAGTAGCGGACCACTTTATTACACAAATCACACTTGGCACTGTGTTTTTCTGTTGTTGTAAAAAAAGTCCACACCGCGCTCCGCTTCTTGTTTGGCTCTGCCATTGCTTTAGGTTCCGGCTGCTCTCACTCTCCCGTCGCCCTCTCTTCCTGGCAGGCAGGATGCAGCAGGCCAGTGGCCAGGTAGGGGGAGGGGCTAAAAGTGTGCCTGAGTCACTCACTCAGGCAGAGACTCAGAGAGTAGCAGGGGGCGCTGGGCGAGAGAGAGAGGGGGCTGCGCTATTTGCGCAGAGAATCGGTGCTTTGAGGAAATTGGTGGAGGAGCGAAGTATCGATCCCAGGACAACAGTATCGATCCGATCCAGGTACTTGCTTAGTATCGATAATATCGATATTTGGATCGATCCGCCCACCCCTACTGTTCAGGACTTTCGCTCCGTAGGACCCTGATGATAAGAGAAACCTGCTCGTCTCAGAAGACTAAGAACCAACGCGCTTTTGTAGACACCATTGCCCACGGTGATAAATGCACTAGTAGCGTCTTTTTCTTAACTGAGTTAACCGGTAATTAAGTTACACAAGTAACGTAGCGCTGCGACCAAAGCAGTTATTGAAAAGTTTAGAAGCGACAGGATTCCTTCTAACGGTATTCGTGTGAACCGGCACATCGACAGTCAGAGACTTTTCCTCCCGAAACGGACTTTCGGAACCAAGAGGACTCTCTGGACACAGTGGAACCAGACGGACGTCCCCAGCTCTGGCAAGGACCCAAGAAGTGCGGACTTTCCACTACCCTCTCAATACGAGCAGACGTTCACTACAGTAAGGCTGGCATTTGGGCACGTTAGTTAACCTGTAGTATTGTTAAGTGCTATTTAAACTGAGGAACAGTTTAAGTACGCATATTGAATTTTGTTGTCTGAAATCTGTGCTGCTTTTATAGCTAGGCTGTTGCATGCACTTCTTTTCTAACCTCCTGACTCGGTGTTATACTCTTGTACACCGTCAGTATTTCAGTGTTAACTTGGAACGTTATCAGTATTGGGATCAGGAAAACTCCGACAAAGTCCTTTGTCTGGAGTAGACCACGCGGTACGCCTCCCTTCCCCCATATACTTTGATAACATCACAAGCACTGTTTCATTGTACCTGAGCGCATCTTGGTGCGCGTACACAACACCCATTCACACCTCCGTGAGCGCATACACGGCTCACGTGTTTCCTGTTGCCGTTCCTTCTACCTCGCAGTTCTTCTTCCACTGCGCAGTCGCGTATGTGAACACGCCTCAAGGGCTCAGTCGCTTGCTTGGTAGCTGAGAGGCAACATCTCTCTCTCTCTTTCTCTCTCGTACACGACCGCTCGTGTACACACGCACATAAGTACACACACACCCCTACACACACGCCTTGTTTTGTTATAATGATCATTGTTTATGAGTTCAATCACCGTCATTAACTTGACAGTGTTGTATAAATAAATTTGATTATTTTTGTAAACTGTGTTTGTCTGTGTTGTTACTTTATTCATTGAAGCCACCCAATTTGCCAAGAACTCTCAAAATCCTTCAGATATTTAATTGTTATTGGATACTATTGATTTTAGTATATTTGTAATACTTAAAGTAATACATTATTGCTATATTAGTAGGTTAAAATAATAATTAAAGATAACTTTAATGAGACTGGTTGTGTTATTAATTTGAGACTGGTTGATAACACCGAGTGCTCCTAAGCAGCACTCGACCCATTGCACCTACAATTCTTTGAGCTTTAAACAAATAAAAGGTAAATACAATGACCTTTGTTTCTGTATTTGAGCTCTTTGTGTGTGTTAACATATCACTTACTTAGCTTACTGCTAAGAGACTTTGGTTGATCTCAGCTCCTTCTATGCGACTGTGTCTGTTTGTTTTTTTGGTGTCTGATGCCCTTTCACTTCCTGCCAGGTCTATAAACCACATACTGCAGGCAAGAAAGACAGATACACGTGTCTCATGTTGTCATTAAACACCATGTGAAATAGTTTTTTAATAATAAACATATGTGACCATATCAAGTGATGGACATACCTGCCAACTGTCTGCTGGTTTGGAGAACGAGAAGAAAGCGGATTTGCTCCACTTGTTCCCTGTGTGTGCTCCTAGCTGCCGTGAGAAATCACCTTTTCAAGATGAAGGAGGTGACAGTAGGACAGAGAGACCAGAGACAGATACAGAGGGAAGTGATCAGGGTATGTAGTCATCAATACACCATACTAAAACTGTATATGTGCAATAACTGTATAACTAGCATTACCTTGTGTAATAGCAAAAATGTCCATTCTCATGTGGAATGTCACTCACCTGTTTATTTAAGTATAATGGTAAAAATCGTAACATGTCAAATTGTTTGACTGTCATTATGTACAGTCTTTGTTTCTCTGTATTATTATCTTCTATAATTAATTGATTTATTATCTCAATTGCAATATCTCAAAGTAACTATACCTGTAAACTGGAAAACTACAAAATTGCAAGCTGATATCTTATTTGTAAAGCACTATGCTAGACTTCACTCTTTATACCGCATATTGTACTTTGCTGCTGTCAACACTGTCAATTTCTCCACTGTGGGTCCAATAAAGGAAATCTTAATCTTAATCCTAAAAACATGATAAAGCATTTGCATTGAATCCTGGCCTATTTTTGTTTACAGTAATAATATGTAAATAGTAAATATGTTCTTGATGTTTAAGTGTAAATAAGAGCATCGGCGCTACATTTGTAATCACTACAAAAGGAATAAAAGCAAAAATGAAATGAACCAACACCAAGAATATTTTCATGTTAACTATTAATTATAAAAAAAAGATACAGTGATGTAGAATATCAATACACTATTGTGAAATAATACATTAAGATATTTCAGTGTATCAATATTTTCTTACACCCCAATCCACCCCCATGACAACACAAACCACTATCACTAAAATTTTTTTTGCAGCAGTAGAACTCTGTGGTAGCCCGTAATTGTAACGAGCCACTGTCTTTGCTTTATAAATAAGTGGATGCTTAGTCATGTCAGTGGTCAGTACAACGCTGTGAGCAGCATCCAGACACCTTTTAACTTTAGAACAACACTCTTCATACAATGAAGGTATTTTTTCTCCCATGAAAAATTTCCTACTTGGCATCCTGTAGCGGGGATCAAGTGTCTTTATTAAATTCTTGAAACCCTCCTGTTCAACCACAGAGAGGGGTTGTAGGTCCTTCACGATCATCATGGCAATACTCTTTGTGATGTCCTTGGCTCTTTGTGAATTATCTAGGTGAAATGACAAAATGATTAAGTCTGTAACTGTAATCTGAAAATAGCCTAAATAGGAATGCTACTTTTCCTTCAACAGTTAACACTAAAGAGTTATTATAGTCAGTAATATTCATATTTCAGGTTTGAGGTATAGAGCCTATCTTTATATGGGTAGCTATATTTTTGGGTTCCAATAAAACTAGGGCTGCAGCTATTCTTCAATTTAATTGACTAATTAGGAAAAAAAATGGTTTGATGCCAATTCTGTTACATCGAGAACTTGTTTAATTATTGCTGCGTACTAAAATTACCCGTAAAAAGCTGGTGCGAAGCAGACAACCAAAACTTTTGCGAAGTTTGTTTGTTTATAACCCTGACCTGGGTATTGTTGATTTTTTGGCTGAAAAGCATCTGCCAGAGTACATTGTCTCTGTGTCCGCGGGGGTGTTCTGGCTTGGGGATCCCCCCCCTCCTCCCTCAACTTCTTTGCTTGCAGCTCGTTGCTCTCTGTAGGGTGAGCTTTTTTCATATGTTTGTGTAAATTCGTGGTGTTACCACAGTAGCGGACCACTTTATTACACAAATCACACTTGGCACTGTGTTTTTCTGTTGTTGTAAAAAAAGTCCACACCGCGCTCCGCTTCTTGTTTGGCTCTGCCATTGCTTTAGGTTCCGGCTGCTCTCACTCTCCCGTCGCCCTCTCTTCCTGGCAGGCAGGATGCAGCAGGCCAGTGGCCAGGTAGGGGGAGGGGCTAAAAGTGTGCCTGAGTCACTCACTCAGGCAGAGACTCAGAGAGTAGCAGGGGGCGCTGGGCGAGAGAGAGAGGGGGCTGCGCTATTTGCGCAGAGAATCGGTGCTTTGAGGAAATTGGTGGAGGAGCGAAGTATCGATCCCAGGACAACAGTATCGATCCGATCCAGGTACTTGCTTAGTATCGATAATATCGATATTTGGATCGATCCGCCCACCCCTACTGTTCAGGACTTTCGCTCCGTAGGACCCTGATGATAAGAGAAACCTGCTCGTCTCAGAAGACTAAGAACCAACGCGCTTTTGTAGACACCATTGCCCACGGTGATAAATGCACTAGTAGCGTCTTTTTCTTAACTGAGTTAACCGGTAATTAAGTTACACAAGTAACGTAGCGCTGCGACCAAAGCAGTTATTGAAAAGTTAGAAGCGACAGGATTCCTTCTAACGGTATTCGTGTGAACCGGCACATCGACAGTCAGAGACTTTTCCTCCTGAAACGGACTTTCGGAACCAAGAGGACTCTCTGGACACAGTGGAACCAGACGGACGTCCCCAGCTCTGGCAAGGACCCAAGAAGTGCGGACTTTCCACTACCCTCTCAATACGAGCAGACGTTCACTACAGTAAGGCTGGCATTTGGGCACGTTAGTTAACCTGTAGTATTGTTAAGTGCTATTTAAACTGAGGAACAGTTTAAGTACGCATATTGAATTTTGTTGTCTGAAATCTGTGCTGCTTTTATAGCTAGGCTGTTGCATGCACTTCTTTTCTAACCTCCTGACTCGGTGTTATACTCTTGTACACCGTCAGTATTTCAGTGTTAACTTGGAACGTTATCAGTATTGGGATCAGGAAAACTCCGACAAAGTCCTTTGTCTGGAGTAGACCACGCGGTACGCCTCCCTTCCCCCATATACTTTGATAACATCACAAGCACTGTTTCATTGTACCTGAGCGCATCTTGGTGCGCGTACACAACACCCATTCACACCTCCGTGAGCGCATACACGCCTCACGTGTTTCCTGTTGCCGTTCCTTCTACCTCGCAGTTCTTCTTCCACTGCGCAGTCGCGTATGTGAACACGCCTCAAGGGCTCAGTCGCTTGCTTGGTAGCTGAGAGGCAACATCTCTCTCTCTCTTTCTCTCTCGTACACGACCGCTCGTGTACACACGCACATAAGTACACACACACCCCTACACACACGCCTTGTTTTGTTATAATGATCATTGTTTATGAGTTCAATCACCGTCATTAACTTGACAGTGTTGTATAAATAAATTTGATTATTTTTGTAAACTGTATTTGTCTGTGTTGTTACTTTATTCATTGAAGCCACCCAATTTGCCAAGAACTCTCAAAATCCTTCAGATATTTAATTGTTATTGGATACTATTGATTTTAGTATATTTGTAATACTTAAAGTAATACATTATTGCTATATTAGTAGGTTAAAATAATAATTAAAGATAACTTTAATGAGACTGGTTGTGTTATTAATTTGAGACTGGTTGATAACACCGAGTGCTCCTAAGCAGCACTCGACCCATTGCACCTACAATTCTTTGAGCTTTAAACAAATAAAAGGTAAATACAATGACCTTTGTTTCTGTATTTGAGCTCTTTGTGTGTGTTAACATATCACTTACTTAGCTTACTGCTAAGAGACTTTGGTTGATCTCAGCTCCTTCTATGCGACTGTGTCTGTTTGTTTTTTTGGTGTCTGATGCCCTTTCACTTCCTGCCAGGTCTATAAACCACATACTGCAGGCAAGAAAGACAGATACACGTGTCTCATGTTGTCATTAAACACCATGTGAAATAGTTTTTTAATAATAAACATATGTGACCATATCAAGTGATGGACATACCTGCCAACTGTCTGCTGGTTTGGAGAACGAGAAGAAAGCGGATTTGCTCCACTTGTTCCCTGTGTGTGCTCCTAGCTGCCGTGAGAAATCACCTTTTCAAGATGAAGGAGGTGACAGTAGGACAGAGAGACCAGAGACAGATACAGAGGGAAGTGATCAGGGTATGTAGTCATCAATACACCATACTAAAACTGTATATGTGCAATAACTGTATAACTAGCATTACCTTGTGTAATAGCAAAAATGTCCATTCTCATGTGGAATGTCACTCACCTGTTTATTTAAGTATAATGGTAAAAATCGTAACATGTCAAATTGTTTGACTGTCATTATGTACAGTCTTTGTTTCTCTGTATTATTATCTTCTATAATTAATTGATTTATTATCTCAATTGCAATATCTCAAAGTAACTATACCTGTAAACTGGAAAACTACAAAATTGCAAGCTGATATCTTATTTGTAAAGCACTATGCTAGACTTCACTCTTTATACCGCATATTGTACTTTGCTGCTGTCAACACTGTCAATTTCTCCACTGTGGGTCCAATAAAGGAAATCTTAATCTTAATCCTAAAAACATGATAAAGCATTTGCATTGAATCCTGGCCTATTTTTGTTTACAGTAATAATATGTAAATAGTAAATATGTTCTTGATGTTTAAGTGTAAATAAGAGCATCGGCGCTACATTTGTAATCACTACAAAAGGAATAAAAGCAAAAATGAAATGAACCAACACCAAGAATATTTTCATGTTAACTATTAATTATAAAAAAAAGATACAGTGATGTAGAATATCAATACACTATTGTGAAATAATACATTAAGATATTTCAGTGTATCAATATTTTCTTACACCCCAATCCACCCCCATGACAACACAAACCACTATCACTAAAATTTTTTTTGCAGCAGTAGAACTCTGTGGTAGCCCGTAATTGTAACGAGCCACTGTCTTTGCTTTATAAATAAGTGGATGCTTAGTCATGTCAGTGGTCAGTACAACGCTGTGAGCAGCATCCAGACACCTTTTAACTTTAGAACAACACTCTTCATACAATGAAGGTATTTTTTCTCCCATGAAAAATTTCCTACTTGGCATCCTGTAGCGGGGATCAAGTGTCTTTATTAAATTCTTGAAACCCTCCTGTTCAACCACAGAGAGGGGTTGTAGGTCCTTCACGATCATCATGGCAATACTCTTTGTGATGTCCTTGGCTCTTTGTGAATTATCTAGGTGAAATGACAAAATGATTAAGTCTGTAACTGTAATCTGAAAATAGCCTAAATAGGAATGCTACTTTTCCTTCAACAGTTAACACTAAAGAGTTATTATAGTCAGTAATATTCATATTTCAGGTTTGAGGTATAGAGCCTATCTTTATATGGGTAGCTATATTTTTGGGTTCCAATAAAACTAGGGCTGCAGCTATTCTTCAATTTAATTGACTAATTAGGAAAAAAAATGGTTTGATGCCAATTCTGTTACATCGAGAACTTGTTTAATTATTGCTGCGTACTAAAATTACCCGTAAAAAGCTGGTTGTTTGATGCCAATTCTGTTACAATAATAAACATATGTGACCATATCAAGTGATGGACATACCTGCCAACTGTCTGCTGGTTTGGAGAACGAGAAGAAAGCGGATTTGCTCCACTTGTTCCCTGTGTGTGCTCCTAGCTGCCGTGAGAAATCACCTTTTCAAGATGAAGGAGGTGACAGTAGGACAGAGAGACCAGAGACAGATACAGAGGGAAGTGATCAGGGTATGTAGTCATCAATACACCATACTAAAACTGTATATGTGCAATAACTGTATAACTAGCATTACCTTGTGTAATAGCAAAAATGTCCATTCTCATGTGGAATGTCACTCACCTGTTTATTTAAGTATAATGGTAAAAATCGTAACATGTCAAATTGTTTGACTGTCATTATGTACAGTCTTTGTTTCTCTGTATTATTATCTTCTATAATTAATTGATTTATTATCTCAATTGCAATATCTCAAAGTAACTATACCTGTAAACTGGAAAACTACAAAATTGCAAGCTGATATCTTATTTGTAAAGCACTATGCTAGACTTCACTCTTTATACCGCATATTGTACTTTGCTGCTGTCAACACTGTCAATTTCTCCACTGTGGGTCCAATAAAGGAAATCTTAATCTTAATCCTAAAAACATGATAAAGCATTTGCATTGAATCCTGGCCTATTTTTGTTTACAGTAATAATATGTAAATAGTAAATATGTTCTTGATGTTTAAGTGTAAATAAGAGCATCGGCGCTACATTTGTAATCACTACAAAAGGAATAAAAGCAAAAATGAAATGAACCAACACCAAGAATATTTTCATGTTAACTATTAATTATAAAAAAAAGATACAGTGATGTAGAATATCAATACACTATTGTGAAATAATACATTAAGATATTTCAGTGTATCAATATTTTCTTACACCCCAATCCACCCCCATGACAACACAAACCACTATCACTAAAATTTTTTTTGCAGCAGTAGAACTCTGTGGTAGCCCGTAATTGTAACGAGCCACTGTCTTTGCTTTATAAATAAGTGGATGCTTAGTCATGTCAGTGGTCAGTACAACGCTGTGAGCAGCATCCAGACACCTTTTAACTTTAGAACAACACTCTTCATACAATGAAGGTATTTTTTCTCCCATGAAAAATTTCCTACTTGGCATCCTGTAGCGGGGATCAAGTGTCTTTATTAAATTCTTGAAACCCTCCTGTTCAACCACAGAGAGGGGTTGTAGGTCCTTCACGATCATCATGGCAATACTCTTTGTGATGTCCTTGGCTCTTTGTGAATTATCTAGGTGAAATGACAAAATGATTAAGTCTGTAACTGTAATCTGAAAATAGCCTAAATAGGAATGCTACTTTTCCTTCAACAGTTAACACTAAAGAGTTATTATAGTCAGTAATATTCATATTTCAGGTTTGAGGTATAGAGCCTATCTTTATATGGGTAGCTATATTTTTGGGTTCCAATAAAACTAGGGCTGCAGCTATTCTTCAATTTAATTGACTAATTAGGAAAAAAAATGGTTTGATGCCAATTCTGTTACATCGAGAACTTGTTTAATTATTGCTGCGTACTAAAATTACCCGTAAAAAGCTGGTGCGAAGCAGACAACCAAAACTTTTGCGAAGTTTGTTTGTTTATAACCCTGACCTGGGTATTGTTGATTTTTTGGCTGAAAAGCATCTGCCAGAGTACATTGTCTCTGTGTCCGCGGGGGTGTTCTGGCTTGGGGATCCCCCCCCTCCTCCCTCAACTTCTTTGCTTGCCGCTCGTTGCTCTCTGTAGGGTGAGCTTTTTTCATATGTTTGTGTAAATTCGTGGTGTTACCACAGTAGCGGACCACTTTATTACACAAATCACACTTGGCACTGTGTTTTTCTGTTGTTGTAAAAAAAGTCCACACCGCGCTCCGCTTCTTGTTTGGCTCTGCCATTGCTTTAGGTTCCGGCTGCTCTCACTCTCCCGTCGCCCTCTCTTCCTGGCAGGCAGGATGCAGCAGGCCAGTGGCCAGGTAGGGGGAGGGGCTAAAAGTGTGCCTGAGTCACTCACTCAGGCAGAGACTCAGAGAGTAGCAGGGGGCGCTGGGCGAGAGAGAGAGGGGGCTGCGCTATTTGCGCAGAGAATCGGTGCTTTGAGGAAATTGGTGGAGGAGCGAAGTATCGATCCCAGGACAACAGTATCGATCCGATCCAGGTACTTGCTTAGTATCGATAATATCGATATTTGGATCGATCCGCCCACCCCTACTGTTCAGGACTTTCGCTCCGTAGGACCCTGATGATAAGAGAAACCTGCTCGTCTCAGAAGACTAAGAACCAACGCGCTTTTGTAGACACCATTGCCCACGGTGATAAATGCACTAGTAGCGTCTTTTTCTTAACTGAGTTAACCGGTAATTAAGTTACACAAGTAACGTAGCGCTGCGACCAAAGCAGTTATTGAAAAGTTTAGAAGCGACAGGATTCCTTCTAACGGTATTCGTGTGAACCGGCACATCGACAGTCAGAGACTTTTCCTCCCGAAACGGACTTTCGGAACCAAGAGGACTCTCTGGACACAGTGGAACCAGACGGACGTCCCCAGCTCTGGCAAGGACCCAAGAAGTGCGGACTTTCCACTACCCTCTCAATACGAGCAGACGTTCACTACAGTAAGGCTGGCATTTGGGCACGTTAGTTAACCTGTAGTATTGTTAAGTGCTATTTAAACTGAGGAACAGTTTAAGTACGCATATTGAATTTTGTTGTCTGAAATCTGTGCTGCTTTTATAGCTAGGCTGTTGCATGCACTTCTTTTCTAACCTCCTGACTCGGTGTTATACTCTTGTACACCGTCAGTATTTCAGTGTTAACTTGGAACGTTATCAGTATTGGGATCAGGAAAACTCCGACAAAGTCCTTTGTCTGGAGTAGACCACGCGGTACGCCTCCCTTCCCCCATATACTTTGATAACATCACAAGCACTGTTTCATTGTACCTGAGCGCATCTTGGTGCGCGTACACAACACCCATTCACACCTCCGTGAGCGCATACACGGCTCACGTGTTTCCTGTTGCCGTTCCTTCTACCTCGCAGTTCTTCTTCCACTGCGCAGTCGCGTATGTGAACACGCCTCAAGGGCTCAGTCGCTTGCTTGGTAGCTGAGAGGCAACATCTCTCTCTCTCTTTCTCTCTCGTACACGACCGCTCGTGTACACACGCACATAAGTACACACACACCCCTACACACACGCCTTGTTTTGTTATAATGATCATTGTTTATGAGTTCAATCACCGTCATTAACTTGACAGTGTTGTATAAATAAATTTGATTATTTTTGTAAACTGTATTTGTCTGTGTTGTTACTTTATTCATTGAAGCCACCCAATTTGCCAAGAACTCTCAAAATCCTTCAGATATTTAATTGTTATTGGATACTATTGATTTTAGTATATTTGTAATACTTAAAGTAATACATTATTGCTATATTAGTAGGTTAAAATAATAATTAAAGATAACTTTAATGAGACTGGTTGTGTTATTAATTTGAGACTGGTTGATAACACCGAGTGCTCCTAAGCAGCACTCGACCCATTGCACCTACAATTCTTTGAGCTTTAAACAAATAAAAGGTAAATACAATGACCTTTGTTTCTGTATTTGAGCTCTTTGTGTGTGTTAACATATCACTTACTTAGCTTACTGCTAAGAGACTTTGGTTGATCTCAGCTCCTTCTATGCGACTGTGTCTGTTTGTTTTTTTGGTGTCTGATGCCCTTTCACTTCCTGCCAGGTCTATAAACCACATACTGCAGGCAAGAAAGACAGATACACGTGTCTCATGTTGTCATTAAACACCATGTGAAATAGTTTTTTAATAATAAACATATGTGACCATATCAAGTGATGGACATACCTGCCAACTGTCTGCTGGTTTGGAGAACGAGAAGAAAGCGGATTTGCTCCACTTGTTCCCTGTGTGTGCTCCTAGCTGCCGTGAGAAATCACCTTTTCAAGATGAAGGAGGTGACAGGAGGACAGAGAGACCAGAGACAGATACAGAGGGAAGTGATCAGGGTATGTAGTCATCAATACACCATACTAAAACTGTATATGTGCAATAACTGTATAACTAGCATTACCTTGTGTAATAGCAAAAATGTCCATTCTCATGTGGAATGTCACTCACCTGTTTATTTAAGTATAATGGTAAAAATCGTAACATGTCAAATTGTTTGACTGTAACGTAGCGCTGCGACCAAAGCAGTTATTGAAAAGTTTAGAAGCGACAGGATTCCTTCTAACGGTATTCGTGTGAACCGGCACATCGACAGTCAGAGACTTTTCCTCCCGAAACGGACTTTCGGAACCAAGAGGACTCTCTGGACACAGTGGAACCAGACGGACGTCCCCAGCTCTGGCAAGGACCCAAGAAGTGCGGACTTTCCACTACCCTCTCAATACGAGCAGACGTTCACTACAGTAAGGCTGGCATTTGGGCACGTTAGTTAACCTGTAGTATTGTTAAGTGCTATTTAAACTGAGGAACAGTTTAAGTACGCATATTGAATTTTGTTGTCTGAAATCTGTGCTGCTTTTATAGCTAGGCTGTTGCATGCACTTCTTTTCTAACCTCCTGACTCGGTGTTATACTCTTGTACACCGTCAGTATTTCAGTGTTAACTTGGAACGTTATCAGTATTGGGATCAGGAAAACTCCGACAAAGTCCTTTGTCTGGAGTAGACCACGCGGTACGCCTCCCTTCCCCCATATACTTTGATAACATCACAAGCACTGTTTCATTGTACCTGAGCGCATCTTGGTGCGCGTACACAACACCCATTCACACCTCCGTGAGCGCATACACGGCTCACGTGTTTCCTGTTGCCGTTCCTTCTACCTCGCAGTTCTTCTTCCACTGCGCAGTCGCGTATGTGAACACGCCTCAAGGGCTCAGTCGCTTGCTTGGTAGCTGAGAGGCAACATCTCTCTCTCTCTTTCTCTCTCGTACACGACCGCTCGTGTACACACGCACATAAGTACACACACACCCCTACACACACGCCTTGTTTTGTTATAATGATCATTGTTTATGAGTTCAATCACCGTCATTAACTTGACAGTGTTGTATAAATAAATTTGATTATTTTTGTAAACTGTATTTGTCTGTGTTGTTACTTTATTCATTGAAGCCACCCAATTTGCCAAGAACTCTCAAAATCCTTCAGATATTTAATTGTTATTGGATACTATTGATTTTAGTATATTTGTAATACTTAAAGTAATACATTATTGCTATATTAGTAGGTTAAAATAATAATTAAAGATAACTTTAATGAGACTGGTTGTGTTATTAATTTGAGACTGGTTGATAACACCGAGTGCTCCTAAGCAGCACTCGACCCATTGCACCTACAATTCTTTGAGCTTTAAACAAATAAAAGGTAAATACAATGACCTTTGTTTCTGTATTTGAGCTCTTTGTGTGTGTTAACATATCACTTACTTAGCTTACTGCTAAGAGACTTTGGTTGATCTCAGCTCCTTCTATGCGACTGTGTCTGTTTGTTTTTTTGGTGTCTGATGCCCTTTCACTTCCTGCCAGGTCTATAAACCACATACTGCAGGCAAGAAAGACAGATACACGTGTCTCATGTTGTCATTAAACACCATGTGAAATAGTTTTTTAATAATAAACATATGTGACCATATCAAGTGATGGACATACCTGCCAACTGTCTGCTGGTTTGGAGAACGAGAAGAAAGCGGATTTGCTCCACTTGTTCCCTGTGTGTGCTCCTAGCTGCCGTGAGAAATCACCTTTTCAAGATGAAGGAGGTGACAGTAGGACAGAGAGACCAGAGACAGATACAGAGGGAAGTGATCAGGGTATGTAGTCATCAATACACCATACTAAAACTGTATATGTGCAATAACTGTATAACTAGCATTACCTTGTGTAATAGCAAAAATGTCCATTCTCATGTGGAATGTCACTCACCTGTTTATTTAAGTATAATGGTAAAAATCGTAACATGTCAAATTGTTTGACTGTCATTATGTACAGTCTTTGTTTCTCTGTATTATTATCTTCTATAATTAATTGATTTATTATCTCAATTGCAATATCTCAAAGTAACTATACCTGTAAACTGGAAAACTACAAAATTGCAAGCTGATATCTTATTTGTAAAGCACTATGCTAGACTTCACTCTTTATACCGCATATTGTACTTTGCTGCTGTCAACACTGTCAATTTCTCCACTGTGGGTCCAATAAAGGAAATCTTAATCTTAATCCTAAAAACATGATAAAGCATTTGCATTGAATCCTGGCCTATTTTTGTTTACAGTAATAATATGTAAATAGTAAATATGTTCTTGATGTTTAAGTGTAAATAAGAGCATCGGCGCTACATTTGTAATCACTACAAAAGGAATAAAAGCAAAAATGAAATGAACCAACACCAAGAATATTTTTCATGTTAACTATTAATTATAAAAAATAGATACAGTGATGTAGAATATCAATACACTATTGTGAAATAATACATTAAGATATTTCAGTGTATCGATATTTTCTTACACCCCAATCCACCCCCAGGACAACACAAACCACTATCACTAAAATTTTTTTTGCGGAGGTAGAACTCGGTGGTGGCCCGTATTTGTAAGGAGCCACTGTCTTTGCTTTATAAATAAGTGGATGTTTAGTCATAAATCCTGAAGCTCCCTTGATGCTTTTTTCTGGATAGAAAAATTCCTTCTTAGATGATATTTTCTTGCCTTTGAGCCCAAATGTTTGTGCCGCCACAAGTCTAGACCTGCATTTCTGCTGGTTTCCTGACAAATGCTTTGTTGATAATTACGGCAAGGAGTTGTGCAGAGTAAATCCATCTGTAAGGTTTGGTTTGTTGACTTCAGCTGCGATGTGATGATTAAATGGACCACTATGTTCAACAGTCCTCTGCAACCACATAGCACAGCACTCCCAGGTGGGATGTCATTTTTATAATGACAACCACAGCCGTCTATGAGAGAGCAGTTTCTGATGAGGATCAATAGTTTTCCAATCCAGGCATCTGGAACATGTGATGGTCTGTCAAAGGCAGATGAATTCAACTGAACAGAGGCTCCAATCTTCTGATTATCATCACATATGTCTTTATCAGGGTCCAGGTAATCATCATTCACTGAGGAAAAGCCTTCAGCATTAGCAACATAATCATATTCAAGATCAAGAGTTTCGACCATTTGGATTAGATTGAAGAGTCGAATCCTTTCATCCATAGAGTGGATTCCCAGGATGGGAATGGTCAATGGTCAATGCAGAAAGATGTGCAGCACAGCAAACTCCCATGGAAGTAAATCTGACAGGACTATAAACACAGAGAGCAGAGGAGCGCAGGAGAATCATGTCAAGTGTGTCTTTAAGGCCTGTGTGTGAGTGTGCTTACCTGGCTAAGTGATGCTGAAGGCCAACTGCCCTCAGACACTCGTCAAGAGAGTTTCATTTTTTTAATTTCTTTTGAAGCTCTTCTTCCTTACACCTCTAAACCTGCAAGACATGCGGGTTGAGTCTGTCCATGAAGTGGTTAACAACATACACATGATAAATATACAGTAGCAGCCACGGCCAAGCAACTGTTGGGTTTTTGAATTCTGCAGTGGATTTACCAACAGCTGCAACAGCTCTGCCATGCAGAACTACTGTCTGAGCCCCTTCATATGCATACACGAGGTAAGGCTCACCAACTGTGCCACACTGAAATGCCTCACATCAATATGTCCAGTGCGAACAAAACACATTTTCTTCAGATAAATAAATAATACAATTTTTTTTTTAGAAAATCTCCTGAGAGATTTTTGGCTCAGTGTTCAGAATAGAATAGATTTTTTTTATTGTGCTTTTATACACCAACATTTCCATAAACCATTTGTAGTTAGTGCAATTTAAAGGTTTAAAATAATAATATTAATATTAAATATATATTTAAGTATTTAATTAAATTAAAATGTAAAATGAATATATTAATTAATATTTTGTTACTGTAACGACTGATAGGTGAATGAGCTTATTAGACTGACAAATGTTGGACAGCAAATCCACATACTGTATATCGCAATTGATTTGTGAATACTTCATAATATTAAATTGTTTCTTAACAGTTTTCCAGGTTCTTTTGGTATTATTATTATTTCCAAATGTGGAAAAATAAGGACAATAGAAATAATACTAATAATCAAATAGGAAGAAGAAAAAACACTAAAACAACAACAACAACACACACATAGATACACTATATTACCAAAAGTATTCGCTCACCCATTCAAATGATCAGAATCAGGTGTCCTAATCCCTTGGCCTGGCCACAGGTGTATAAAATCAAGCGCATAGTGCAAAGAGGTCGCCGACTTTCTGCACAGTCAATTGCTACAGAGCTACAAACTTCATGTGACCTTCAGATTAGCCCAAGTACAGTACGCAGAGAGCTTCATGGAATGGGTTTCCATGACCGAGCAGCTGCAGCCAAGCCACACATCACCAAGTGCAATGCAAAGCGTC
>NC_024327.1:10555141-10561911 GCF_000523025.1 Cynoglossus semilaevis | reverse complement strand
GAATTATGGTGTGGGGTTGTTTTTCAGGAGCTGGGCTTGGCCCCTTAGTTCCAGTGAAAGGAACTTTGAATGCTTCAGGATACCAAAACATTTTGGAACATTTCCATGCTCCCAACCTTGTGGACAGTCTTCCCAGAAGAGTTGAAGCTGTAATAGCTGCAAAAGGTGGACCGACATCATATTGAACTCTGGGTTAGGAATGGGATGGCACTTCAGTTCATAGTATGAGTCAAGGCAGGTGTGCGAATACTTTTGGTAATATAGTGTACATAAATAGTAATGAATGCATACATTCAGCACATACATACAGTACAGCCAAAAAGAAGTGAAAATACTTAAAAATGCCTGACGGTTTTTTGTAACAACAGGGATGCAGAACAACTTACCTCTGAAACTTCAGACACAGTTCATCTTCATAGACTCGTTATAGCGTTATCTTGTGTGCATAAATTTTTCATCCATGCTGCTGCTCCGGTGGCGCTTTGACCCAGAGGCAATGTCTCTGTCATTGGTGTGGGGCCCTAGGGTTCACCTCCTGGGCAAGTTTGAATCCCAGTCAGGGCGGTTGGTACCTTCCAGTGGACTCACCACCTGCAGGAAGGTTCAGGGGGCTGGTACGGGGACGTGTGATTTTGCTGGCGACTACTGCCCCCGTGACCCGGCAACAGCTAAGCGGATGAGGATGGATGGATGGATGGATGGATGCTGCTCTGTGCTAGAGCAGTATCACTATTTTCGTACACCGGAGGTCTCCATAACAACCACAAGGGTTTGGGGAGGACGCCTTTTCCCCTTGCTGTCAGTGAACACAACACCTGTTGGTGTGGAAACACAGGTGACTCAATTCAGTCCATAAGGTGAACCCTATTATCGTTTCATCTCACTTCGACGTCTGCGAACTACAAGATCTTAACTGCATAAAAAACAATGAGTTACGTTAAACTTACAGCAAAAAGTTTGTCACAAAAAATCCTGCCCGTTTTTTATGGCGAGGCATTTTATGCCGAACTAGTTTCTTCAGGGCGTAAAAAGATTTTGGTTCGTGAGCGGTGGCACGGTTCGACACGTGATTGTGCTAGACCAATCGAGTAGCTGATTGATGTCAACACTCTGGCAACATGGCTACCTCCGTGGTTTTACTAAACGTTACCGATAAAAAGGAATTCTCCCAAAAGTCTTCTAAAGTGGGCCTAATGGATTCTAAACAGTGCTCTATACATAGCCGCCTGCACGAAGAACAATGAGGCAAATAGACGATGGTGAACTTTCTATGTTAGGTCATTTTGATCAATAAAAGTAATTAATGACAAGGACCATTTGTTTATTCATTTGTTCATTTATTCGCTCCTAACTAAATACAACACTGATCAATCATAAAAAATCTTTATTAAAACATATATGCATACAGTATGTACAATATACAAAACAGCATAAGAAAATTAATGGTAATGTTAACAATGCAACCACTCCATTAAACACTGAAAACAATCTTTATTAAAACATATATACATATGTACAAAATATAAAACAATACAAAACAGCATAAGAAAATGACGTTATCAATGTAACCACTGCAGTACAACTCTGAGGCAATAGGCTGACATGACATGTTAGTCTTCACTATCAGTGTCAGGGCAGTCGTCATCCTCCTTGAAAGATTCTTGCTGTGCGAGGTGTCTTCAGGCAAGGAATGGAAGCAGCCGGTAGATGGTCCAACAATAAAGCAAAATAAACGACTGGAGAAGTATTCAAGGAAATCTCGTACAACAGTTGTTAATACGCAAATCCTCTCAAGAATAACTTCTAACTTCTCAAGAATAACTTCTAAAGTATCATTAGTTGTTTACGCTTATATATCTGTGTGGGGGGAGTGGTTTTCGACTTCCCGGGTGTGTGTTTAAATCTTGTAGGCCAATGGAAGAGAGAGGCTAGGCCTCTTGTGGCCAATCATATTATTGTTCTTGTATCATGCGATGCCTGCAGTCCCCACTATGTGGCACTGCTCTTCCATGATTCAGCAGTGTTGGAAGAACCTTTTGTTGCTGAGTGGGGGGGTTATCACAAGGGAAGCCTTCTTCTTCCCTGTGAGAAGGTAGATTGGGAGATCTCCCATTGTTCCCAGGGAGTAAAGGTGTTTTATAAAGTTGGTGTGAAGATCTCCCATTGTTCCCAGGGAGTAGAGGTGTTTTATAAAGTTGGTGTGAAGAGAATTTCTCTTTGAATGTGTGGGGCTATGTGACTGTGTGTGCTTGGGAAAGCCATTTGGTGTCTTATCAGCTTCCTGATGCAGACCCAACCAAATGTGAAAACCACTGAAATCTAACATCCTCCTCGGTTTCCTTTGTGTTTGCACAGTTGCAACACCTACACAGGTCTGTACAACAGAGTCATGCAGAGACACAGGAACACCTACCTGTCTCACAGGCACTCTCTTTGCAGCTGCAGTGTATGACATGCAAGACAATGTAAGGGGCCAGATTTCTTGTCATCCATGTGACATGTAGGTTTTCATCTTCAAGGTGCCAATCGTATCCAGCAGGTGATGGAGCACCTATATTTTGTTTGACAAAGGACCTCACCTGGTCGATGACACCCGAGACTGTCTGAAGTTCTACAAGAAGCATTTAATCTGTAGTCATAACACAGCTGCCTGAAGAGCTTTGGTCAGTCTCAAAGTAGTATTTGTTCATGAGTTATTTGCACTGATTAGTGTTGCTTTAAAACTAAAGGTGGAAATGAAAAGATTCAGTCGAACACAAAAACAGCTGAACACACTAGTTCTTCTTTTTCTTTCGGCTTTGTCCCTTTTTCAGGGGTTGCCACAGCAAATCATTGATTTCCATCTCTCCCTGTTCTCTGTATCTTCTACTCTGACTCCAACTACCTGCATGTCCTCCCTCACTGCATCCATATATCTCCTCTTTGGCCTTCCTCTCTTTCTCCTACCTGGTAGCTCCATCTCTAACATTCTTCTACCAATGTATCCACTGTCCCTCCTCTGCACATGTCCAAACCATCTCAATCTGGCTTCTCTAGCTTTTTCTCCAAACCTTCCTGTCTGTGTTGTCCCTCTAATGACCTCATTCCTGACCCTGTCCATTCTTGTCACTCCTAAAGAGAATCTTAGCATCTTTAACTCTGCCACCTCCAGCTCCTCCTCCTGTCTTCTGCCTATTGCTACTGTCTCTAAACCATACATCATGGCTGGTCTCACCACTGTCCTGTAAACCTTTCCCTTCACCTTAGCTGACACTCTTCTGCCACCGATCACTCCTGACACTTTTCTCCAGCTGTTCCATCCTGCCTGTACTCTATTCTTCACCTCTCTTCCACAGTCTCCGCTGCTCTGAACAGTTGATCCTAAGTACCTAAACTCCTGCACCTTCACCACCTCTGCTCCTTGTAGCCTCACTATTTCACTGTTCTGCCTTTCGTTTACACACATGTACTCTGTCTTGCTGCGACTGACCTTCATTCCTCTTCTTTCTAGTGCAAACCTCCACCTCTCTAGGTTCTCTTCTAGCTGCTGCCTACTCTCACTACAGATCACAATGTCATCTGCAAACATCATAGTCCATGGGGACTCCTGTCTGACCTCATCTGTCAATCTGTCCATCACCACAGCAAACAAGAAGGGGCTCAGGGCCGATCCTTGATGTAGTCCCACCTCCACTTTGAAGTCTTCTGTCCTCCCAACAGCGCACCTCACTACTGTTGTACTATTCTCATACATGTCCTGCACCAAACTAACATACTTCTCTGCCACTCCTGACTTCCTCATACAAAACCACAATTCCTCCCTTGGCACTTTGTCATATGCCTTTTCTAGATCTACAAATACACAATGCAGCTCCTTCTGACCTTCCCTGTACTTCTCCATCAACATCCTCAAGGCAAATATTGCATCTGTGGTACTCTTCCTAGGCATGAAACCATACTGTTGTTCACAAATCTCCACTTCCTGCCTCAACCTAGCTTCAACTACTCGTTCCCAAATCTTCATTGTATGGCTCATCAACTTTATCCCTCTGTAGTTGTTACAACTCTGTGCATCACCCTTCTTATGAATTGGCACCAGAACACTTTTTCTCCACTCATCAGGCATCTTGCCAGTCTCTAAAATTCTGTTAAACAAACCAGTCAGGAAATTTACTGCCACTTCTCCTAAACACTTCCATACTTCCACTGGTATGTCATCAGGACCAACTGACTTTCCACTCTTCATCCTCTTCAGGGCTTTTCTAACTTCATCCTTTCTAACCTGATCTACCTTCTTCCTACTAGTCTCTGGCTCCTCGTTTCTACTTTCCCTTTCATTTTCCTCATTTAACAACTCCTCAAAGTATTCCTTCCATCTTCTCAGCACACTTTCCTCACTTGTGATCACATTCCCCTCTCTGTCCTTAATCAACCTCACCTGCTGCACATCCTTCCCAGCTTGATTTCTCTGTCTCGCCAATCTATACAACTCCTTTTCTCCTTCCTTTGTTTCCAAACTCTCATACAACTCCTCATATGCCTTTTGTTTGGCCTTGGCCACTTCCCTCTTCACCTCCCTTGTCCTCTCTTTGTACTCCAGTCTGTTCTCTTCTGTTCTGTCACTGTCCCATCTCTTCTTCGCTAATCTCTTTCTCTGCACACTCTCCTGGATCTCCTCATTCCACCACCAGGTCTCTTTGTCCTCCTTTCTCTGCCCAGAGGACATACCTAGCACCTTCCTACCTGTCTCCCTCATCACTGCAGCTGTAGTCTCCCAATCATCTGGGAATATCTCAACACTACCCAGAACTGCCCTTACTTCCTTCCTGAAGTCTTCACAACATGTCTCTTTCCTTAGTTTCCACCACTTGATCTTCTGCTCTGTCTTCACTCTCTTCCTTTTTGTCACCTCCATCGTCATTTTACACACTACCATCCGATGTTGTTTGGCTACACTCTCACCTGCCACCACCTTACAGTCTCTAATCTCCCTCAGATTACATCTTCTACATAGAATATAATCTATCTGTGTGGACCTGCCTCCACTCTTGTAAGTCACCCTATGTTCCTCTTTCTTTTGGAAATATGTGTTTACCACAGCCATTTCCATTCTCTTTGCAAAATCTACCACTGCCTGTCCTTCTACGTTTCTCTCCCTAACACCAAACCTGCCTATCACTTCCTCATCTCCTCTGTTCCCTTCCCCTACATGACCATTTAGGTCTGCTCCAATCACCACTCTCTCTCTCCTGGGGATACTCTCTACCATCCAATCTAGCTCCTTCCAGAACTTCTCCTTTTCTTCCAACTCACAGCCCACCTGTGGGGCATAACCACTAACAACATTAATCATCTCTCCTTCTACTTCTACCTTCACACACATCAACCTGTCTGACTCTCTTTTCACCTCTACCACATTTCTTACATATTCTTCCTTTAGGATCACCCCTACTCCATTTCTCTTCCCATCTGAACCATGATAAAACAGTTTGTAGCCTCCTCCAATGTTTCTAGCCTTACTGCCCTTCCACCTGGTCTCCTGCACACACAAAATATCTACTCTTCTTCTCTCCATCACATCAGCTATTTCTCTACTTTTCCCTGTCATTGTACCTACATTCAAAGTTCCAAACTTCAGACTAACACTTCTATTCTTCATCTTTTCTCTTTTTCTCCTAACCAAACGCCCTCCTCTTCTTCTCTGTCTCTGACTCTGTCTCTGACCAACAGTAGTCCAATTTCCATCAGTGCCCTGTTGGTCAACGGCACTGTTGGCGGTCGTTGTTAACCCGGGCCTCGACCGATCCGGTATGGAAATCGTTTTATTGATCTGCATATTTGATTTAGCTAAACGTTTTACGCCGGATGCCCTTCCTGACGCAACCCTCACCATTTATCCGGGCTTGGGACCGGCATTATAAACACGGCTTCGTGTACCCTAGTGGCTGGCTTAAAGGACCTCATGACTGCAGCCTGATAATTTGCCCTTTTGCAGTGCTGATGGAGGGCATCACTTGTAGGGGGAATAGACAATTCTGGCAAGGCTGATGATGCCATACAAAAAGTCTTGTACCTAGCCTCATTGACATTTTCAGCAGCTGGCTGATCATACAGGTGGCATACAGTGTTTGTAGTTTTCAGCTACGTATCGGCACTCACCCCTCAACCTGAGCCACCGTTGTAGACTCTTCTTGTAAGTATTCCACCGTGCGAGTGTGAAATCTTGAATTTTTCGTGCTTCACAGAGGCTATGTGCATATAGCACTGGGTATGTCCTGAAGATTTCATATTTTTACTCATTTTGTTGAGTTTTCCTCTTCTTTGGTACTGTTAGATAAAATTCCACAGGCAGCCATTGTTAGGTTTATTCTAACATATGTGATGACAAAGTAACAACACAAAATATGTCTGGATCTTTTACTTGCAAGGGGAGAGTGCAGCTTGCTCTTCTGGCAGCTTCCTCATCAACTCCGAGTTGCTGCACCCTTCCTCTGCTCTTTTATTTAGTTTACAAAAGTATCAGATTACATATTGTGTGATCGTGTGTGAGTATATGAATGGGTATGGAGTAAGAAGGTGGGTGTGAATGGGGGTGTGGCTGTATCTGGTCATTTCTCCATCAGTCTTGAACACACTAGATTATAATATGAGAAGCAAAAAGCGACAGCACAGCATGAAGCAATGATAATAAATTGAATTCTTCCAGCAGACATCCTCTCCTTGAGATCAGTATCTCCATGATAAAACATACCACCCTCTCCTAGAGGTCTTCTTCTTTTTCTTTCGGCTTT
>NC_024327.1:10554016-10555041 GCF_000523025.1 Cynoglossus semilaevis | reverse complement strand
GGCAACATATTGATACTTGATCCAATAATTAGTGGTGTTGGTCAGGCAGGGTATAACATACTTTGTATACACACTTCCTTTGCTTGTAGACCCCACCATACTGTTTCCCGGGTGCTTAAAGCGCTCACCTTGGTGATGGGTTAAAAGCAGAGGCTCAGTTTCGTTGTATCTCCGTGGTACAATGACAATACAGACCATAAATAAAATAAAATAAATATTGTAGATTCATCCGCATTATAGCTTGTATATCCATCTTTCCAGGCTTGAAGAATTCCTTTGATTGTTTTATTGGCTTTTAATCCAGTACAGTCTAACATCCACATTCCATATCCATCTTTCCAGACTTCTCTGAAGGTCTGAATTGTACCATTTAGATCTTTTTCCATGGCCTCAGCAACAGAAGGATATATTTTGGCAAAGTCTCCTTAAGGAACGGACCATAAGTCATCATGATTTGGTAGCTTTTGCATATACATTTCTGTTGTATAGGGTCCTAACAGGCCGAGTGCCATTATGGTGTGTCCATTATGAAATCTGCCTCTATAATGGAGTATTTCTTCTTTCCAAATTCATGGTAAGGTCTTATTAAGCCAATTATCAATTCTAACAATTAGGCTTTTCATATGGGCTAAATAAAGGTAATGTAATGAGCTTATTACTACATCAACTGTTGGTCCTAATACTAGGAAATCAGTCGTATTGCATTTACTTTTCAAATTCCAGTGACATACACTTAATTGTTTTGCTTTCTTAACACACTCTTGTCTTATTTTCTCAGCGTAGCTGTGCCGCAGTTCTTGTATGCCTTTTAGTCCTCCCAAGATTAATTTCACCAAAGTAAGTTGAGTGGTGACTTGTGTCGTTGGATATCCAGGCGTGGTGTAGTTGGTAGTGATGGGAAGACCGACTCTTTTTACTGATTCAGATCTTTGACTCTCAAACAGTAAAATGAACGAGTCGTGAACGAATCTTGAATGAATCATCTCATTCGTTTTACAGCAGGTGGCGCTTTAGCCCTATTGTGG
>NC_024327.1:10546704-10553520 GCF_000523025.1 Cynoglossus semilaevis | reverse complement strand
AAAGATTAGTTCGCAGAGAGTGATTCATTCGTAATGAAAGATTAGTTCACAGTGAAAGATTAGTTCACAGTCAAAGATTAGTTTGCAGAGAGTGATTCGTTCGGAATGAAAGATTAGTTCACAGTGAAAGATTAGTTCACAGAGTGATTTGTTCGTAGTGAAAGATTAGTTCACAGTCAAAGATTTGTTCGCAGTGAAAGATTAGTTCACAGAGAGTGATTCATTCGTAGTGAAAGATTAGGTCACAGTGAAAGATTAGTTCGCAGTGAAAGATTAGTTTGCAGAGAGTTATTTGTTCGCAGTGAGTGATTTGTTTGCAATGTGTGATTAGTCCGCAGTGAGTGATTAGTTTGCAGAGAGTGATTCGTGAGTCATATGAAAGATTCGTTCATATTGAACGAATCACTCGCGAACGACACATCACTAGTAGTTGATCCAGGTGTTGGAGTCGCTTTAAGCTGGGCTGAGGTTGATTTTGTTACGACCTGTTGGTGAAATGGGTGTTGTATGCCTTGGTCGTCCTGGTAATCAATGGGGGTGAACAAAGACTTCCTTTCTGACTGGTTTCTGCTGTGTAGAGCATGTTAATGATACATTACTATTAAGTGTGCCCCATCTTGGTAGCACCATTTCACAGATATCGTTCTTAGGTGATGCTGGAAACATTAGGTCTTGTTTTCAATAAGCTTGACGTGGGGTAGTCTTTAATGGCACACATGCACGTGAACAAAGCCATTCTGGTAACTCACCGTGTACTTGTATCCACGTACAGTGTTCTTGTCTTTCAGTTTTCATCATAAATTTCAACAAGGGTGGCGCTTTGGCCCAGAGGCAATGTCTCTGTCATTGGTGTGGAACCCCAGGGTTCACCTCCTGGGCAAGTTCGAATCCCGGTTAGGGCGGTACCTTCCAGTGGACTCACCACCCGCAGGAAGGTTTGGTACGGTGCAATGTGATTTGGGTGGCGACTGCTGCCCCCGCGACCCGGTAACGGATAAGCGGATGAAAATGGATGGATGGATGGATTTCAACAAGGTTATCCAAATGCCATCGTTCGAAGTTACAAGACGATCTATGGTGACGTTCTTCTTAGAAGCTGTTAATGTTACTATATTATCTCTCCAAAAATTAAAGGCAGCTAAATTCTTCATCCAGTCCACTTTCTGCCAGTACTCGTGGTATGATTGGAGACACTGGAGTTGTAGGGGACAAAAATGTCCTTTATTTGCACGTCCCAACAGGTTTGATCAAAAACCTTGCTTGTTCTATACTTTACAACGATATTTACATTCATCCAAAGCTGTATGCCATAGCAAGAGAGAGATAGATACATAGAGAATTATCAACACGAGCAATCCTCCCAGCAGCATCATGAACATTCTAAAGACAAAATTACACTTAGACCGTTTGAAGCAATGCTGACGTAATTGGTGATCCTCTTCTTTATGTCTTCCAGTCTGCATCTCTACACCTCGTACTGTCAATGGCTTGTATGGGGTTTTTCTCTTTTTTGCCAAGTCTATCCTTGGATGAGGCTGTAGTTCCATATTCTATTGGCACGATCCTGTTCTCAACCCACTTAGCTGCACCAATTAGCATATCAAAGGTACATGTTACATCCTCCCACATTGGAGACGTCAACTTAATGGCTTGCCTTAACTCAGAGGAAAAGTTCTGCAGGAAATTAGCTTTCAAAGCACCATGATTGCTGTTGCTAATGTTATCCTCTGTTAAACCAACCATACCTGAATGCCTCAAAAATGTTTCTGTAAACCTTTGTGCAAAGTCATCGACACGTTCATTAGCTTTCTGAATACAACCAGACACCTTTGACCAATCAGTAGTTGCATTTGTTCCAATCGTGGCGCGCTGTCCAGCCATCTGCAAGATCCTGTTCATCCTCACCTATGCTGTTCTCCACCGCTCGTCTCAACCTCGTTGCTTCAAAGGTGTTTAAAACGGTGCATAGTATCACCACCCCATCAAAAGGATGAAACTGATATATATTGCACAGTCTGTTTATTTTAGACCACACATTCATACCTGCTTTCCTAGGATGCTGCAGATCTTTTGACCACTGATCTATGTCACTAGCTTTTGCTGCCTTATAGGTAAAAATAGCATCTCTGTTAACACGTCATGTCACGGCGGGTCTTAACTTTGCCTTTGTCGTGATGTTATAATCTTGATATTCATTATCTGATACAGATTCATCAACTGATGGCATAAAATTATGTCCCTGAGCAGCTTCAGCTTCCTGCTGCAGACCCAACCAAACTGTGTCCCTGAAACACGCACACGGGACGAGCTGGGTCCCGCCGCCCAAAGGTTGAGGGACGGCAAATGCTAACATTATGGCTGCATGATGAGCCTATTCATCTAGGCTGGTTGTGTAGCACCATAACTCTGACTTCCTTAACCCTGTTTCTTTAGGAATGGGTTTTGAAGGGTTTAGAGGAAGAGTTGGATCCTTCAAGATCTCTCTCACCAAATCCCCTCACGTTACTTTTTGCCACCATCCTTCCCATCCTAGGGCTTTAGCAGCCTCTTGTCCTGTTGGAGGGAAATGTGAACTGTGTTCTTGGTGCATATACAACTTTACACGTTCCACATATGTACATAGGTTTGTAAAGTAACTTACTTATTTCTTGATAGACATGTCAGTTGATAGACTTGTCAGTTTCAGATACCCCGGTCCTATCCATTGAATCACCAATCCTGAGGGAACTCAACATATGCAACATTGATTGTGTAGTTGGCTCCACTTAAGTTGTTCTGGTTCTGGTGAATACCATCCTTGTTGAGCACAGTATAGCATGTTCCATGCTCTTCCAGCCCACATGCCGGTAGCTGTTCTTCGCATTACAACCACTCCTTGTATCTGGGCCAGCTTGATGTAAAGTGGTGGGTTCGATACGCTACTGGCCATTTTTGGTTCTTGTTTTGTCTTTTCTTGAATTGGTTTAAGCTGCTCCACTCCTTGGACCCCTTTCTTGGTTTCACTGTGTTGTTGTCTAGGATTTCTTGTACAATGTCAATCCAGTCATACTTAGGCTTTACTGCCGTGGAGGTGGAAGGCTGGTCTCAAGCCTTCACCCACACCCTTTGTCCTACTTTGAATGGCGAAGCACGTTTAGACCTCCTCTCTGGATGGCTTTGGCTCCGCCCTACTTCCTTTGCATCAAAGGGGCGTTGATTTAGCTCTTCTGAGGGGGTGGGCCTTCCAGCTCTGTTACGCCCATTCAATGCAGTCACCATTTTCAGAGTTCTAGTGCTCCAATCTTTGCCATGGGCATTTTTACCGATCCATCCTTTTACTAATCCAATAGTCCTTTCCACGATGCTGTTTGCTTGTGGAGTGTAAGGAGGAGAATAAACTCTGATTATTCCATTCTGCTGACACCAGCAATCAACTTTGGCATTGTGGAAATGGTGTCAGGTCTGTCTGTTTCCTGTTCCTGCTGTCTGCTGTGTGGAGTAATCTGTGTTATCACACTCACCTGTGTCTCTGTAATTAGTCTCACTTGTGTCACCTGGTGCTCTTTGTATATATACCTCTCTCCCTCACTCCGGTCTTGTGGGATCATTGTGTTGTGTTGTGTTGTGTTGTGTTGTGTTGTGTTGTGTTGTGTTGTGTTGTGTTGTGTTGTGTTGTGTTGTAACTGTTCCTAGTCAAGTATGTTGTGGCTCCCTTTTCTTTAATGGGCAGTCTCTATAAGGTAATGTACCTATTAAGAAAGTAAGTAATTTCTTTTGATGTAGGGTCCTAACTCATCTTTATTAACGTACACATTTCTATATTTGATTTCTGATGACTCAGTACTTTGACAGATTTTCTCTTTTGTTATGTGGACATATTTAAAAATGAAGTCTTGGCTGGAACAAATTAAGCAGGCTGTGCAAGAGTAACCATTAAGCATAGTAAAGGAAGTCCTTATACAGCCTGTTTATTGATATGAAATATGAAATTACTTTACTTAAGGTTCTGAACATGGCAGAGAAGTTCCTCACTGTAATGGGAAATGAGGATGCCTACAATGAGGATGCCTACAAAATCAAAAATCAAATCAAATTTTATTTATATAGCCCACATTTACAAAATACAGTTTGTCACATGGGGCTACAACATGAAGATTCTGAGAAACTGGCGGTAATATATAAAATAATTTGCATATATACATTTTTTTCAAGATAAAAAAAGTTTTAAAACTAATTTTAATGCTGTAATAGAAACTTCCTGAGGAACAGGTCAAGGGAGGAATCCAAATATGTGTGGACAGTGCACACCATGGACCACAACACACAGATGGATTTCAGCAGTTGTGGGGTTCTAGTGTTGAAGGTACTATTTCGCTACAAGTTTATGTTTATGTAATTTGAAGATTAAGCTTATATTATTTAATTGTAAAGATTATGTATCTAGAAGAACGTGTTATTATGTAGCTAATGTACCAAATCAAGCACATAATTACATTAATATTTCATTTACAGTATGCCGAAGAATTCCTTCTGAGTGGAAACACATCTGATGTGCAGACAACTCCAGAAGCTGCCAGTGAACAAAGGATGCACATAGCCTGTATCTTACTGGAAAATAGCTAAAAAAAAATTCATGTAAAATAAACCCAAATATTCTGTACTATATAGTATGATCCTTTCTGTTACTATTTGTAAAAATAAAAATAATAAAAAACAGTTTGCTGAAAAATCCTAGATTGAGCGTGATTATTTTCTCTTTTACAGTATGTGCTGCATTGGGTAACATTTTTACATTCCCTCTGGTTTCAGATGTAAATGTAAATAACATAAATAAAGTGCTACCCTAAACCCTGAGAGAACAGATATATTAACAGGGATTTTCTGTGTAGCCTCAAATAATGTGCTACCACTCTGAATACAGTGAGAAGCACGTATTTATAGCGATTTCAAGTCTATAGTAATGTGCTACTACTTTGAACACAGTGAGAAGCACATATTTATAGCAATTTCATGTCTATAGTAATTTGCTACTACTCTGAATAGAGTGGGAAGCACGTATTTATTGAGATTTGAGTGTATAATAATATTTTACCACCCTGAACAGATATGGCTATAAATTTCCGCTACGGGTAGGAAAAAACTTCAGACAACGCTATAAATTTGTGCTACCGGCCGATGTACGCATGCACAGTTAATTCGGGTAGCAAAAAACTATAGGTAGCAGAAAACTTCAGAACAACGGCGCAGGAGCGCATCATATTAAAGTCAAACTCAAATAAAGTCCATTGAACCGTCATCTGTGTTGGCGTGTGTGTTAAGGAGAACTCATACTACACAGTAAAAGAGGTTAGCACATGGCAAATCATTGGGCCACGTAATTTTTATTAATGTGTATAGCAATTACATGTCACACCAATAGAATAAAGTATTTTTTCTTAATCTTAATCTGGCAGTCCAAAGTAGCTGGTCGGTTCCTATGTCAGCCTGTGTTTCACTGGAGACCTCAGATCCTTGATCACTGAATCAGGGAACCTTGCTATATGGGATGTGTTGGAAGACCAGCATCTCTCTCAGGACAGAGTCAAGCTTGTTCCACTTCAGGATGATCCAATAACT
Source organism: Cynoglossus semilaevis (assembly GCF_000523025.1). NCBI lineage: Eukaryota > Metazoa > Chordata > Actinopteri > Pleuronectiformes > Cynoglossidae > Cynoglossus > Cynoglossus semilaevis. Next base: position 10,547,925 of record NC_024327.1, on the reverse strand, counting down.
GTCATCACCCTCACTGATGGGTAGTCAGAGTAAAAAATATGATTTATCACTATTGTTATTATTATTAACCAATCACTAATCCTTTTTTTGTTTGCCATTTTTATACAACAGCTATATTGTGAAGGCCTCATGTCACCATACACGAACTGCTCATGACGTGTCACCATACACAAACTGCTCATTACCTGCTCACACCATACACCCACACAAGGTTTCATAAGACGCCGCTGATACACGAACACTGCACTAGACCCACTTGCTCCATAACCACATAATATTAAATATAGACACAAGCATAACAACCCAGAGCTCTGCAAATAAAGACCGCTTCAATTGGAACCTGATTGCTTCTCTTCATTATCCAATAAAAGAACACGTCAACAACAAATGGTGACCCCGACGTGATTGGAGAAGAGACCCAGTGAATTCGACCCGGGAGGTAGTCGGTGGAGACTGGATCGGAACCCAGGGCCCAAGGTAAGAAGGCATTACCTTCTAAATAAGGGTTCCGCTCCGTCCTCACCTACTGTCTCGTTTAAATTGTCCCGTTAAAAGTAATATTGAAAATCCTTAAACCGGTCCAGGTTGTTGAAGTATTGAAATATTGAAATTGTGATATGTGAAAGAAATGTTATATGATGTAAAATGTATGAAATAAATACTTGAGAATACAGTGTTTGTGGAAAAGGGACAGTGTAGGACAAGAAGAAAACTTTCAAAATGGGTTCGAAGAAGGACCTGACGAGTTTGATGGGAAACGTTGAATGTGCATGTGTTGAAAAAATAAAAAAATTGGATGCAACAAAGCCGAGTAAATTGACTCCGTCTGGGCAAAAGACGCTGCGGAGTCTGGAGACTTTGAAGAAACTGCGTTGTGACGCCCGATGCTGCTGCATGGGTGGCGCAGTTCAACACTGGCAAAATAGAGGAGGTGCTGCTGTGCACACTGAGGGAGTGAGATCTAAAAAGGGGGAGGACACAGCAGCTGATGTGACGTCCCCCGCCGTGCCTGCACTTGGTGGAAAAATGCTGCCATCTAGTGGACTTTATCCAACATTGCTGACAAATTCAACTTTGACTACTTCTGACTTGACTCCATCAGCTCCACTGCCGCCTCCGTATCAACCACATGCATCAGCAAACCCATTCAACCCATTCACACAACACACACCAACATTACAACTACCTATTCTGAAAATCAAAAAAGGACAACTACATGCA
>NC_024327.1:10542057-10543966 GCF_000523025.1 Cynoglossus semilaevis | reverse complement strand
CGTCACACAAAACACAATATTAGTTGTACTCGGCGGCTCTGATTAAACGTGCCATGTTTGACTTGTCATTGTAAGGCTTCAGGGAGATGTTGCCCCACTGCTCGACTCTCTGCTCCTACTTCTTGCGTCGTCAGCTGTCACACTGGGATGATGTCTCACTGTTTGCACTTTCATCCGGCACTTTTTTCTCCACTTACCACGTTCACAAACTCTCCTACAACTGATTTCTCACTACACAACTAAAGCTGTGCATGAGTATGAATCGAAAAGGTACACATGCACACCAAACCAAGACTTCTTACTTACTGCCCTTGGATCCAGATTCAGATGACGGTTCTGCTGCTTGAACACAATCACATTCTTAGTCACCATGGCAGGGAATCCTCTGACGCTGAAGGTGCTGCTGCTATGTTGAATAGCTTACCTGCTTTACTGTGGTCTTCAGGCCCCACTGACGTCGGTTGCTGTTCCTCTATCCCCCCCATCACTTTTAAGTTCCAATCGGGTCCCGTTCTCCTTCCTCAATACCAAACATCCCCGGAAGGTTTGGTGGGGATCGCAGGCACCATCTCTGGTCTGTTTCACTGCTCTGCCTACACGTGCCAAGAAGGCCTGTTTCCTATGTTTGATGCTTCTGTTGAGGAGCAGGACACTCCAGTAAATCCCTAAAATTCCATATGGTGCATGACCTTAGGGCTATTAACGCCATCATCACAACCCCACAACTTCCTGTTCCTAATCCTCATGCTTCCCTCTCCCTCATACTCATACCACATATTTATTTCACGTGCATTGACCTTGCTAATGCTTTTTTCTGTCTTCCTCTCGCTGTTTCCTTGGAGGACATGTTTGCTTTCACTTTCCAGGGTGTACACTACGTACACTCGCTTGCCCCAAGGGTTTGTTCTCTCCCCTGGCATTTTCAACTCTGTGTTGTGTGACTCAAAATTTTCTGCATCCCTGAGGGCATTTTGCTGGTTCAGTATGTTGACGATATCCTGTTTGCTGCCCCCACGGAAGCTTTGTGTTTGTCAGCTACCCGTTCTCTCTTGTTACACCTACACTCGGTAGGTTTGAAATGCTCACGGAAAAAGGTTCAATGCTGTCATGCCCAAGTCACTTTCCTTGGACGTGTTATTTCCGCTAAAGGCACAGGCATTAGCTCCTTACACCGCTCTACCATCCTGCATCATCCGAAACCTCTCACTGTTAAGCACATGCTCAGCTTCCTGAGACTGGCAAACTACTCCAGATTTTACGTACCTGACTACACTGACCTCACAAGATCACCTTCACGCCCTGGTAAATGCGAAAGGGATGAGAAACTTGTCAGCTACCATTGATTGGACCACTGATACCGAGGTTTGTTATATTAGGTTGAAACAAGCTCTCTCTTCCGCCGCTGATATGGCTACACCCGACTACAAGCGTCCATTCTTCCTAGATGTTTCTGCTAAAACACACAGCGTCTCTGCGGTGCTTTACCAGAAAAAGGGGGATGGTACACGAGCAGTTTGTTTATATTGCTCAACACAAATGGACAACTATGAAAAACGTCATCCACCTTGCGCAGCATTTGCCTCTAGGCAGAATCTAGGCAGAATCTAGGCAGAATCATTCTCAAAACAGCTCACGTGGTTTTACATCACCCCTTAACAGTAAGGACAGGCCACAGTGTTGTACAGTACGTCACCAGTAAAGCATTCACCATGACTGCACAGAGACAGCTGAAACTGGAGGCAATTCTCACTCAGCCTAACCTCACATTCACACATGAGGGAATCAACATGGCAGAAAACATAACAGAAGGAGAACCTCATTTGTGTGCAGACAGGATGATAACACAAACACAACTCTGACTGATACTAACTTCAGAACCTCTGACTGACCCTGACATGACATTGTTTAC
>NC_024327.1:10526766-10539549 GCF_000523025.1 Cynoglossus semilaevis | reverse complement strand
TGGTAGAAAGGCCAGGGGTTTTATGCCGTCAGAGTGATGGGTTGATTGAAGGCAGGTGCTGAGGAACGGCAGGTGTGCTTCAGTGATTAGCCAGGCAGAGTCAGGGAAATGTGCCACGCCCACTACACAGACAGAGAAAAGTGCACAACACAAGAATGGGGAAAACACAGGGAAACACAGGGAACGACAATCCCGACTGTCATCGTGACACATATAGTGCATGCTTTGCAGTGGATGTGACTTGGAGACACAACCATACCAAGACCTATTTCTTAGAAGGAATAGATAGACATTGATTCTTGGAAGATACACTTTAGAACCCACATAGACATTTATTCTTGGAAAAAATGTATTGTACATTCATTCTTGGGAAATATGTATTGTTGATATAAAAGTATGCACTAACTGGAGGGGGATTTAGAATTAGAATTTGGCTCTCGGTGTGCATCCTGTAACACAAGCATAACAACCCAGAGCAAATAAAGACCGCAATTGGAACCTGATTGCTTCTCTTCATTATCCAATAAAAAAACACGTCGACAACAATTGTCACTGGTGACACTCGGGGAAATATCAAGTTCTTTGACGGCCGATACCTCCTTGTCACATGGTATAGCAAATTCAACCTGGATCCCATTGTTTCCATTTCCTTCTCCAATGAGTACATAGAGGGATACTTGGTGGACTGCACCATGGACGCAAAGCCATTCATTTTTAGGTAAAAGAAGAACACAATTAAATCATTTTGTGCATTTTTTTTGTAATAAAGATAAAATGTATTTTTTTTTCCTGCAGAAACTTTATTGTGTCTACAGTTGGTTCCAAAATAGTTCATGTGGATATACAAGAAAACACGTCTGTGGTCCTGCTGTCTGAAGACTATGACCCTGTGCATGCAGTAGCTTGCCACCCCAAACAGCCAGTTGTGGTCATAGGCAGTCATGTGGGCAGTTTGGGCAGTGTGGGCTTACAATGACAATCGAGTGATCAGCAGAAAAATCTTCCAGACTGAGAAACAAATTCAGTGTCTGGACTATGATTCTTAAGGTGAGCCACAACACTGCAATAAATCTTTTTGAGACTGTTTTTTCACTAAAATCATAATTTTCACTGAACAGGCTTATATTTGGCAGTTGCTCTGTTCATATACTGGACTCCAGCACTTTGCAAAATGATCCAGAGGAATGTTTCCACAACACAAAGAACAGCATCCTTAGTTTCTCACCAGATTCAAAGTATCTTGTGACAGTGGTGAGATAGTCTTTTGACGACAAATGATCAGCTCTATGATAATAACTTTTTATACAATACTTAGAACTAGATCACAGTAGTTACCATTTGGTGCTGTTAAAATGTGCTATGTCAATAGGTAGTTACAAAATGTCTACTCTGAACATTGTGAAACAGTTCCTTATGCAAACAATATGAAGACGTTGCACACTGCATAGTGGGATGTAACAAGATGAAATGTTGTAGTCATAACTAAACACAATAAACTTTAAGGAGAGTCACTAAGACTCTTTGCTAATTGGCTTTTATTTAAGACCCCAATATAAAATAGCTACTGTAACAAACATACAAATACTGCTTAATATTATGAATACACTTCTGTATTGAATAGAATAGTTTTGAGTGGAATAGAATAGAGCTTTGTTGTCCCATAGGTAGAAAACAAAAAAGGTCAAATAACAAGACAACGGTAAAAGCAAACCTTGTATACTAACGTGTATGCATGTTGTATATGTATGTATGTACTGTATGAGTACGTACTGTATGTATATATCAAATCAAAGACAAAAATTAATCTTATTTTTCTTTCGGCTTTGTCCCTTTTTCAGGGGTTGCCACAGCAAATCATTGATTTCCATCTCTCCCTGTTCTCTGTATCTTCTACTCTGACTCCAACTATCTGCATGTCCTCCCTCACTGCATCCATATATCTCTTCTTTGGCCTTCCTCTCTTTCTCCTACCTGGTAGCTCCATCTCTAACATTCTTCTACCAATGTATCAACTGTCCCTCCTCTGCACATGTCCAAACCATCTCAATCTGGTTTCTCTAGCTTTTTCTCCAAACCTTCTTGTCTGTGTTGTCCCTCTAATGAGTGTTGTTCCTTATCTCCTCCAATCACCACTCTCTCTCCCCTGGGGATACTCTCTATCATCCAATCCAGCTCCTTCCAGAACTTCTCCTTTTCTTCCAACTCACAGCCCACCTGTGGGGCATAGCTGCTAACAACATTTATCATCACTCCTTCTATTTCTACCTTCACACACATCAACCTGTCTGACTCTCAAGACAAAAATTAATCAAAACACAAATAATAAAAAGGCTGAGGGCAGCGAGGAAAAAAAAACATCAAAGAAAAAAACAAAGAATGAAACAACTGTGTATAAACATCGTATTAAGCAGCAAAACCAGGCCGAGATCTACACCTGAAATGTGGATGCTGTGGTAAATAGTGACGTGAGGACCGACTCTTTTTACTGATTCGGATCTTTGACTCTCGAACAGTAAAATGAACGAGTCGTGAACGAATCTTGAACGAATAATTTCATTCGTTTTACAGCAGGTGGCGCTTTAGCCCTATTGTGGGCGTTGTAAAGAAGGCTGCGGTTCTCCGACACTAAATACTGAAGGCAACATAGTTTGCTTCCGCTGATCCCTACAAAGTACACAAAATACCATAAGCAATTAAACCATGTGAAAACATGAAGAAAAACACACCACAATGTGAGGATGAACGAGAGCAAAAGAGACCCGAGCTCTCTGTCACGTGACAAATGAAACGAATCTGCGAGAACGAAGCGAAAGATTAGTTCACAGTGAAAGATTAGTTCGCAGAGTGATTTGTTCGCAGTGAAAGATTAGTTCACAGCGAAAGATTAGTTAACAGGAAGTGATTCGTTCACAGCGAAAGATTAGTTCACAGGGAGTGATTCGTGCATTGCGAAAGATTAGTTCACGGCGAAAGATTAGTTCACAGCGAAAGATTAGTTCACAGGGAGTGATTCGTTCATAGCGAGAGATTAGTTCACAGAGAGTGATTCGTTTGCAATGAAAGATTAGTTCACAGTGAAAGATTAGTTTGCAGAGTAATTCGTTCGTAGTGAAAGATTAATTCACAGTCAAAGATTAGTTTGCAGAGAGTAATTATTTCGTAGTGAAAGATTAGTTCGCAGTGAAAGATTAGTTCACAGTGAAAGATTAGTTCGCAGTGAGTGATTAGTTCGCAGTGAGTGATTTGTGAGTTCAATATGAACAAATCTTTCATATGACTCGGGAGTCACGAGTCATGAAAGATTTGTTCATTTTGAACGAATCACTCGCGAACGACACATCACTACGAGATAAGCCTTAGAACAAATAAGTGATGCCATGGGCAGTCTTTTACTCTAAAACAGGGGTCACCAAACTTTTTGAAACTGAAAGCTACTTTGAGGTCACTTTGTAACACGAAGAGCTATTTGTTTGATACAGACTTCCTAAACAATGTAATAATAATTAGTTCTGGGATATACAATAGTAGACACTCTTCTTACCATCGTCATTGGACCATTTGAATATCATTGCAAGTGTAACTAATTCAAAAGCACAGTAACAGTACAATTTTGACCCTCTTGTTGACTAGTTTTATTTTTAGAATATACCCCACAAGCACCTTGGGTAGTCCATTGAGGCTACCAGGTGCCACCGGGGACCATGTCGGTGACCCCTGCTCTAAATTAATAATTATTAATAATAATAATATATTGTTATTATTATTGCTGTTGTTATTACAAGAAAAGACAATATATATATATATATTACATATATATAAAAAATATATTTTTTTAAATTTTTTATTGCTGACAGCCTGGGCATATATACAAGTAATATCTCTGTTACATTACAAAAACCTCATATCCGTACATAGAATCATGATTACTTTTACAAGAGTACTCTGTAAAAAATAAAGTTGGCTTTAATTCACTACTCATGTATTTTTAATACATATTTTATTGTGAAACAAATACAACTTTAAAAGTAAGTAAATAAAAAAAAGCTTTTTATAAACAGTTTATTTCCTTGGTCAATGTAGACTTGAGGACCTGTCACTGGTCTCCTCTGGGGATAGGAAGCCTAGGATGTATTTTGCAAAGGTGTCTACTAATATTTCACGTGGGATCACACCATCCAAAGAATCTCCAGCTACAGACACAAGGACACATACAATTAGGGGCTTATTGATTTTGTTTCTTTGGCTCTTACTTAAATGAATACGATTTAGATATACTGTATTGACAAATTCCCCCTCTGAAAATGGTGAAAGATTCTTGCTGTGCCAGGTGTCTTCAGGCAAGGAGTGGAAGCAGCCGGTATATGGTCGATTTGTTTTAATAACAAACATCAAACAAAACAGGTCCAACAATAAAGCAAAATAAACAACTGGAGAAGTATTCAAGGAAATCTCGTACAACAGTAGTTAATACGCAAATCCTGTCAAGAATAACTTCTGACTTCTCAAGACTTTTCAAGAATAACTTCTGACTTCTCAAGACTTTTCAAGAATAACTTCTGACTTCTCAAGAATAACTTCTAAAGTATCGTTAGTTGTTTATGCTTATATACCTGTATGGGGGGAGTGGTTTTCGACTTCCCGGGTGTGTGTTTAAATCTTGTAGGCCAATGGAAGAGAGAGGCTAAGCCTCTTGTGGCCAATCATATTATTGTTCTTGTTATCATGTGATGCCTGCAGTCGCCACTATGTGGCACTCTTGTTCCATGATTCAGCAGTGTTGGAAGAACCTTTTGTTGCTCAGTGGGGGGTTATCACAAGGGAAGTGGACCGAGCCGTAAAGTCCAGTCAACCACAGGTGGTCATGTAGATCAAAAGGAATGGATGGCTTCGGGGTTCCCTGTGAGAAGGTAGATTGGGAGATCTCCCATTGTTGTGTGAAGATCTCCCATTGTTCCCAGGGAGTAGAGGTGTTTTAGAAAGTTGGTGTGAAGAGAATTTGGGGAAATTCTCTTTGAATGTGTGGGGCTATGTGACTGTGTGTGCTCGGGAAAGCCTTTTGGTGTCTTAGCAACTTCCTGCTGCAGACCCAGCCAAATGTGAAAACCACTGAAATCTAACAATACTAACAGTAAGCTTCATCTTCTTCCTTCTTGTCACTAGGACCTTTTAGAAGTGTTGTGAATCACTCCACCACCTTGTCCTCTGTCATGGGTTCTCCTGTCAAAACATCACTTCACAATTATATGACTGTGCATGACTTTACAGCTTAAATCACAAAGACAAATACAGCCCTGGTGTACCTCGAGTCTGAAGGACTTCTATCAGCCAATTTCTATGCACAATAGCCTGTTCTGAGCTGTCATGTTTACCAAACATGGAAATCTTGAACGAGATCATTCCTTGAGATTCCAAAGGCTGGCCAATGATTGATGTACAGTTTGATGAACCCTTCCAGATCAACATCAGTCACATATTGTCCTGTTTCAGCATACTGGCTGAACTTAACCTAATTTAGCATGTCATCTATCTGTAAGACAATGAATTAATCATCAAGAAAGATAAAATTACACAGTTATTGTCAGATACAGATACAGATACATTCATTCATTCCTTTCATTATATACATGTACTATATATATTCATTGTCAGGTTTTGCCACAAGTACAATTGTTAAAATAATAATACATTGTCAAAATGTTTTTTTTTTATTTACCATCATGTACAAGTTTGACATGTTTGCAGTTTAAGTGCAAGCTCACTGCCAGGATAAAAGGTAAACCAGTCTCTTGCTCTTGATGGAAAGGTAAACCACCAGCAACAACAAATGCTGCAGTACCTTGTACAATCTGCCATCTAAGAGGGTGTAAAACAGTACAAGTTCAGTTCCTCCCATGAAGGCTGCAGCCTCCAGAATGCTGCTCATAAGAAGACACAAGAAACATGTCGGTAAAATTCAACAAGATGGATGCATTCCATAATTTGTTCCAGATTGATACATAAGATCTACTTGAGGCTTATCTCCCATGCCAAGACAGAGCAGTCAGATCCTCCGGTTGTGAAAAGATATTGTACATCGTAGGAGCAGGAGAAAACAGCCACTCCTGTCGGATGGTAGGCCAAATTACTGGTCTTGTAGGAGTTTCCATCAAGAGGCAACATCTGGAGACCCAACTATAATGAAAAAAACCCACTCTTAGTCTTTCTAATGTGCGTTATTGTAATCAATAAAAACAATGCTATTTTTGGGGTATGGTAAGCTTCTGTTGAAACCCAAAGAATATGTTGTTTTTTTAGGGAGAGGCAGGATCAGCTCTCATGATTGAATATTTTAAAATTTAAATCTCAAAATCAAATTCTTTTCTTGCGTAGGTGCAATGTCCCACAACCTCCCACACAAGCTCAGGCTCTTTTCCCCCCAGCGAGGTGACATTCCATGTCCCTATAGCCAGAGTAGTTGTCCAGGGATTGGGCTGTCGGGGTCCTTGCCCACGACTGCCACCCAAATCACAATGCACCGACCCCTTGTGGGCCTTGCTGCAGGTGGTGGGCCTACTGGAAGGCGGGCCCACGTCGCTTGTTCGGGCTGAGCAAGAACCCAGTCACCAGGTGCTCGCCTGCGAGCCCAAACCCTGGGCCTGGCTCCAGGGTGGGGCCCCAGTGACGTCAATCCGGGCGACGTGAACTTCTTTGCTGGTGTTGTTTTCTTCGTCGGGGGGGTTGAACTGCTCTTAATCTGATCTGTCACCTAGGACCTGCCTTGGGAGACCCTACCAGGGGCATTAAGCCCCCGACAACATAGCTCCTAGGTTCATTTGGATACTCAAACCCCTCCATCGCGTTAAGGTTGCAGTTCAAGGAGGGGAGCACCTATACTAAACCAGGGCATGGTATTTATCTTGTTATCTCTGCTATGTTGTTTGAGATACACAGCTCTTGCATTCCAGAAGGTTCTGTGTTTGCAATAGCTCCTGTATGGGAAGAAAAGCTACATGATCTGTTTTACAATTGCAGAATTAAAAATCTGTTGAATACTGTAACTTTTATTTTTTGTGACAACCTTTTTTAAAAGGGAATACAATTTTTGATATTATATGGCATATTTTTTAAAAACAGAATTAAATAAAAATTGCAGTAATGACCATGTCCTCTGTGATGTATGCCAGAAAGTGGGACTTTGTCACCGTTTCCAAAAGGGGAGCCATATGTTGGGCCAAGTAGGGTTTTCCTATTGTCAAACATATTTTAATAACATTTCCAATCAACTTGCAGTGACATCAATTAAAAACAGGACAAGTGATGTTGTCACATTGTCTACAGACCTACACATCTTGGTCGTACTGTTGAAAAGCTTTATTTTGTACTGGTCTGTGGCAATAAGGAGAAACTGTTCTGTCATCAGGGTAGGATACCATGTCATGCATGTAGGCACGGCCCTTTGCTCAAGTCGCTCTGAGCTTAACATGACGAGCTGATTCACTTCACTTTTTTCCAGGTCATACTCCACCTGTTGTTTACACCCGCACAAGTACAGAGGGGATTACAACACATCAAACTATTGTACTGCTATATAAAGTTTTGACTAACCAGACACTGGTCCATCCCCAAAGATAACAGCCTGGATTTGGTACTGTCTAAGAGAACTTCAAAGAGAAGGTCCATGATGGGTTTGTAGTGGGAGCGATATCTACCTAAATATGTCCAACGCAGCGCAGAGGCTTCATCACTCTGCAGTCGGTAGACTGTCACTGCCTTTCCCACATCCTAACAGTAAAAAAAAATCCTAACATTAAACCAACTAAAGTCAAAGTTAACTTTATTATCAAATATGCCATACATACAGGACATATGGCACAATAAAACTGCAGTCCTCTCAGACCCACGGTGCCAAATGGCAAGAATATAATAAAGGAGATATTTACAAGGGAAAGGGATATGTAGGTACTACAGTCCTTTTAAGGACTCCAACTCCCATAATTCCACTGCTTCCGGTAAATCCACATACGTCACGATCAGTAACCTCCTCAACCTATAAATTGGGGGGGTCGGTGGTCAGCCCAATATCGTTCTCTCTGTTCAGGACTTTCGCTCCGTAGGACCTCGATGAAAAGAGAAAACCTGCTCGTCTCAGAAGACTAAGAACCAACGCGCTTTTGTAGACACCATTGCCCACGGTGATAAATGCACTAGTAGCGTCTTTTTCTTAACTGAGTTAACCGGTAATTAAGTTACACAAGTAACGTAGCGCTGCGACCAAAGCAGTTATTGAAAAGTTTAGAAGCGACAGGATTCCTTCTAACGGTATTCGTGTGAACCGGCACATCGACAGTCAGAGACTTTTCCTCCCAGAGTGGACTTTCGGAACCATGTAGCGCTGCGACCAAAGCAGTTATTGAAAAGTTTAGAAGCGACAGGATTCCTTCTAACGGTATTCGTGTGAACCGGCACATCGACAGTCAGAGACTTTTCCTCCCGAAACGGACTTTCGGAACCAAGAGGACTCTCTGGACACAGTGGAACCAGACGGACGTCCCCAGCTCTGGCAAGGACCCAAGAAGTGCGGACTTTCCACTACCCTCTCAATACGAGCAGACGTTCACTACAGTAAGGCTGGCATTTGGGCACGTTAGTTAACCTGTAGTATTGTTAAGTGCTATTTAAACTGAGGAACAGTTTAAGTACGCATATTGAATTTTGTTGTCTGAAATCTGTGCTGCTTTTATAGCTAGGCTGTTGCATGCACTTCTTTTCTAACCTCCTGACTCGGTGTTATACTCTTGTACACCGTCAGTATTTCAGTGTTAACTTGGAACGTTATCAGTATTGGGATCAGGAAAACTCCGACAAAGTCCTTTGTCTGGAGTAGACCACGCGGTACGCCTCCCTTCCCCCATATACTTTGATAACATCACAAGCACTGTTTCATTGTACCTGAGCGCATCTTGGTGCGCGTACACAACACCCATTCACACCTCCGTGAGCGCATACACGGCTCACGTGTTTCCTGTTGCCGTTCCTTCTACCTCGCAGTTCTTCTTCCACTGCGCAGTCGCGTATGTGAACACGCCTCAAGGGCTCAGTCGCTTGCTTGGTAGCTGAGAGGCAACATCTCTCTCTCTCTTTCTCTCTCGTACACGACCGCTCGTGTACACACGCACATAAGTACACACACACCCCTACACACACGCCTTGTTTTGTTATAATGATCATTGTTTATGAGTTCAATCACCGTCATTAACTTGACAGTGTTGTATAAATAAATTTGATTATTTTTGTAAACTGTATTTGTCTGTGTTGTTACTTTATTCATTGAAGCCACCCAATTTGCCAAGAACTCTCAAAATCCTTCAGATATTTGTTATTGAATACTATTGATTTTAGTATATTTGTAATACTTCAAGTAATACATTATTGCTGTATTTGTAGGATAAAATAACAATTAAAGATAACTTTAACGAGACTGGTTGTGTTATTAATTTAAGACTGGTTAATAACACTGAGTGCTCCTAAGCAGCACTCGACCCATTGCACCTACAGACATAAACTAACAATATACAGTATGTACAATGTACAAAGAAACACACGTGAGAATATATCCTGAAAGACGTGCTGTGACATTACTCAGTAATTCATAATTACAGGCAGAATGAACGATGAGTGGTGAATTAATAAAGACAGTAATGACTTAGCTTATTTGGTTGGGGGTGAGGTAGTACATGGGATAGTGCAATATGTTGATGAGGATCCACAGTTGTTTTTATTCATTTAGTGCAAATGAGTAGAAGAGAGACTATGTGTGAGGACTGCGGAGGATAGGAGGAGCACAGTAGAGTCTGTGTGTGACAGAGGGGGGAGGGAGGGCAGAGCAGGTAGGGAGTTGAGTCTCCTCATGGCCTGATGGATAAAACTGTCTTTGAGCCTGCTTGTTCTGTCTCTGAGACTCTGCAGTCTCCTGCCTGATGGCAGTAGGCTTAAGAGGCTGTAAGCTGGGTAGGAGGAGTCATCTGCAATCTTGATGCACTTGTGGGTGAGGCGGGTGTTGTAGATGTCCTGAGACACACCAGTGATCCTCTCAGCTGCTTTCACGATGCGTTGTAGGGTCTTGCGGCAAGACATGGTGCAGGCACCATACCACACAGTGATGCAGTTGGTCAGGATGCTCTCGATGGTTCCCCTATAGAAGGTCTGCATGATGGGGGCCAGTGCTCTTGCTCTTCTAAGTTTGTGGAGGAAGTATAGGCGCTGTTGGGCTTTTTTGGCCAGTAATGTGGTGTTGATTGTCCAGGAGAAGTCTTCAGAGATGTGCACTCCCAGGAACTTGCTTCCACATAGGGTGCACAGAGGGTGCTGCCCACCCTCTCCACTGCAGCACCATTGATGTTAAGGGGAGTGTGCTGGGTGTGCTTCCTCCTGAAGTCCACAACAATTTCCTTTGTCTTCTCCACGTTCAGGCAGAGATTGTTGTTTTTGCACCACAAAGCCAGGCGGCTAACCTCATTCCTGTACCTTGTCTCATCACTGTTGCTGATGAGACCTACCACAGTAGTGTCGTCCGCGAACTTAATGAAGAGGTTGGAGCTGAATGTTGGTGTGCAGTCGTGGGTCAGCAAAGTGAAGAGGATGGGGCTCAGCACACATCCTTGGGGGGGGGGGGCTGTGTTTAGTGTGATGGTGCACAAGGTATTTCTGCCGAACTACCTGTGGTCTTCCTGTCAGGAAGTCCAGCAAAGAGATGTGTGGATCCCGAGCTGGTCCAGTTTGTGGATGAGCTGCTGGGGGATGATTATGTTGAACGCTGAGCTGAAGTCTATGAACAGCATTCTGACATAAGAGTCTTTTGTCTCTAGGTGGGTGAGGGCTGAGTGGAGGGCAGTGGAGATGGCGTCGTCATTTGAACGGTTGGAACGGCAGGCAAACTAAAAGGGATCTGAGGCTGGCGGAAGGGCAGCCTTGATGTGCTGCATGACTAGCCGCTCAAAGCACTTCATTAGAATGGGGGTGAGTGCGACCAGGCGGTAGTCATTGAAGCCTGAGGGAGATGAAGTCTTCGGGACTCGGATGATGGTGGTGGCTTTAAGGCACTTGGGATCAACAGCCTGGCTCAGTGAGGTGTTGAAGATGTCTGTGAGGACATCCGTGAGCTCCTCGGCGCAGTCTTTAAGGACACGGCCAGGAAGTTTGTCAGGACCTGGTGCTTTCCGTGGGTTTGTTCTTCTGAGAGTTCTTCTCACGCTGTCAGTGGATAGTGTCAGAATCTGGTCGCCAGGCGGGGTTGGAGACTTCTGTGCCAGGGTGTTGTTGTCTGCCTCAAGGCGAGCAAAGAAGTTGTTCTGTGGGTTCGGCAGGGAGGTGGAATTGGCGCAGGTCTGAGGTGAGGATTTGTAGTCCGTGACGGTCTGGATGCCCTGCCACAGGTTCCTGGTGTCTCTGCTGTCACTTAAGTTGTGTAAGATACTCTTGGAGTAATGTCTCTTGGCCTCTCTGATGCCTTGTGACAGGTTAGCCCTGGCTGTTCTCAGGTTTACTGCATCCCCGGCTCGAAAAGCAGAATTTTGAGGCTTCAGGAGCCTGTGGACCTCCCCTGTCAGCCATGGCTTCTGATTGGCCCGAATGGAGATGGTTCTGGTGACTGTAACGTCGTCGATGCACTTGTGCATGTAGGCAGTTACAGTCTCTGTGTACTCCTGGAGGTCAGTGATGTTGTATGTGGCTGCCTGTCTGAACATGCTCCAGTCTGTGGTGGAGAAACAGTCCTGGAGTGCCTCTGACAACCCCTCAGGCCACACCCGTACCTGTTTCTTTACTGGTGTGGTTGTTTTGACCAGTGGTCTGTATGCTGGTATTAGCATAACAGTGGTGTGGTCTGAAGCACTTAGGTAAGGCAGAGATGGAGCTTTGTAGGCACTTTTCTGTGGAGTGTATACATTGTCAAGAATATTCTTATTTCGTGTAGGAAAGTTAATATGTCCACTGAGTTTTGGAAACACGCTCTTAGGGTCTGCATGGTTGAAGTCACCAGCCAGGATGAGGAAGGCGTCTGGATGGACTGTCTGCTGTTCACTGATGTGGTGGTAGAGTTCATTCAGAATCAGAAATCAGAAATCTGTCCGCACGGTAGCACGTTAGCCGATCGAGCTGAATGGCACAATCCGGGACGTTTCCACAAAAACAAGGACACAGCACTCACCCACGGGTTTCGACGTTGAGCGGAGTAAACGGATATAATCCAGCTGGTTGTCAAGGGAGCGTACGTTCGCCAGCGTGATCGTAGGAATAGCCGGCCGGTAAGGGCTAGCCGCTAGCTTAGCCCGGATACCTCAGCGTTTACCCCTCTTCTGCTTCCTCATGTTCCGCTTGTGGCACCTCCATTGCGGGTGGAATACGAGAGTGGGGGTCGGTGGCCGTGAAGGTCTCCTTTAAATCACAAGAAAACACCGTTTTGTCGGGACAGAGAGGAGCCGCTGCGTGTGCACGCGCCGCCATCTTGGACCGGAAATGCTTTACCACTAGTGATATGTCGTTCGCGAGTGATTCGTTCAAAATGAACGAATCTTTCATATGACTCGTGATTCCCGAGTCATATGAAAGATTCGTGACCCGTGTGGAAAATATAAAATGTATTGCATATAAACATGCTTTGGAAAATGTGCAAATATGTAATCTGCGTGGAAGCATAAGCATGCTGCTTGGATCCTGCAATATAAAATACACAGACACTCTGAAACAGGAATTAAGTTAAACTCAGGATGTGTAGTGAAACATCTGATGCGACAGGATAGGCCTTGA
>NC_024327.1:10519889-10526702 GCF_000523025.1 Cynoglossus semilaevis | reverse complement strand
TGAGTGTGGAAAACAAAGAACAATAAGATCGTTTATCAAATATGATAACAAACAGGATGTCAATCTGACGTGCAACATCTGTGTATTTTGGGCAAGGGTCTGCTAATAAAAAGAGCCTGATCTTGTGAAGGGGCAGAATTCAGCAGTTAGTCTTCTGACTCTCCGTTGGATCCTCCCTGTGCACAGGCGAACTTGAGCAACGACTTTTGTCTTTTCTTTGTACTTTATGAAAGTTCTTAGTTAATACCGTTTGAGATCGATCAGCGAATCCGGGGTGGCAGAGGGCCACAACACCCGTGACTCCCGAGTCATATGAAAGATTTGTTCATATTGAACTCACAAATCACTCACTGCGAACTAAGCTTTCACTGTGAACTAATCTTTCACTGCGAACAAATCACTCTGCGAACTAATCTTTCACTGTAAACTAATCTTTCGCTGTGAACTAATTAGTGATGTGTCGTTCGGGAGTGATTCGTTCAAAATGAACGAATCTTTCATATGACTCGTGACTCCCGAGTCATATGAAATATTTGTTCATATTGAACTCACGAATCACTCACAAGTCACTCACTGCGAAGTAATCACTCACTGCGAACAAATCACTCTCTGCGAACTAATCCTTTGCCGTGAACTAATCTTTCGCTATGAACTAACCACTATCAACGAATCATTCTCTGTGAACTAATCTTTCGCTTCGTTCTCGCAGATTCGTTTCATTTGTCACGTGACAGAGAGCTCGGGTCTCTTTTGCTCTCATTCATCTTCACATTGTGGTGTGTTTTTATTTCTTAGCTTTTCACATGGTTTTAATTCCTTATGGCATTTTGTGTACTTTGTAGACTTTGTCAGCGGAAGCAAACCATGTTGCCTTCAGTATTTAGTGTCGGAGAACCGCAGCCTTCTTTACAACGTCCACAGTAAGGCAAAAGCGCCACCTGCTGTAAAACGAATGAAATTATTCGTTCAAGATTCGTTATCTCGTATATTAGAGGGTGTCGCTGTGACCCTGACCAATCAGCGGCGCGTACACACAGGAACTTCCTGCTTGGTCTCTGAGTAGGGAACAGTCAGCTGGTGTCTGCTGGCACTGAACTACGTCAACTCCAAGTTATACAACATGTTTTTTTGGGGAACGACTTTCCAACAGCCAACTACATAATGGGTGAAATACAGTTGGACTCTTCTTCACGAAGTTGACAGACCTTATGCGGCAATCGACAATGTCGCTATCGGAGTCCATGATCGGTCAGGGTTTTATTGTCTTAGGTGGCTAGCTAACGTTAGCTATTTGTTTGGAGAGTAGGTAACCACTGACACTGCAGCAGAGAGATGTCATTACAGCAGACATATCGTCGCCCTTCGACGATCACGAAGCCGGACGATGACTCGGACACGGAGGAGTGTAACGTGGGGCTGAGGAAGGCAGATGCGTGGGAGTCTCGAATCATCCACAGTGGACACTTCATGGTGTCCTCGCCTCACTGTGAACTCCCGCCGAAGAAGAACTACGACTTCGACACAGTCAACAAACAGACCTGTCAAACTTATCACTTCGGTAAAGCGAGCACGTCCCAGTTCTCCATTGACGCTTCACTCATAAAACTGTTCGAGTGCATGACTCTGGCGTACAGGTGAGCTGTGATTTTAACTACAGTCTGTCATAGGTGGGGTCCTCTCACCCACTGACATCATATCTGTGCCCTTCTTTTCCTGTGTGAGACTATACTCATGAGGTTTACATGATACTTCCTGATTGACTAAAAATCTTCTTCTTTTCCTTTCGCCTTTACCTTTTTTCAGGGGTTGCCAAGCGAATTAACGTTCAATTGACTAAAAATAGGTTTTAAAAAAATAATCACATGGTGTAGGAAGCGATCAGACTTTCAACTCTGCAACAGCTAAAGGGCAATGTATTTATGTCTATCAAATCTGCAGTAAGTGTTGTGAAAAGATTTCAGGTGCAAAGAGAAGTCTGTCAGTGCCAAGAGCAGGAGCTGATACTGTATATGCATGACTTTTGACCCCGTAGGTGGGAGTTCATTAGAAACTGTCATGGAAAAATTTAACTTTGATGTGAAAATGTATTCATTTGTGCCAATGGAGCGTTCTGGTCATTTTATGAGAAGATTTGTGAAAACAATTTCTTACTCTGTGGAAATATTTCTGTTTTGACAAGAGAACTTCCTCAGCCGGTACATTTCTATATCTTTTAAACCCTGCCCATAAATGTGACCTCTGGTTTCCAGTTTTTTGTTACATTTCCTAAACTGACAAAAAAAAACAACATTGGCATTAGGAATTTCTGAAGAAAATAATCACTCTACATTTTGAAAGAAGCTGTTAAAAGAGAGGAGTAAAATTTCTAAGTCAATAAAACAATTCTACTTAACTAAACTAACAGGTCTCAACAATCCCCAGGGAATATCGCCTTACCCTTGAACAATTTACTCAGTACCATGTCACAGTAGTCATCATGTGTCCCACTTATTATTTTTAATAAAAAATCTTACATACTGTATGTAGATTTGTGAATATTTTCTATATTGTACTGTAAATGTGTACATTTTGTCCAATAAAATACAGTATATTCAAATACCAAAGATGCAAGGAGTGTGAAGAACCAGCTCAACTACTGCTACAAAATCAACTACTGTACTTAAAGAGGTGTCCATGAGAATGACTGACTCTAAGAAGTGTCACTTGCAAATCATTAGTTATGTCTCACAGATGTTCATTATGTTAGGACATAATAATAGGCCTCTTTGTTGACAGTACACAGTCGGCACAGCCTCAGAGTTGTCAGTTAGCTAATTCTGTATAGTAGCTAACACCGCTGGTTCTTTATCAGCTGCTCTGTGGTGAAGCCTGATTTGTAAGGATTTATAGATATTTGACATGTCTCTGTGGCAAAAATGATAAGACCTACATTTTGAGGTGGTTTAAGGGTAGGTGGTTCAAGTCATCTGGGTTTCACATTTCCTCTACACACAGTCACACACAGACTGAAGACAATGCTGCAGTCCATCTTCATTGCAATAGGTCTTAAGCAGAAGTCTGCAAATACTTTATAATTGCACAGACACAGCACTTACAGCCTTTTCACAACTTATAACATTGTAATGTATTTATTTGTACAGAGCAACCAATTTTCTGCAAGCTTTGAAGTCATTATTATTTAGCAATGCACAAATGATATTGGATAGTAACGAAGAAAAGTGGGCAGGTTTGGACTTGTGCTGAGGAAGGATGGTAGATATTTTAGACCAAGAATGTCAGAGATGAAGCTGCCAAGCAGGAGGAAAAGACCACAGATACGATTTGTGAGCATTGTCAAAAGAGGAGATGGAGATGGTTGGTGTAAAACTACAGCTGGCAGAGATGGAGGCAGTTGTAGCAAGAAATTTGTGTTTGTTGAGTGTAGTCAGACTTTTTAGGCCAGGGTGGAGTCGTAGCTTCTGTTGTCTCTCGCCCTTGATGGAATGAGTCTATTGCTGAAGGTGCACGTTTGTCTAAGCAAACAAAAATATATGTAAGTCGTAGGTTGAATTCCATTAATTAATCAATTCAGAAACATGTTTTATTTTGTGTGGGCTGTAGGTGGGTTTTAGATCCCTTGATGTTCAAATGCTGAATACTAAAATAAAGAGTTACAGTAGGTTGTGACAGAAATGCTCGGCTCATGTTGCCTATGTTTACCATCACGGTGTTAATGGCGAGCCAGCTGCTGCGAGGATTTCCTCAGACTGCATAAATGGCATGACTCAGATGTGTGGAAAGACTATAAATAGAGCAAGAAAGCACTGGAACTGTTACTGTTCTACTGTTGTCACTTATCCTAAAAGCAGAAGTGAGCGGTGTTTGAGTTCACGAGAGTCGTCACTCACAGCGTAACATTGGGATTAGTCCAACCTCTCTTAAGACTTACTCTGCCCTCTGAGCTGCTAACTAGAACAGCTTCGTCTGTTCATACTGTACATGCACTAAAAGAAAGCTCACATAACTCATGACAGTGGAAATAATAGGAATGCTTTGGCAGGAAGCAGAGGCTGTAAAAAGGACAGATCAGGAAGTGTGCAGAGTCAAACTGTCAGCTCAGCCTGTTGGACTGTGGTCAACAGACCTCAGCCATGTCATCTGTCACTTGACAAATTTTTTTAACCAGAAGTTAATTTTATTTTTCCAGTACAGCGACATTAAAATAAATACCAAAAGTCCTGGCTTAGGGTTGGTTTCATGAAAGTATGAACAGATGTTCAGTGTTTCTATTTTGACTCTTGTGTTGTTGTGTGAGAAAACCCTTCTAAGTTGTTTCCACACCATGGCTCTATTTTCAACTACTGTGTAATTCTAACTGCAACTTGACCTTGAAAGACTACTTCTTATTTGTATGCACAATATCCAAATGGTACACATGCTGGTCAGAGTGACCTCATTCTCCTGATAGGTGTAGAGGATTGTTGTGGGTAAAGCTCAGGTGATCTTATGGTATTATAACATTTTTATATTAAAAAATGATATCTTAAAACATTTTTCTAGGAGATCTTGATATACGCTATATATCTGGATATTATTCTCTATGCAAAACTTATTTTATTATCTTTTTTAATATTTTGAATTATTAAATTATTGGTCACACCAATGAATAGAGTCAAACTTATAGGAATTAAGACGTTGTCAAGATTTCTCTTGGTCAATCCTCTTCTAACAAAGGTTCTTGAATTATATGTAATATTTTCCTCTGTTTTCATTTTAATTTGGTTTTGTCTTTTCAGTGGTGAACTGGTTTCTCCCAAGTGGAAAAACTTTAAGGGTCTGAAGCTGCTTTGGAGAGACAAAATCCGCCTGAACAACGCCATATGGAGGGCCTGGTACATGCAGTGTAAGAGCACCAAGCTTTAAACTGTATAGATTTTAGTATAGATATTAGAACTTAGTGAACTGGTGTCTTGTTTTCTCCTACTACCGCAGACGTGGAGAGAAGGAAGAATCCTGTCTGTCACTTTGTGACTCCCCTCGATGGAAACACAGACTTGGATGTCCATCGGCCTGAGGTCGAAATGAAAAAAAAAAAAAAAACATGAATGATTTTTGTGTCCGAACAAACTTCCTCATTGTCATTTTATGCTGTGTTCGTGATAATAAAGTAAATGTGGTTAATTTACGTTCTTCCTTTTTCCCCTGAAGGGCATCGTCACAGAGGAAAAATGCTGGAAAAGAAGAATTGAAATTGTGATCAGAGAATATCATAAATGGAGAACATACTTTAAGAAAAGGGTAGAGAATTCTTTATTGACTAAAACGTCTTGCTTTTCCTTGATCCATTTGCCTAAAGACTTTCTATAACATTAAAACATTTTTACTATTTTACAGTTGCACAAGCACAAGGACGATGACCTCTCCAGTTTGCTAAAGGTAGGACCATCTGCATCATGCTCAGCCATTTAAAGTGTTGTTGGTGTCAGATGAACATCACCATTGGCTAATGTAATTAACCACGAACCAAGACACCTGCACATTTGACGTTTAAGTGTTAAGCCACAGAGTTCTTTGACTGACATCCCACCCTAACTTTACTAACGCACAATTTTTGCATGAATGTGTGTATGCGTGCGTGCGCTTGTGCATATTTTTGCTTCTTTGCTTGGTGCTTGTATGTTGAACACCTGAAGGGAAAACAGGAGCAGTTGTTGCTGTTTGGGGAAGTCTCTCCAGACATGCTTCATGTCTCCTTTAATCAGGATGACGACACCGCTCTACGTTGGGTTCCTCGCAAGTATGCTGAGACTCCAACACCCATGGAGATGGATAACCTTTTTGACATGGATGTTCTCATGTCGGAGTTTTCAGACACGCTGTTCTCCACACTGGCCTCACACCAACCCATGGCTTGGCCCAACCCCAGGGAGATTGGTGAGATAATAATAATAATAATAATATTACATTTTATTTCATCTGCACCTTTCTGTCACCCAAGGACACCTTACAGTGAATACAAAGATAACAACACAACATTAAAAAACAATAAAACATTAAGAACAAGTTAAAATACAACAGTGGAATATCGGACGTGGGGAGGGGGAAATTGTGCAATTGTCGATATCAATAGAGAAACTGTTGGTTTTGTATAATGTTGATTTGGTACCAATGAGGAGAACCTCAGTTTTGTTACTGTTTAGTTTAAGAAAATTTGAGGTGAACCAGGATTTTATTTCAGTCAAGCAGTCTAAAAGGGAAGGGGACGGGAGGTTGGAGTCGGGTTTGCTGGCTTGGTAGAGCTGGGTGTCATCGGCGTAGCAGTGTAAGTTTATGGAGTGTTTGTGGAAGTTATTACCAAGGGAGAGAAGATAGATGATGAAGAGAAGGGGACCCAGGACAGACCCCTGGGGCACACCTGAAGTGACAGAGGAGGTCTGGGATGTGAAGGTTTTTAGCTGGACTGAGTGCAGCATGACAGGTATGATTTTAAGCCAGTTTAGAGGAGTCTGAGTGATACCAAGGGCAGAGAGTCTATTGAGGAGGGTGGAATGACAAATGGTGTCAAAAGCTGCAGTTAGGTCAAGGAGGATGAGTATGGAAATAAACCAAAATCAGCTGTCACGAGGAGATCATTGGTGATTTTAATGAGGGCAGTTTCTGTACTATGGAGGGAGCGGAGGCCAGATTGGAAGTTGTTCATAGAGGTTATTGTTGGAGAGATGGGTGTTGCGTTGAGTTGCAACAGGTTTCTCAAGGATTTTAGAGATGAAAGGCAGATTAGAGATTGGACGTAGGTTATTGAAGTTGGTGGGGTCAGCGCCAGGTTTTTTCAGA
>NC_024327.1:10511144-10518978 GCF_000523025.1 Cynoglossus semilaevis | reverse complement strand
GAAAAATGTCAGGGGCCCATACACTTCAATCCAAGTTGGTTTCCATCCACTTGTAAACGAGCTTATGCAATACTGTAAACCCTGAACTAATTTAGTAAGGTTGTTAAGATTGTTTTAAAACAGTTGGAAAATCACAGCGCTATTAGACATTCGAATTGTATACACGTAAGTTCGCAGGCTACATGAGCAAGTTTTATGACTACATGAAAATGACGATAATTCGCAGTATTAGCTATTCAGACACAATCTCATGCACGTGGCAAGTTGAAATAATTTGACTGTCAAACCGATGCATTGCATACCGGTCATATAAAGTATTAAATATATAAGAAACTGACCTTGTTTAACGGTCGGGTAGCAGAAAACTATGGCTTGTCTGCAGCGGCAAATTAGCAGATATACGCATGCGCAGTTAACTCGGGTAGGAAAAAACCGACCAGATGGACTTTATTGTTTTCGAGGTGTCTTCATGGGTGTTCCGGCGATCCCCACGGTGGATATATATCCGGCGGGGGAGGAAAGTAATGTCCAGGAGGAGGGGTGATGCAGCCGGTGGGGGTGCAGACGGGCGGGGGCGAAGCTGGAGAAGCTCAGCAGTGGAGTATTGGAACAGGCCTATTGCAGGTTGATGAAGGAAATTACAGTAAAGACCAGATAAGCACGGACCAGATGTGTATCCTACCAGTTAACACTGTCAATCAAATCAAATCAATCAAATTTTATTTATATAGCCCACATTTACAAAATACAGTTTGTCACATGGGGCTTCACAGGGTTGGTAACATCCTCTGTCCTTAGACCGTCAGCCAGGGTAAGGAAAAACTACCGAAAGAGAAACCCTTTCAACAGGGAGAAAAGAGAAAGGTAGAAACCTTAGGGAGAACCACAGGTGACGGATCCACTCCCTGGACGGACAGACGTGCAATAGATGTTATCAGAACATACATTGTACAAATACATAAAAACCAATGAAGAAAAAAAAGCTGCAGTAGTGGTAGTGGCAGTAGTCCTGTGCTCCTCCTGTTCACCGGTGGCAGCAGAACTGTAAAAGAGTGGGACCAGTTTCCTAAGTGTATACATGGTGGTCGGTATGAATATAGGACAGGACAGAAGAATAAAGTAAGACCGTAGAGTCTGTGTCCTCATTATAAGTGCAAGATGAAGTGAAATGAAATGAAATGCAATGCAATGCAATGCCCCCCAGCAGTCTAGGCCTATAGCAGCATCTTTTTAGACTGTTCTAGTCGGGGCATGTTTAATCTAATTTAGGCTATAGGCTATACTATACAAATGGGTTTTGAGTCTCACTTTAAAGGACGAGACAGAATCTGACTCTCTTACTGAGAGTGGGAGCTGGTTCCACAGGAGAGGAGCCTGGTAACTAAAAGTTCTACCACCCGTTCTATTTTTATTTATTTTAGGGATGACCAATAGATTCGAATTTTGGGAGCGCAGTGATCTATTTGGTTTGTATGGGGTAATTAAATCACAAATGTATAATGGGGCTTGATTATTTAGGGCCTTGTATGTGATTAAAAGTATTTTAAAGTCTATTCTACTTTTTACTGGGAGCCAGTGTATTGAAGCCAAGACGGGGGTTATATGTTCTCGTCTTCTAGTTCCGGTCAGTATGCGTGCTGCCGCATTCTGGACCAGTTGAAGGCTTCTTAAGGACTTATTGGGACATCCTGATAGTAGCGAATTGCAATAATCCAGCCTGGAGGTTATAAAGGCATGGATTAGTTTTTCAGAATCTGGTCGTGATAACATTTTTCTAATGGATTTAATGTTACGTAGGTGGTAGAAGGCTGTTCTACAGGTTTGGTTAATATGTTTTTGTAGTGATAAATCCTGATCAAACAGGACACCCAGGTTCCTTGCTTTACCACAGGGGACTGGGGTAGAACTACCTATGGTTATAGTTAGATTTGACAATGGTGCTCTTATATGTTTAGGCCCTAAAACTATGACCTCAGTTTTTTCTGTGTTAAGCATTAGAAAATTCTGGGTCATCCATGTCAGAATGTCTCTAAGACAATCTTGGATTTTAATTAAGGGGTTTGGGTCATCTGGCCGTACCGATACATACAATTGGGTGTCATCTGCATAGCAATGAAAGTTTATGTTGTGCTTCCTGATGATGTTGCCTAGTGGCAGCATGTACAAAGTGAAAAGAATTGGGCCAAGCACGGAACCCTGAGGAACTCCATAGTTCACTTTAGTGAGTATGGAGGATTCCTCATTTACGTTAACAAATTGAAACCTGTTCGACAAATAGGATTTGAACCAGGCAAGTGCTGATCCTTTAATCCCGACATCTTTTTCCAGCCTATGTAACAGGATCTCACGGTCAATTGTGTCGAACGCTGCGCTGAGATCCAGAAGGACCAGGATAGACGCCAGTCCCTTATCAGAGGCCACGAGAACATCATTTTGTACTCTCAATAGTGCAGTCTCTGTGCTATGATGGGTTCTAAACCCAGATTGAAATTTTTCAAATAGATTATTGTCATGCAGATGATCACACAATTGGGAAGCGACAGCTTTTTCTAAGATTTTAGAAATAAAAGGTAAATTTGAAATGGGCCTATAATTAGCTAGAGTGCCAGCGTCCAGAGAAGGCTTTTTAAGTAATGGTTTAATTACTGCTATTTTGAATGCCTCTGGGACACAGCCACTCAGTAGGGACATATTTATTTGTTGTAATATTATGTGACCTATTTGGGGAAGGGACTCTTTAACTAGTCTAGCTGGTATAGGATCCAGCTGACAGGTGGTTGATTTAGCAGCGGAGACCAGAGACCTTAGCTCGGGGAGATTTAAAGGGTTAAATTCATTTAATTGTAAGATTGGAGTCACCATTGTGTCTAGGTTATTCATGCTAAACTGCATTTTGGTCATGTGTGGAGGAAGGAGGTGATTAATTTTATCTCTGATTTTATCTATTTTGTCATTAAAAAATGTTAAAAAGTCGTTACTACGCAGAGATAGAGGTATTTTTGGGTTGATTACATTTTGGCTCTCTGTCAGCCTGGCTACAGTGCTGAAAAGGAACCTGGGATTGCTCTTATTTTTGTCTATTAACTCTGAGTAATAAGTTGTTTTTGCATGTTTCAGAGCTCTTTTGTAATTATCAAAGCTGTTCCTCCACAGGACATAGTGACTGTCGTTATGTGTGGAACGCCATGCTCTTTCTAATCTCCTTGTTTCTAATTTTAAGGCGCGAGTTTGGGTATTAAACCATGGGGCGGATTTATTTTGAGACATAATTCTCTTTTTTAGGGGGGCTACATTGTCTATGACAGTTTTTAAAGTTAAGTTTGTTTTATTTACTATATCATTAAATTTTGTGGGGGATATTGTCATGTAATTTTCTAAATCTGAATCTGTGTAACAGAAACTTGACTGAAGGGCAGAAGAGAGCTGTTCGTGGAACTGTTGCACGGAGCTCTCAGATAAACAGCGACTATAATAATGGTGCTGTCTAGAATTATGAGCGTGTGTGGCTATAAATTCAAAAGAGATGAGAAAATGATCAGACAGAAGGGGATTTTCATTAAATACCACCATGTTATATATGTCAATGCCATAGGTTAGAATAAGGTCTAGGGTGTGCTTGTGGCGGTGAGTAGGTTTGTTAACCTGTTGTTTGAAGCCAATTGAGTCGAGCAGAGCTTTAAAGGATGAGCTCAGACTGTCATTGGCTACATCTATGTGGATGTTAAAATCGCCGACTATGATAATTCTGTCAGAACAGAGAACTAATTCTGACAAAAAATCTGCAAATTCAGCTAAGAAATCAGAGCATGAATTTGGTAATTTCCTAATTGTCATGTTTGGGATTTAATCAACTTTGTCAGATTTCTGGAAAGGAGAGAAGCTCCATCCAGGGTGGGATGAACACCATCCCTATTTATCAGACCAGGATTCAGCACTCATATGTGTTAAATTTCATCAACTCAGAGTGTTCTTTCAACTCTGTCATGTTTAACTCTTTCAAAAGTGTTGTTTTAACTCAATCTAGAGTGGACCAATATAGACACTTTGAAAGTGTTGAATTCAACTCTCTAGGAGTTGAATTAACACTTCCAAATTTACTGTGTACCATTCCTACTTTGATTACCTGTCCTGCACTCCTTTGCCCAGTGGCCTTGTTCACCACATTTCCTACAAACATTATTAGATCTATGTCTGTTTCCCTTTCTATCTTGGTTCTCTGTGTTTGACACTGTGCTTGTTTACACCTACATCTAGGCCTCTCACCATATAGTCATTGTCAAACATGTCATGGTCTGTGACAGATCTTATTCTGTGCTCCATGCTGTTTTCAACCAGTTTAGCTGCACCAATTAGCATATCAGAAGTATATGTTGCACCCTTCCATGTTGGAGATGTCAACTTTATGGCCTGTTGTTGGTGCCGAAAATTACGTTATTCAGTCACCACTGTTGTCATCTAACTGCCGCAGATAGAATGACCTGAAAAGAACCACACCTGACAACGTTGTACTTTTTACTCGCTGCTAGGGGGAGCAGAGAGACCAACAGCTTCGCAGAGTTGGCTCACCTAAGTCTCAAAGTGTATGAGGACTACAGCTCCTTTTATTGAGAAAGTTTCACAAATACTGGGCAGTTGTTTTTTTCTTTGAGTTTTACTCCCAGGGCAAAGGTCATCTGATTCCCATACTTGGTGAGAAACAGACCTCATCCTTTATTTACCTGCATAGTAAAAATCCTTTTAGGGGTATCTACTCCTGTCCAGCAGACCATTATTTACCACACTTAGATAGATAACAGTTTATGGTTCACCACACTTTGGTTTAACACACTTTGGTAACTAACTATAAATTCTATTTACATTTCCCTCCTGTTTATCAAAGTTAACACATCACAAGTTCATCATCACAATATCATTTCAAACAGATTTTCAACATTGGAATCTTACATGAGTGTCAACAATCTTCACGTCATCATAAGGACCATTGTGGTCTGGGTCTTAGCCTGTTAGTCTTTGATAGTCAGTTTCAAACAAGTATGCTCCAACTGCTTTCTCAAGGACTCGATCAATCAAATCAAATTTTATTTATATAGCCCACATTTACAAAATACAGTTTGTCACATGGGGCTTCACAGGGTTGGTAACATCCTCTGTCCTTAGACCGTCAGCCAGGGTAAGGAAAAACTACCGAAAGAGAAACCCTTTCAACAGGGAGAAAAGAGAAAGGTAGAAACCTTAGGGAGAACCACAGGTGACGGATCCACTCCCTGGACGGACAGACGTGCAATAGATGTTATCAGAACATACATTGTACAAATACATAAAAACCAATGAAGAAAAAAAAGTCGTGGTAGTGGCAGTAGTCCTGTGCTCCTCCTGTTCACCGGTGGCAGCAGAACTGTAAAAGAGTGGGACCAGTTTCCTAAGTGTATACATGGTGGTCGGTATGAATATAGGACAGGACAGAAGAATAAAGTAAGACCGTAGAGTCTGTGTCCTCATTATAAGTGCAAGATGAAGTGAAATGAAATGAAATGCAATGCCCCCCAGCAGTCTAGGCCTATAGCAGCATCTTTTTAGACTGTTCTAGTCGGGGCATGTTTAATCTAATTTAGGCTATAGGCTATACTATACAAATGGGTTTTGAGTCTCACTTTAAAGGACGAGACAGAATCTGACTCTCTTACTGAGAGTGGGAGCTGGTTCCACAGGAGAGGAGCCTGGTAACTAAAAGTTCTACCACCCGTTCTATTTTTATTTATTTTAGGGATGACCAATAGATTCGAATTTTGGGAGCGCAGTGATCTATTTGGTTTGTATGGGGTAATTAAATCACAAATGTATAATGGGGCTTGATTATTTAGGGCCTTGTATGTGATTAAAAGTATTTTAAAGTCTATTCTACTTTTTACTGGGAGCCAGTGTATTGAAGCCAAGACGGGGGTTATATGTTCTCGTCTTCTAGTTCCGGTCAGTATGCGTGCTGCCGCATTCTGGACCAGTTGAAGGCTTCTTAAGGACTTATTGGGACATCCTGATAGTAGCGAATTGCAATAATCCAGCCTGGAGGTTATAAAGGCATGGATTAGTTTTTCAGAATCTGGTCGTGATAACATTTTTCTAATGGATTTAATGTTACGTAGGTGGTAGAAGGCTGTTCTACAGGTTTGGTTAATATGTTTTTGTAGTGATAAATCCTGATCAAACAGGACACCCAGGTTCCTTGCTTTACCACAGGGGACTGGGGTAGAACTACCTATGGTTATAGTTAGATTTGACAATGGTGCTCTTATATGTTTAGGCCCTAAAACTATGACCTCAGTTTTTTCTGTGTTAAGCATTAGAAAATTCTGGGTCATCCATGTCAGAATGTCTCTAAGACAATCTTGGATTTTAATTAAGGGGTTTGGGTCATCTGGCCGTACCGATACATACAATTGGGTGTCATCTGCATAGCAATGAAAGTTTATGTTGTGCTTCCTGATGATGTTGCCTAGTGGCAGCATGTACAAAGTGAAAAGAATTGGGCCAAGCACGGAACCCTGAGGAACTCCATAGTTCACTTTAGTGAGTATGGAGGATTCCTCATTTACGTTAACAAATTGAAACCTGTTCGACAAATAGGATTTGAACCAGGCAAGTGCTGATCCTTTAATCCCGACATCTTTTTCCAGCCTATGTAACAGGATCTCACGGTCAATTGTGTCGAACGCTGCGCTGAGATCCAGAAGGACCAGGATAGACGCCAGTCCCTTATCAGAGGCCACGAGAACATCATTTTGTACTCTCAATAGTGCAGTCTCTGTGCTATGATGGGTTCTAAACCCAGATTGAAATTTTTCAAATAGATTATTGTCATGCAGATGATCACACAATTGGGAAGCGACAGCTTTTTCTAAGATTTTAGAAATAAAAGGTAAATTTGAAATGGGCCTATAATTAGCTAGAGTGCCAGCGTCCAGAGAAGGCTTTTTAAGTAATGGTTTAATTACTGCTATTTTGAATGCCTCTGGGACACAGCCACTCAGTAGGGACATATTTATTTGTTGTAATATTATGTGACCTATTTGGGGAAGGGACTCTTTAACTAGTCTAGCTGGTATAGGATCCAGCTGACAGGTGGTTGATTTAGCAGCGGAGACCAGAGACCTTAGCTCGGGGAGATTTAAAGGGTTAAATTCATTTAATTGTAAGATTGGAGTCACCATTGTGTCTAGGTTATTCATGCTAAACTGCATTTTGGTCATGTGTGGAGGAAGGAGGTGATTAATTTTATCTCTGATTTTATCTATTTTGTCATTAAAAAATGTTAAAAAGTCGTTACTACGCAGAGATAGAGGTATTTTTGGGTTGATTACATTTTGGCTCTCTGTCAGCCTGGCTACAGTGCTGAAAAGGAACCTGGGATTGCTCTTATTTTTGTCTATTAACTCTGAGTAATAAGTTGTTTTTGCATGTTTCAGAGCTCTTTTGTAATTATCAAAGCTGTTCCTCCACAGGACATAGTGACTGTCGTTATGTGTGGAACGCCATGCTCTTTCTAATCTCCTTGTTTCTAATTTTAAGGCGCGAGTTTGGGTATTAAACCATGGGGCATTTTGAGACATAATTCTCTTTTTTAGGGGGGCTACATTGTCTATGACAGTTTTTAAAGTTAAGTTTGTTTTATTTACTATATCATTAAATTTTGTGGGGGATATTGTGGGACACTGTGGTGAGAACTCGGCGGGGACTCGGTCAGAATGGACACAGGAGCGGTAACAGTTGTGGATCAGTAAACAGCTAAAAAACCCAAACTAAAAACTTAAAGGGAAGCTAAAAGTTACGGGCGAACCGC
>NC_024327.1:10506362-10510443 GCF_000523025.1 Cynoglossus semilaevis | reverse complement strand
GAAATGATTAGTTCAAGATTCGTTCACGACTCGTTCATTTTACTGTTCGAGAGTCAAAGATTCGAATCAATAAAAAGAGCGGTCTTCCCATCACTAGTGGTGGCTGTTGGTGCATGACCGAACGTAGGAAACAAGAAGATCAAGTGTAAAGAATTAAGCGTTGAGGTTCAGAAGGCAGGAGAAATGCACTCTGTGATTATCCTTTGACGTTATGAATTAGAACAAAGAAGACCAAGAATATTTAGACAGTTAAAACAGTCCTATATCTAAACTACATCTTTTCTACCTAAAGTGATACTCAAGAAGCTTTTGTGTGAGCAAAATTCCCAGATGAAGATTCCTAGAAGAATGTCATGGTCATATTTGTCCTGGAGACATATTTGGTTCCCTTATGTTTCTGCTCTCTCTGCCTCTTCGTCTTCACCTTTCAAAGCTCACGCAGGAAATGCAGACATGATCCAACCAGGACTGATCTCTTTACAGCCCAACTTGGACTTAATGGACTCATTCGATCCCCTCCAAGGTAGCAGTAAGACACAGGCCTCAGCTGCAGCAACACCTCACGCACTAATAGTGCACACTTTATAGAAATCAACCACACATATTCTAGTAACTTTGCAGCTGCAACAGGTTGCTCATCCCAACACAGAAAGCAGTGTGATTTTACTAACCTCCAGCTAACATAGAGACTCTTGTTCCAGACTTATTTCACAGCCTCCGTCAGCCCGTCTTCCCCTTTGTTTCCCTCAGTGCATCATCTGTTACCCCTCTATCCAGCAGCAGTTCTCAGTCCCAGGTAAACACTGACCCACGGCACATTCCCCAACACACACCAACATTATGACTTTGTCCTAGGATTGTGTGGTTTTTATATGGATTTCCACTAGATCTTAGGAATCCATTAATGCAATATGCACACTTCCTTTTACTTTTCTCTGTGGTTATAGTCCCTAATAATAATTGACATCACAACAAGTCTATTTTACTGAACTTAAACTATAGATCACACTTTATACGAATATGTGGCGGTTGGTCTACCCACCCCCCCCCCCCCCCCCCCCCCACACTTTGAAAAACGTTTTTATCACTGTTTTAATCATACATAATTTGAGTGGCGGAAATCTTAACTTTCTGACTTAAAGTCATTGGCTGGATAATAATGCAGCATTTGTCACAACTGTATAGATAATGGACTCCTTATGTTAGACATACATTAGATGTTTGTTGATTTTATTTTTCGTATCCTTTTCCGGGGCCAGTTAATGTCCTCCATGCACCTTACAACCAACCACATCTCCCCCTCTGGACCTTTGCCCTTGCTCCCTCCCATAGTTGGTCAAACCACCCAGACAGTTGGTGGTGGTGGTGAAGGGGGCAGTGGTGGTGCTGACCATGATGCCTATGTCCAGAACTACATGCCAATGTTTCCAGGACAGGTAGTCCATGGTGACCCGCCTCAGCAAATGTCCCATGATCACCTGGTGCAGTGTCTGCCTGACCAGGACATGATTGCTGCAGCACCCATGGTGCCGTCCTCCTTGGACAACACCTCTGTTCTAGATGAAGCCGTAGCACCATCAGTGATCACACACACAGCCTCCTCTGTGGTCATGCACAGCGACGTGGCCAGCACCATCTGCCAGGGCTCAGAGTACAACTCCATGTCCACACAGCCCCCACCGTCCCAGCACCAGCTCCAGACTCCACTACACTCTGCTCCTGTTCAGCAGTCTTTTGCATTACCTCATCCACTTCAGCCATCCAGTGCCAACAAAAACTGACTGGTGCAAAGAATCGCTCCTGCTTATCCCCTCCCTCCCTCTCAGCTTGTTTTCACAGGTATGTTTTTTTTTTTTACTTCAAATCCACATGAAACACTGTTTACAGGCTCACTCTGGGCTTGAGAATAATGTAACTGCAATTTAACTAACAAAGCCTGAAGCCTGCCTTGTTTTTATCTTTAGCAAACAAAAGGGGATTGTAATCTGTGATAGGGCTCTAAATAGGCACGTCCTCACACCCTGTTCTCAGAGAAATCCTCATCTGTGTCAAATTCAGAAACAGCATAGCACATAGTTTCAAACCTTAGAAGATTCCCACTAATATCAGAAGGGAACAGGCCTCACCTGTAAGTGTTACTGAGTGCAATGAGAAGAAAGTAACTGTTCTGTAGAAGTCTGTTGTTTTCACCTCACTGTTTTCCCTCAGCTCCATTCCCGGGTCACAGCAATGCTTTGATTGTTACCCCTACACCTCTGAAAGCAGACGATGTTCCCAACTCTGGAGTGGTCATCTCTCCGTTTTATTTAGGAGGGGTATGTCTGCTTTTCTGCTCCGTCACTATCACTGTAACTACTGTGTTTGTCACCATTACTGAGTAATCCCATGTATTTTATTGGTAGACAGAGATTGCATTGCTCCACGTCTACCCATCAGAAGGAGCTGGGACAAACACATGTTTTATGATTTAGTTACACTTGTGCTGTTTAATATAAAACTGAACCTAGTCCTCAGGATCAAGCTACCAGTTGGTCCCTTACAGCAGGCTGTGACGACAAGTGTGTCTTGTCAGTTAAAAGTAATGAAAGCGTTGTTGTAAGAATGGAAGTTTTTAAAAAATGTATAAAAACAAATTGTGGTTAGAATTAAGTCTTCTACTCCAAAAAAAGTTTTGTTTTTTTTAAATGTATTGCCTAAAACAGAACTGCTGTGATCTACTTTTGGGTTTTTATTCCACCTTTTCTGTCACCAACTGTATCATGTTTACTTGTCAATGTTCCCATCCAGAAATGTCCAGTTGACTAACAAAAGAAGAAAAAAAAACAAAAACAAACTCATGTCAGCATCCATGCTGATGAACACAGCCCCAAACACTTCCAGAACAGCAATGGGAAACACACTGTTATCATTTACTACTCATCACAAAAGAATAATTTCAAAATTGTATGATATTATTTTGGCTTTTAACAACCACTCAAATGTCATACTTAAGTGTACATGGGAAGGGGAACTGGGAATACAAATACATGACGAGTCCTGGGAACAAGCCATAGACAGGGTAAAATCTACCACTTGTGCACGTCTTGGACTTACTCAATTTAAGGTTTTACACAGGGTGCGTTTCTCCAAGTCTAGGCTCTCTGTATTATATCCGGACGTGGAAGACAAATGTGATAAACGTCATGGCCCTCCTTGTCACCTCAGCCACATGTTTTTTCATTGTCCTGATCTGCAAGTTTTTTGGGGCGGGTTATTTTATTATTATGTGGACTGTCCTTGGTGTAAATCTCCAACCTTGCCCTCTTATCGCTATATTTGGGATTCCTAACCCCTCACTTGTACTCAACTGTACACAAAAGGATATTATAGCTTTCACATCCTTGCTTGCAAGACGTTTATTATTGTTGAATTGGAAGTCTGCTAAATATCGCCTGATGGCTTAAAGACATGATGTTTTTTTTAAAGCTTGAGAAAATTAAATATACATTGAGAGGATGTACAGCCAAATTCTTCCATAAATGACAACCCTTTATTTCCTATTCTACTAATTTGGAGGTACTACCTAATTGAATCTTTGTATTTCAATGTCGTATATTTTATATTGCATAAATAACCAGTAATATGCATGTTGGTCTTGAGCCAAATTGGGGCACGGGTGGGAGGGGCTCTCTGTTCTTTTGGTTTTTTTTTTGTCTTTTTTCCCTGCACTCCGTAATTGTATTCAGTTATTTAAAAAAATTACAAGCTTGTCTGGCCCTCTGTGAAAAAGTAATTGCCCCCCTTTGTTAAATCACAAAATAACTGTGACTAATCACAATTTTAGGAAAGCTGAGTTCAATTTCACAGGCCACACCCACACCTGATTACCACCACATGTGTTGAATCAAGAAATCACTTAAATAGAATGTGTCAGACAAAGTGAAGTAGGCTACAAGATCAGAGCATCATGCCACGATCCAAAGAAATTCAAGAAGAAATGAGAAAAAAAGTGATGGACATCTATCAGTCTGGAAAAGGTTACAAAGCCATTTCCAAGGCTTTGGGGCTCCAGCGAACCACTGTCAGAGCCATTATCCACAAA
>NC_024327.1:10496933-10504351 GCF_000523025.1 Cynoglossus semilaevis | reverse complement strand
TTATCTTCTTGCTCAGTTGTGCAGCGGGGCCTCCCACTTCTCTTTCTACTCTGGTTAGAGCCTGTTTGTGCTGTTCTCTGAAGGGAGTAGTACACACCGTTGTAAGAAATCTTCAGTTTTTTGGCAATTTCTCGCATGGAATAGCCTTCATTTCTAAGAACAAGAATAGACTGTCGAGTTTCACATGAAAGTTCTCTTTTTCTGGCCATTTTGAGCATTTAATCGACCCCACAAATGTGATGCTCCAGATACTCAACCTGCTCAAAGGAAGGTCAGTTTTATAGTTTCTCTAACCAGCTAAACTGTTTTCAGCTGTGCTAACATGATTGCACAAGGGTTTTCTAATCATCCATTAGCCTTCTCATGCAATGAGCAAACACATTGTACCATTAGAACACTGGAGTGATAGTTGCTGGAAACGGGCCGCTATACACCAATGTAGATATTGCACCAAAAAACAGACATTTGCAGCTAGAATAGTCATTTACCACATTAGCAATGTATAAAGTGTATTTCTGATTAGTTTAAAGTTATCTTCATTGAAAAAAACAGTGCTTTTCTTTCAAAAATAAGGAAATTTCTAAGTGACCCCAAACTTTTGAACGGTAGTGTATATATATGATATATATATAAATTCAAGTTAATTAAAGGTATGTAGCAGTAGAACAAATTGTTTTGTTACAGTGGAAAAAAAGAAAAACACTTTTTTGTTTTTTATCTTCACCTCTGGCTCCTGGTTTTCAGGTTGTGCCTCAGAAGCAGAAATCTCATCAATCCATTGTCCCAAATCAGAAGTCTTGTTCTTCCAATTGGAAAAGTCCCCATATCTCCTCCACCGTTGGTAAGAGTTCACTCTCCTTCCAGAGTTTACCTGAGCTTCAAAACCATCACATTCTGTCAACAAGTTGTTTCTTTTTTTTTTGCATGTCCAGCTTCCAATCAGCCACCACCAGGCTCAGGGGTATCCTGTGTGTTAGACCAAATCCCCAGTTCACAGTCTCTTATCAGCAGTAGCACTGCTCTAGTGAAAAGTGAACAAAATCAGGTTTGGATCTGTTCATTTATCTTAGCCTGATCTTGTGTGCCAGGACAATAAAGAGTTATCTTATTTTACTGAACTGTAATGCGTACATATACATAAAAATATCAAAGTAACTGATGTTAAAACTACACTCTCATACATTTCTTTTCCACTTCTGTGTTTTCTTTTAATAAAACCTTAAATGTTGTTGTAGTTGTGACAGAGCCGGAGGACAAAACACATATCTGCTGAGCAAAAAAGACGATCAAACATAAACACTGGTTTTGAAACGCTCTGCTCGCTGGTGCCCACCCTGAGGTCCCAGTCAAATGTAAGTTTTGTCAGTGCTTGATTTTTACTGACGCTGCTTTTATGCATGGTTGTGCATTGTGTTGTTTGTCTTTGCATTTAGATCAGCAATGCCGCCACACTGCAGAAGACAGTGGAGCACATTGGGAAGCTTCAACAAGAGAGGAAGCAGATGCAGGAGGTGGTTAGGAGACTGCGGGAGGAGAACAACTCCATCGGGTAATCGCTCACGCTTGGCACTTTTTTTTTTTTAATGATTATTTGATTTTGGTTTTTTTATTCCTGTTCTCTTCATAGCTTCTGTCAAAAGCAGCTGCCTGCAACTGGGATTCCAGTCAGAATGAACCACTTGAGCCAAACACAGGAACAGTTCAATGAATATGTGAAGAACCGAACTCTTCAGAACTGGAAGTTCTGGATCGTATCCTCCAGTCGAACAGCGGTCACATATTTGTTCATTAATAACCAATAGTCTGCTTAAATATGAAGTAGGGTTGTCTGATATTAACTTTTTGCCGATACCAGATATGCAGATATTGTCCAAACACTTAATGTCTGATTCCGATATCATCCGATATCGAAGTTTAGTGCCACCTTTTTACTAACCAGTCATAATTGTTTAGGTGTCACTCATCTGTGTCACTAGTCCTTGACTGACATTGATATCAGTTCAGCATCATCTTCAAGCCCCTGTTTGACTCCTTCAATGGGATGGTGTCGACCACAAGCAGAGAGGAGCTGTACCAGACCACACTGCAGTGGCTCGATCGTCACTGTTTTCTTCCAGTGCTCAGACCCAGTGAGTAAAAGATCATCACATCCTGCACACGCACTGGCACAAACACACCCTCCAATGACCACCTAACTCAGTCTGTGACTGAAATGGAAGAGTCATGGATTACCCACAGCCCACATGTGGTGTACGATCAAATTTTTTCTGAATTTCTCCTGCCTTTTTTCATCAGGGAACTGTAACACCAAATTCTAAGTTTTCATTATCTCACATTATCAAATTTTCTGACTGTGGTTTTCAACCTCTTCCTCTGCCGCAGTGGTTGTTTCCTATTTACTCTTACCGAAGCACACACAAATATGATAACACTATTGCTATTGGGCCAGGTCACCTGAGGCTGGGCCCCCACATGTGAAGGATTAAAGAAGTGAAAAGATTGATATAGAATTGCAGTATTTGTCGGGTATTATTTCATGGTCAGGTGCTCATATCAACATCAGATTAGTTTGAGGAAATTAAGCTTGTTGCAAAAATACTGTCATTCTAGGATCTTTGAATTTGTTACCTTTGCATTTCTTTTGATAATAACATGTTGAAGTCTCACAGATTTTGTTTCATTAACAAGATTTCACTCCCTCCCAAATTCCAGAAACACGAGTGCAGAGAGGCCAAGAGGTTATTAGCAGATAGCAAAAATAGAAATGACTATGTTGACTCTAATGTTTATTAGATACTGTTTTGATTTTTTTCCAATTAATACATCACAATAAAAATGAATTTCCATGAAATAGCAATAATGCACCATAGTGCGTCACAATTTAATCGCAATTACGATTTCACACTTTAGGCTGTTTAAACAAATGTAGAGCCACATACACACGCTGTTGGGCATGTAGATGTTGATACTGTCTGATGTGCCTGATGTATCCGTTGAGACTCTGTTTCTTCCAGTGGTGTTGAACACTCTGTGCCAGCTAGGCACGACTACGGCCATCCTCAGTGACCCCTCCTTGTTGCCTGAAGAAGCCGTGCATGCCGTTTCCCAAGGAGATATGTAGCTGGAGGGGAAGTGGAAGGAGCAGCCACAAACGCAGCATCACTTCTCCCTAAATCAGCAGAGCCAGACCATCGTCTCCTCCACAGGTCCATCCTTTATCAGAAACTGAACTGAACTGGTATGGTGTATGTGAGACGTTCGTGCATTGTCCTTCTTTACATACATTATCTGAAATGATGCACACACTTGTGCCTTCTGACTTTTATAATTATTGTGCAAAAAATGGCTTTTTATCATATTGTTATTGAATGAAAACTCTCGGAGGTCTAAATACTGGGTTGGAAGAAGGTACCTTTTGAACATAAATATGGATTACTTTTATAGTGTGCAAAGACAGCATTATATTAAAAAAGGGAAATATTGAGTTGTTGTCAGATGTTAAATAAATATATGGATTTTTTGGAATAGATTATACAGTAATATGGTTTGCTTTTGTTTCTCAGTAAGGTTTTTTAACTTAAATCTGAAAGTCAGATAAATAAATCAGGACAAACACATTTTTCAGAGAAAATATTAAATAAATATTCTGACTCTGGTGATGCTGTTCTTTTATCAGTAATCTCAGAGAACGACCCTACTTGTACTCTTTTGTACGAAGTATTTGTAAAACAGTTTTACCAAATTTTGTCATTTTTCCTCAGTTCAGTATTGGTTTAGCTTCAATGAAAGCACTCTCTGTTCTTGATCTACACTCAGGGCTGCACCATTGTTCTACAGTCAGTAAATCTGAGTTCATCTTAGTTTTAGTTCATCTCTCTCTCTCTCTCTCTCTCTCTCTCTCTCTCTCTATCTCTCTCTATCTCTCTATCTCTCAGAACAGGGTTCACAGTCGGTGACGGACACTAAGCACTCCTTATTCTGCAACACCTCTTCAGCAAACAGCTGGATACCTGGACATATTTATTACTACTCAAAAGAAAACAATGCAACTCTGAAAGCAGCTACGAATGTTGTTTGTAAATGATGTTCTTGTTCTTCCATTATAGTGTTATGTCACCCATTACCAGTAAATCAGTTTCTTCAAAGAGCCTTAAAAGTGTGACAGTGTCATTTCATTGCTTTATTTTCAGTAAATATAATTTTGCCGTCGATAGATATTTCTTTAGATAAATAAACAATATTGAACTTGAAACTTGAAATTGAAGATAAAGTATGCGGGAAAAATAGAATGATACTAAATAACACTTGGTAATTTAAAACAGCCCCTCCTTGAACCGCAACCTTAACGTGGTGGAGGGGTTTGAGTATCCGAATGAACCTAGGAGCTATGTTGTCGGGGGCTTAATGCCTCTGGTAGGGTCTCCCAAGGCAAACAGGTCCTAGGTGATGGATCAGACAAATAGTGGTTCACCCCCCCCCCCCCCCCCCAAAACAAAAAAACCCCTTTGGGATGGGGGGTGAACCTTTTTTTTTAAAAAAATTTCACGTCCATATTTCGAGATACTTTGACACTGCAGGCACTACGGTATATTGAGTTTCTTTTAAAGACTGAACCATAAGAATTGCTGTTACAACGTCAGGTCACTAAAACTGAAACTGAGGAACCTACTTTTTAATTGCTACAGAACAAATAAAAGCAAAATAAAATGAACAACATGAATATTTTCATGTTAATTACTTAAAATTACTTAAAAAAAGACTGAACTGCAGAACTGTAGTAGCCTCTCAGTTTACCTAACATTCTGAAATCTTGCAATGGGTCAATATGTGGTAAGTGAAGCAAGGTATCATCAGCGTAACGGCGGAGTATTGTGAAACATGACGGCACGTCCCAGTGTGTTTGACTGATCTTCAAACTGTTTGGTATAAAATGCAAACGTGTCATATTTGGCTTTTTTTTTTACATTTCAAGCCATTAATAGTTTTGTCTTAGTGAAAACAAATATTGGAAGTCAAAGGTGTTTCAAGTAAATATATGCCTGTTGTTTATGTAACCATTTTTGTAGGGTTACATCATCGTAATAAAACCGTTTCAATATTGATTCTATGGCTGCAATTACTGTACAAGACACAGAAAAGTTGAGACCAGTGGGTGACCTTCCTCAACATCACAGCTTCAGTTTCCCTCATCACAATAAAATATACTCAGCAGCTTAATATACTGGGACAGCATCAGAGGCTGAGTCTCAAGGGCAACGGACAATCTTCTTTGAGGGTTTGACCTAATTTAATGGATCTTGTTTAAGTGGAATAACAAGCAAATATATCCTCACAAAGAGCTGCATGACAGATTAGAGGAGTGTGAGGATTGGGTTCCGGGAATTATTCCCCACATATATGCTCATATACATCATTACATTGGTGTGTGAGCGAGCGAGCGGGGGTCCTCAGAACTGTGGGAGCCATCGGATGTGCGAGTGAAATTGGAGCGGATCCCAGTGGTGAAACTATTAGAGCCTGTGAATTATAAAACTATTAACCAGAATGTAGCTCCCAATTAAAAGATGATTCAATATCAAGATCTGATGGCTGAATTTTGATTAAGCCGAGACCCCATTAGGAGCAGAGGGAGATGGACGGCGGTCTGCAACTGGGCTTCCACTTAAAAGGCAGTGGTCTAATACAGATTTGTCTCTTTTTGGGCAAATTAAGGTTAATTACTTTAAATAACATGGCTGCGGGCGAACAGAGGGAGAGATGTGTTTTAATTCTCTGGACAGTCGCTGGGCAGGTGGAGGTGGACTTGCTTGTCTGCTGGAGGATATTGTCAGGCAGGGGTGAGTGAGCACACACACACACACACACACACACACAGAGTGTTTTCTTACTACACTTACGGAGACCTCCCATTTAACACTTCCTATAATCCCTAAACCTAATTTAAATTAATCTTTTAGTCTAATCTCGACCACTAACCTTTACCCGAGCTTACTCTGACCACAGTCTCCACTCTAAACATGGGAATTAGCTTGATCTTAATTCTTTATCCAAGCAATAATCCTAAAGTAGGATTTTATTTAGGTCTAACAAGATTATTACAAAGGAGATCAATTTACTTGGACTAAGAAAAAAAAAGTAAGAGAATTTTTTCTGGTATGAAGTGTTTGCTTCTAAATGACTGAAATACTGAAATGTTCTTTGACACATTAGTTTAATACGCTCTTTATGTCATGTAAAATAAACAAATTATAGGTAATTAACCTGTGAAAATTTAAAGCTGCGTAGTAATACATGCATTTTATTTTTTGTAAAAAGGCATTTTTAACAAAGTTTTGAAAAAAGTGCGATCATGTGATATTTATAAAAGAATAATGATGATTAATTACACCATAAAGTAGGAAATAGTTTTTTACCTTCATGAATAGTACAGATGAAATTTTATTATTGGTAGAGAGGTGTCGCTGAAGTTTCACAGCATTACTGTGCATTTTCTTCAAGAACACAGTTGTAATGTATAAATAGAGAATGGCAGACAAGTACTTGAGGATGGTGCAGGACACGTAATATGACTTAAAGATTACTATCAAATTTAAAGGTGAGGTTAAATCCAGGTTTAGTCCTAAGTCCATTCTGGTCTGCCAAAAGATTTGAAGGACAAGTTGTCTGAAATGAGGTTTTTGGTTGAGAGTGACAGAGTTACATTTAGAAGTAGTAAAAGAATGAGCAGTATGGACTTGGACAGACAATTTCAAGATCACAAGTACTGAGGAGAGTTAGTCGATATATTAGACAAAGGATGTGGGGAATGGAGCTGCCAGACAAGAGGACCCCAGAGAATGTCCATGTATGGAGTGCAGAGAGAAATGAAGAAGGTTAATGTAAAGAGTCAGGAAAGATGAAGGCAAGAGATTTACTCTAGCGACCCCTAAAGGTAACAGCCATAAGAAGGGGAAGAAAAAAAATCAATTCTTTTAAATATAGAAGCCTGAGCAGAACCTGTGGCCAACCAATACACGCATGAAGACCCACACAGACACACACACAGACCCACAGACACACACACACACACTTCTCCACCGTTCCTGTGCGTTACTTTTTAATTTATAGCAGAGAAGCAGGGTCTGGTCCCTGCCAGCCTTGCATAAGGGAGATGAGGAGCAGGAGTGAGAGAAAGACAAGATGGGAGGATAAGCTGGATAATTGACACTGACAGAGAGCAGTCAGCCTTGATTAGATCAGCCTTAGTAAGCAGTTCATTAGCAACCTAGACTGAAGGGGAAATACCAGGAGAGAAGAAAAGACTGAGGAAAAACAGAATGTGCAGAAACATTTGTAAAACAAACGCTGCATCAGAGGACTCTGGAAATGTCTGCTTCCTGCGACACTGGTATGGTGATGACCTCTAGTGGTGGGGAAGT
>NC_024327.1:10493057-10496419 GCF_000523025.1 Cynoglossus semilaevis | reverse complement strand
GTATGGTGTGTGGTCATTAAATATGTATTCTGATATATGTTCTTCACAGAAAATGAGCCAAAGCCAGTGAGTCTCAGTTTGAAAAATTAAATAATTATATCATTTTTCTTTTATTAAAAAGTGAAAACGGGTCCCACAGACCCGAACACCACACAAGAGTTAATAAAAGGAGCTGCAGTCCTCATACACTTTGGGACTTAGGTGAGCCAGCTCTGCGAAGCTGTTGGTTCTCTCTGCTCCCCCTCGCAGTGAGTAAAAAGTACAACGTTCTCAGGTGTGGTTCTTTTCAGGTCATTCTATCTGCGGCAGTTAGATGACAATAGTGGTGACTGAATAACGTAATTTCGGCACCAACAGTGTCCCTGCTCAGACTGTTGCCCCCGCGACCCGATCCCAGATAAGCGGTTGATGATGGATGGATGGATGGATGGATGGATGGATGGATGGATGGATGGTGATTTAAAACAGATCACTAGTGTATGATGCTCTTGTAGTTTTAAAATTAATTAAAATCCTGCATGTGAAAAATAAATACAAAAATAAGATATATATATATATATATATATATACATACAAAGGAGGGTAGAAATCAAAGTGTAGCTATGCTGAGCTGCTTATACAGGCTCTGACATAGAGGTATTTGTCCCTTGTCTGCTCAAAGCTGGGGATGGTGCACTCTTCATCATCTGTGGGGTTGTCTTCTGGTTTCAAATTCTGAATGTATTGGCATATTTTCAGCAGAGACTGAGACATATTATGGCACTTGAGAAGGTCGAGGTGAGTGGTTCCATT
Organism: Cynoglossus semilaevis; assembly: GCF_000523025.1. NCBI lineage: Eukaryota > Metazoa > Chordata > Actinopteri > Pleuronectiformes > Cynoglossidae > Cynoglossus > Cynoglossus semilaevis. The sequence continues at coordinate 10,495,627 of NC_024327.1, read as the reverse complement.
CTGCACTTCTTCCCGGTCCTGCTGAGTGATGTTCTTAGGGCAGGAATCGTCAGGAAACAACTCTATCTGTATGACACAGTTGACAGAAGCCGAATTAAATTCACCAATGATTAAACCTACTTTGGATTCTTACAAAGTTCAGATAAAGAAAGTCCCCTCTTTATTTCTCATGGAGCATCTTATGAACAGATATTAAAAACCGAAACTTCAAGTCGCAAAGATGCACAGACTGCAGCTGTGAGCTGCAAGGCGTCATCCACCTCATCACTCTGATCATGAAGTACAGCAAATAGGCTGCAGTCTACTAACTAAAAGCAAGCACTTGGGGCAAAGAAATAGAAGTTGTCAACTTACGGGTTTGTCCATGACGAGGGTATTTTCTAACATTTTCTGTAATTCATGTTTGGAAAAGCTCTTTTAAAAGTATTTTTTAGATAACGATCAGAATATTAATACTTTCCTTCCTTGAATAATTAATCACAGGGATTGCTCATGCCTGTTATTTGGGGGTGGGGGGGGGGGGTTCCCTCATCAGTGACTGTTTTGAAAAGTCACACATTTCAAAACAGACACTTGTTCATCATAGAGTCTGATTAAAATATTGGGTGGGAAAAATGAAAACTACTCAATAGGGATTCCGTCATGCTGCATTGTAGATTTACTATCTACTATGACATCAGACAGGTATGCATGACTGAAACCAGAAGTCAGCATGTGAGTGTGTGGGAGTGTTTGTGCAGGTTTTTCATTTCTTTACCTCTGATGTAAAGCGAAATACATCTGGTTTGAAACACCCTAAACCAGGCATGGAAAAAGGAAAAAAAACAATGAGACAATTCAATGAAATCAATAGGATACATACACTGACTGATGGCATCAATCATTTTTATCATAATGGCTGCCAGATCATGACCTCAACTCTTTATCCCAAAACTATTTTTTATCATTTCAAGTGCAAAGAACCTTGTGATCTGATGAGTGTGAGTGCTGTTCAAGTACAGTGAACTCACACTCATGTTACACAAGAAGAATTTTTACTTTATGGATCGACTTTAATTTGGCTGATTGTAGTCAGAGGACAGAGAATACTGTGGTAATAAAAGTGTGAACAAAGTGGGAAACATAACTCTGGTGGGCCATAGCAGTTCAGTAATGTCTCAGTGTTTCCAAAGGGTCCTGAGATTCTACAAGAAAACATATATTTTGTTTTCTTATATTATATATATATAATATATGACAAATTCTGACCTTTCACATTGTTTGAGACATATCACCCAATTAGAAAATTATTTGCAATCTGCTGTTGGCCCATTTTTAAATCGGTGTAAATTGTTATAATTCGTTTCCTATACTTGCATAGCAAATGCCAGAGTGTTAAAATCCCAGAGTTTTGATGACGAGAGTAGAGTTTCTTGATTGAGTCTTTCCCAGCCGCACCAAGAGTTAGGTTTGGATTTTGTCATCAGCGCTCCACATCCTCTCATTGGTTCAATCCAGTCACATGTTCTGAGCCCACATCTTGCAGGAGTGCAGCATCAACACTAACCGACGTCTGCCTCAACAGCTAGGCTAAGAAACTAAAGTGAATAAATAATGCATCGAATATTTTTTTTCACGTTTCAATCCGTAAATAACTAAAAACCTTAACAGTTAGACATTAAGGAGTATGGTTGTAACACTTCTTGCTTCAGGACCTGTAACTCACTGAATTATTGAGCTAGAGTTCTCAAACTTTTATACAAAGTACCCACATTTGTTTACAACAAATGGCACCGATTCCAACCTCTGCAAGAATATCACAGACCTCCTGAGTAGATGTCAGTTACATGGAGTTCCTTTGTTATAACCTACCCCACTACCGGGGTAGGTTGTAACACATGCTGGAGTAAGTTGTAACAATTAGACAAAAGAAGCAAAAACACAGGCCACACCATGTGACATGCTTCAAAAAGAGGCTGGGGTTCACATAAAAGAAAGTGGAATTGAAAATCTGAGAACATAGACACAAAAAGTTTTTCAATTTGTCTGGCACCTACGCTAGTATTCAGTTTTTCTCTGGTCTCCAGTGACTAACCTGTCATATGTTTACCTCACGTGGAGTCAGTCCATGATACAGGTCTGCTGCCTGAGTCAAATAGTCAGCCAACACTTCCTCCTGCACCCCAGAGAAAACTTTGTCGCTGCTCCAGTAACCTACACTGGGAAGATCACTGGACCCCCTGGTCTCTCAGCTTCTGCAGTGATTTGCAGTATCTGCTCAGTGTTACATGGCAGATCCCACGTGCCTTCGCAACTGATCTGACTGACTTGCCCTTCTTTGTGACCTCATCAGATGCTTTTTTTTTAAAAAAGACATCTGCAGGCACACCTCTGTCAGTCTTTCTTGTCCACTGCCTAGGCATTCTGTAAAATGTATTAAAATTAAGAAAGTGTTCTTAGTTGTATGTAAGAGGATGGTTGTAACACTTTTTAAAGATGTGTTACAACCCACCCCACCCCTGTCAGCCATTGTTTAGCTAGCTGTATTAGCATAGTGGTTTGAAATTAGCAGGGGAAAAATGCATCACATT
>NC_024327.1:10488028-10492083 GCF_000523025.1 Cynoglossus semilaevis | reverse complement strand
GATGGAACCACCACCAAATTTAACTGTGGGTAGCAAGTGTTTGTCTTGGAATGCTGTGTTCTTCTTCCGCCATGCATACCGCCCCTTGTTATGTCCAAATAACTCAATTTTAGTTTCATCAGTCCACAGCACCTTATTCCAAAATGAAGCTGGCTTGTCCAAATGTGCTTTAGCATACCTCAAGCAACTCTTTTTGTGACATGGGCGCAGAAAAGGCTTCTGCCGCATTACTCTCCCATACAGCATGTCCTTGTGCAAAGTGCGCTGAATAGTTGAACGACGCACAGTGACACCATCTGCAGCAAGATCATGTTGTAGGTCTTTGGAGCTGGTCTGTGGGTTGAGTTTGACTGTTCTCACCATCCTTCACCTGTGCTTATCTGAGATTTTTCTTGGCCTGCCACTACGGGCCTAAACTAGAACTGTGCCTGTGGTCTTCCATTTCCTCACTATGTTCCTCGCAGTGGAAACTGACAGCTGAAATCTCTGAGCTAGCTTTTTGTATCCTTCCCCTATTCTTCATGCACGGACACCTTGTCACTATCGTCACGCTCATCAGAAAGTGATATTTTTCTGATGTCTCAAAAAAGACAGCACATTGATGACACCTTTCTGATGTCTCCATAAAGACCATGCATTGATGATGACATTCTGAACTCCCAAAAAAGTCAGCATATTGATGACAGTTCCTCACAGGCCAAAGAGGTGAGTTTTTTTGTACATTATTTTGCCAACTTCTAAATGTGTTTTTGACATCAATTTTTTGGTTTGTCTTATTTTTACTTGTTTTCAAGCTTGTCAAGAGAGTTCTGGAACAAAAGCCTGGAGGGGAGAAAATACTTAAAGAATATGCAACTAAAGGAGAAATGAAGGATCGAACACACAGGATTGTTGTCGCTGATATGTTGGAAAAGTATGGGTAAGTCAAATACTCCTGGTACACAATGCAGTCAAGAGCATATTCATAGTATTTGATTGCAGACATGTTCATAAAAAATATTCTAATCTAAACTAATCATTACCCATCTGCAAGACACACACAGCCTTATAGATTTAGTCAGTCCTTGCAACTTGTATATTGTTTAGTAGATGACATATCTAGGGTCCCCATTGTAAATTGTCATACAGCCTTTTTCCCTGTCAATGCAACCTATCATTTACTCCCACAGAAGTGCTCCGCCAAAGGACAAAAGAACACAATATGCATTGGGGATTGTAACACTGTTCCCTGCTCTGAAAGATCCCTATTCAAAAAAGGGCTATGTGAGTATATATTTTAATGAGCAGTTGTTGTTTCATAGGAGCAATAGAGATGGAGTAGAGAGGAGCAGGCAGCAAGGTCGCATTCTTGAAAATGACAATTCAGGACTGTGTTAAGCTCAATATTTTGTTTTTAAAATTTGTTGATAAATGAATAATGTTTTGATGTATTTTCATCTTATACCATTATTTCACCAGGCGTCTAACCATGCTTACATTTCTTAATTTATTTTCAACCTTGTTTTTAGGAGCATTTCTTTGATGCCGATAGCAACGAGGGCTACATTGCTGGAGGGAGACCAGTGCTGCGAAGCCATATCTCTATTGAAACACAGCACAGATAAAGAACAGATCTTCATGAAAATGAGAGCAACCTTCCAGCACAGACAGAAATTGATCCATGATCCAGAGCGATGCAGCACAGTGCTTACAGTTTTCCCAAGGTTCCTTGACACAAAAGGCCTTGTAAGTTTACATTAATTAGGTTGATAATGTTTTTTTTTTCCATTAATAACAGCTTTGTAAAGATGAAAGTGGTAACTTCCTACGTACATATGCACGTGCTTCCCCCCCTTTAGGTTCTACAAGACTTTGAGCTGTTGTTTGGAGCAGAGACTTCATCAAAATTCTTGGAGAAATGGGGAACACTCCTGAAGGCGAAAGTCATTGAGCAAGCCAAAAACCTCAGAAAGATCCCCCAGCTTGACTATCTCATTCAGTCTGCAGACGACAACCCTGATGAGGATGGGGATGAGGATGTCCCAGGTAATTGACATAAATGAATGCCCATCTGCCCACCATTTCAAATGTTGTCTTAGTTGGCATACCACTGGGTGTCAATGCCATTTAAAAGTATTGACTGTGGTCCAGTAAAAACTATTCAGCTCAATGCCTTGGCAAATGGTGAAATAATTGCTGAAGAACAGCAGGTTGACTTGAACTGTGAAGTTGACGTGACATCTTGGATCACTTGTTTTGGGACAGATTATCACCCAGGCCTTCTGGTTTGTTCAGACATAGAGGATTTCCCAGTATTCAGTCAGATAAAAGACATTGTTGCATTTAATGGAGACTATTTTCTTCAGATTTTGAGACACTTAGTTTTGCAGAGCATTTTTATTCTTTTCATGTCAGTCAGGGAAATTCTGAAAATGTTTCCATGCTGAAAGTTGATGAGTTGCTCCTGTTTAAGCCATTTGATCTGCAGACAACGTATGGTTTTGACAGAGATGATCAGTATGTGGTGCTGGTGCATGTCTTTGTATAAGAAATTTCTTACGTAAGTGATTGCACCCTTTTTGTTTTTCATCTTGGCGATTATTTTTGCAAAAAATTATTTTACAGGGGTTTTTGCACCATGGCTCCTAATGTAAGACATGTTTTATGTCCTTGTAACAAGAGTTGACTGTTAATAACAAGACAATATACTTAGTATATGTTGTAATAATTATTATTATAAGAATAAAAATGTTATATTTTCAAGAAACTCTTGTATGGACTATACATTCCTGAGGTGTTAACAATTCACCTCAAAAGTGTTGGGTGTACACCAGTCATAGAGTAATTTCTCACTCCCAGAGTGTTAAATAATCAGCTCTGCAAAGTGCTACAAATGTCTTACTTAGAGTATATATTTTACTCTCTGGGAGTTCACTGCAAGTGTCAAAAAGCGCTGAAGTATCTAAAAGTACCAGTGACAGAGTAAAATTGCACTCTCAGAGGGTTCAAATGTAACTCTTTATTTGCAGTATATGTTTTACACTTTTGATGGTGTTCAGTGAACACCAAACTCATGGACCTATATATACACTGAAACCGGAGTTAAATGTACACTTATAGAGTACAATATACACTGGGATTTTTGCTGTGTGGCATCACCTGCTTAACTATTCTAACCCATTAAGCAATCTGCTCAAAGTTTTGTCCTATGCAAGCGTTCAAAGAGCAATTTGAGTTGCTGTGACCTAAAACTAAAATAAGCTAAACAAAATATTACTGTTTAAAAAATACAAATCAATAAAAGAAAATGTTATTATTTTAATTTGATCTTTTTGCAGTTCACAATACAAAATTTTTTTTTAAGGTTGGCAGTACACAGCTGTATCGTACTGTACTATTTATATGCACTGCCCTGTATGAACAAAGTGATCTTATAGGACCAAACTCTTAGACCATGATATCCCCTTTATTTGCCTAAAATATCATTACAAATACTATGGAAGATGAACCAGTGCTTCATTGAAACACTGCATGCTGCATTCCAGTAGAAACGGCCACAAATATACCCAAAGCCAACGAGGTGGCAGTGTGGCAACAGCTGGATAGACCTGGTTAGCAGTTTTGAGCACTCGCTACGTGGCCGAATAGAGACCAAGCTAAACTGCTTTGGAGACTTCCTCTACGAGGAGTGTAGAGGCAGGTTTAGAGTAATGGCTGTAAGACAGAACGTTGAAGCCAGCCACTAGGGTACACAAAGCAGTGTTTTATAGGGCATCCGGTGTAAAACTTCTAGCCAAATCAAATATGCAAATCAATAAAACAATTTCCATACCGGATCGGTCAAGGCCCGGGTTAACAACGACCGCCAACAGTGCAGTTGACCAACAGAGCATTGATGGAAATTGGTCTACTGTTGGTCAGAGTCAGAGACAGAGAAGAAGAGGAGGGCGTTTGGTAAGGAGGAAAAAAGAAAAAACGAAGAATAGAAGTGTTAGTCTGAAGTTTGGAACTTTGAATGTGGGTACAATGACAGGAAAAAGTAAAGAAATACGCTGATGTGATGGAGAGAAGAAGAG
>NC_024327.1:10485712-10487928 GCF_000523025.1 Cynoglossus semilaevis | reverse complement strand
AGTATCGATATTTCAGGATCGATCCCATCACTAACACAAAGTGTGTTGGCTCTGCTTCTGGCCAGTGACTGGGGCTCACGGTATTCAAGTTCCCTGTACAATTCTTTGGGACAGTGGCTGGGCCAGAAGTTTCATACAGCCAACAGCAGTATAAGCCAGAAGGTGGAGTAATAAGTGACCTACCACCTGTTGACAAGCTCGTTACATAACTTCTCCTAGAAGCCATGCAAATGCTACTGCTCCACTGGATGGGACTGAGTGAGGAATCCACCATGGATAAGACGTAGCAAATATCCAATCCTGCTTCTCATCCTGGAGTTTGCTAACCACAACCTCATCACTGGTGTGGCTCATGTGCTATACTCAAGTCTTATATGTAAATAAAGGCCACATTGGCATTACAATTAGACTACTGTGCATCTTTGCACAGACCATTCTACTGCAAAGTTAATCAGTAGTAAGAGCTAAGAGCTTGAGAGTTCTCTTTGAGGATTCATTTTTTTATTGAACAACAACCATGTTCTTAATGAACCCAAAAGACTCATTAATATCAAAGCTGAATATTTTTGGGATTTGGAGTGGGGCTTTTTTAGTTTTAGCTATTTTAGGAGGATATCTGTGTGTGCAGGTGACTATTACTGTGCATAATTATTAGGCAACTTAACAAAAAACAAATATATACCCATTTCAATTATTTATTTTCACCAGGGAAACCAATATAACAGCTCAACATTCACAAATATACATTTCTGACATTCAAAAACAAATCAGTGACCAATATAGCCACCTTTCTTTGCAAGGACACTCAAAAGCCTGCCATCCATGGATTCTGTCAGTGTTTTGATCTGTTCACGATCAACATTGCGTGCAGCAGCAACCACAGTCTCCCAGACACTGTTCGGAGAGGTGTACTGTTTTCCCTCCTTGTAAATCTCACATTTGATGAGGGACCACAGGTTCTCTATGGGGTTCAGATCAGGTGAACAAGGAGGCCATGTCATTAGTTTTTCTTCTTTTAGGCCCTTTCTTGCCAGCCACGCTGTGGAGTACTTGGATGCGTGTGATGGAGCATTGTCCTGCATGAAAATCATGTTTTTCTTGAAGGATGCAGAATTTTTCCTGTACCACTGCTTGAAGAAGGTGTCTTCCAGAAACTGGCAGTAGGACTGGGAGTTGAGCTTGACTCCATCCTCAACCCGAAAAGGCCCCACAAGCTCATCTTTGATGATACCAGCCCATACAAGTACCCCACGTCCACCTTGCTGGCGTCTGAGTCGGACTGGAGCTCTCTGCCCTTTACCGATCCAGCCACGGGCCCATCCATCTGGCCCATCAAGACTCACTCTCATTTCATCAGTCCATAAAACCTTAGAAAAATCAGTCTTGAGATATTTCTTGGCCCAGTCTTGACGTTTCAGCTGACTTAACAGCTTGACTTTTCTGAGCCTGTCAAGTCCCTCTTCTGACCCATTTTGCCAAAGGAAAGGAAGTTGCCTAATAATTATGCACACCTGATATAGGGTGTTGATGTCATTAGACCACACCCCTTCTCATTACAGAGATGCACATCACCTGATATGCTTAATTGGTAGTAGACTTTCGAGCCAAACAGCTTGGAGTAAGACAACGTGCATAAAGAGGATGATGTGGTCAAAATACTCGTTTGCCTAATAATTCTGCACTCCCTGTATATTTCAGACACTTTTAAACATCGGGACCCTTGGTGCCACAGGGCGTTTCAAGGCACCTATGGGGAACGCTCTTTCAGGGAAGGTATGCATTAAACATTTTAAAAAAGAAGCTTTGACATGTATCCATAAGCATTCATCATAAGGGCTGGAGCTGCAACTAATCACTTCAGACAGCTGGTTGGGGCAGAGTATGTCCAAACAGTTTGCTAGGCAATTGCAGGGTCACATACAGACAACCATTCTCTCTCACACATGGGTCAATTTGCCTAATGTCAATTCTGCATGTTTTTGTGGAGAAAAACCATGCACACATGGGAAAACATGCAAACACTATTAGGAAAATAAAACACAAACCTGACAAAGAATGATCTTCCTCGTGCACTAACTAACAACTAGGTGTCTCCAGCTCAGGATATGAAAATAGTATTTGAAGCAATCTTCAAAAACCAACAAAAGTTTAACAAACCAGCAAAAATAACAATTAAAACCCAGTTGTGGTTACACTTCCACAGCGGAAACTTTGAG
>NC_024327.1:10477420-10485668 GCF_000523025.1 Cynoglossus semilaevis | reverse complement strand
GAGTGTTAAACACAAAACTAATTTATTTAAACATTTGATGTAAGCAATTACTTTCCCTAGTTCAGATGACTCTCTGAACAGGGATTCTATGATCAGCGGCAGTCACAACCAGGAAAATGACTTCAGCACTCTGGTTATGACATTGACTAAATGGTTGTAAACAGTGTTCCACATCAGTTTATGTTCAAACACATTAATATATTTGTTAGAAAAAGCTATAACATTCAAAACCAATATCTAAATAGCATCAGTCATTGATGCCTTTTGAAGATGAACAGTTCATTCATCACTGAGATGAACTCAGCGATTATCAAGGTTCCAGTATGTGAAATGTTTGTCTATAAATAAATTACAGAGTCAGAGCAAAATTCATGCAAGCTTCAGAGCTAGCGTTGAACTGGTAGTCCTATGTCACATGATGAATGAGTCTGACTTTCAAGCTTTGGCACTAAACTGAATCCATTCCACGTGAGAACGAAGAAGAGAAGCCAAGGCCCATTCCCCTCTGGGTGTGAGTCTGAGAACGAGCCATCTCATACTGAACGTTCAGGTTCCTAAACATCTCCTCCTGCTTTTGAAGCGTCTTTATCCCATCATCATTCAGTGGTTTAGAAACGTCAGCTTCATCGTCCTCTCCCTGTACAGACAGTGGCTCTTGATTAGTGGTGAAAGCAATGTAGGATTTTTTCTGGGGTAATCAAAAATGCAAATATACTCACTTTGATACCCATTAGTTTGCGAAATTTAACATTTTGGTCCTTGTTTCCAAAATTTAGCTTCTCCCACAGTTCAGCCGTCTGGGATTTGTCCTGAAAAAAAAAAAATGAACATTGGTAATCACTCAAGTAATTAATAATTTATCTGGTCACTACTTATCAAATATTTGCACATACTAAGCCTGCATTGCAGTGGGAGATAAAAACAGAATCACACAAAAATTGTATCATACCCCTTCTTTTTTTCCTTGCCAGAGTAGTTTTCTTTTTTTCTCCTGCTCGGCAAATTTCATGGGGTTTACGGCAGATGGGTTGTAGTAACTGGGCACAGTGATACCAGTCTGTGCTAGTGCCCTTGCTTGGAGAGCTGCCATTTGTGCTGCCATGGCAATCTGAGGTGTCACCTGTGTCCCAGAGGCCAAGAGGGTCACCACATTGAGGGCAGGGTTTGTGGAAGCTGCAGCTGCAGCAGCAATAGGGGCTGCAACTGGAAGAAAAAGAAAAAATGAAGGCACTGACAAACGAGTCAAGCTCTCAGAGAGTTTGCATTAATTAGGTGCTTCTTACCAGCAGCTATCTCCTGTTGCTGCTGCTGCTGTTTGTCAAACATATCTTTCTCCTTCTGCTCCTGGAGTTTCTTTGCTCGCTCCAGTCTAAATTGAGATCATGCATTTTACTTCACAGGTTAAACGCAATTAAAACAAAAGAAACTTGGTAGTCACAATTTTAGGAATAACAGTAAATATAAATGTCAATACAGGAGACATTACCTTCTGGCCAGAGCCTCCTGGGCATCCATAGCTGTGTTACGGCCCCGGAAAACAGGTGGACTTGCAGTCCGACTCTTTGGTCGTACTTTTTCAATCCTTTTCTTCCGCTCTCTGTTAGAACTTAACATTTAAAAGAAAAACTGGTTAACAAAACAATTGTTTTAAAAGATTAAAACTTAATAAGATATGCTGCATTTTCAAACACAGCTACCTGCTTTTGCTGCGGCTTCTGCTGTGATGATGGTGTTTGGTCCTCGAACCTGAGCGTGACCGTGCCTTGTTCTTTTTGTCTCTGCTATGTGAATGTCTTTTTTCCCTGCTTCGACTGTGATGCCGCCTATAAAGACACAGACACAGACGTTTATGTATGGCATGGGTTTATTTATCTGGCTTAATGATAAAAAAAAAAATATCACTTACCTCTCCCGTGAGTGTGACCTTGACAAGCTCCTGCCCTTGGCCGGTCTCTTATTTTTGCCCCTGGTTCGCTCCTCTCCATTCTCTGCTAAAAGTCTCTCTTGCTGCTCCTCTATTCGTTTGTGTGATTTTGGTGGCTTCTCCAAGTCCCTCCTTCGTGCCTGTATTAAGAAGAAGTTGTCTCTTTCAGGAAAATAGTGCAACAAAAAGAGTTAGTACCAAGGCTGAAATTCTGACAGTCTTGTCATTTCAACTTCGGTAACAAACAATATCATACACATACAATACCATTGTCAGAAAACAAATGTATGGGAAATTGACAAAAATGAACTGAATCATAAGCAGGAATTAATCAAACCAGGATATTTGAAATATCTTGCATCTCTGAATAGCAAGAACACAAATCCCTGAATGTCAAAACATTTTACCATAATACTTTAAGCTAAATACCTTTTACTTACAGTCACTAGTTTTACTACTACACATCAGGGTGTTTGGACAGTGGTTACAAAGACAATTTAATTGCAAATTTTAACCCAGGGTAGAAAAAAAAATTGGATTTATTATAAATAAAAATAATTGTGCCAATCCTTACTTCAAGAGATGCAAGAGCACTCCAAATTCTCACGGTTCTCAAGTGTTAAACAAGTAGGAGTTTAAATTGCAGTTACCTGTCCCCGTAGTAGGCATATTATTTTACTATGTCAGCAGGGTCTTCTGTTCAGTCTCTTCATGCATTAGCACACTGAGTATGATTTATTGTAGAAATGTTATCATGTGATCTATGCACAAGGTGCAAATAAAATAAAGCTACTCTTTACCATATGATCCTGTTATAAATAATAACACGCATCTTAGAATGGGTGGGTTATAAACTGCCCTGTTCCAGTCAACAATCTGTGTTTTTTAATTCTTAACTTGGGTTACATACTGTATCATAATGTATATAATACAATCACCTTGTCCTTAAATTAACAAAGACTATAGCACAAACCCTGAAAATAACTAAGACATGTTTTAAAATCATAACATTTAATTAATAATTTACCTCTTTACTCCTGCTTCGACTTCGTCTGTGTTTTCTTTCACCTGGGAGAAAACAAATAGCCATAATTTAAAATATTATTACAAACAAATTTCTTGTAATTACAGGCAAATGACCTGTTTAAATGGAGAACTATGTTCTTCTAAAAATCCAAATAACACAGATATGAACACAAATACACCGAGACATTATCCAGTGGACATGTTCTCTCATATATTAGGCAATACTAACGTTTACGATCCCTGGAGCGTGATCTTGATCGTGAATGGTGATGTTTTGAGCTTCTGGGAGATCTTGTGGACTCCATGTTGCCTTTATGTGGTAAACAGAGGAGCTTGATCTGGTCAGGTCAACTGAGTCATCACTCGTCTGAAAACAAAATCAGTAACAGGTAATCAGTTTAGCATATGGGTTCTTATCACTATTATTGACAACTAAACATTTAACCTAAAATATAGTTGATAACTAATTGATTATTGTATTAAACAGTTATGTTAATTTTATAAAATATGTAATCCCGTCGGACACGCTTGCATGGTTACATTCATAACATAATCATTATCAGCTTGCATGTATATGAAACATCAAACAAACATATCGGCCATTTAGTCTTTGACTTGTTACCAAATGCCTTCGGTTTGAATTCAGTCTTTACTAAGCAATTACACAATTACTAAGCAAATGTCATCGAGACGTAAATCTAAATATAGACACCAAAATTACTAACAAAATCTTTCCGTCTGGCCAAGCTTCGCTAAAAAATGTCAGTCCAAACATTTAGCGTAAGCTAGGTTTTAGAAGCTAAGAGAAGAGCAGCGCCATCTTTGTTAGATTATGATAAACGAATCATAGTGCAAACTTACATAAATACCGCGTATGTAATATATAAATAACGTGAATTTGGTGGTATTTACACACTAGTACTTACTGGATTGATTCAGAGGGCTCTGTGGTTACATACTTCCGCAAATTCACAATGTTTAGACGATGAAGGAAAAGCAAAGAGCTACTATTGTAGACGTCAATCGGTTTCTGCTCATCTTCTACTGTTTAGCTGAGCGTTGGTTGACAAGTACGAGAAATGACTATTATCGCCACCTATTGGAGTGGCAGAGTCAAGTGATAAAGTACCGTAATACGACCGCTGCAGTTAATCTGTTAATATTATAAAAGTGGCCTTAACTGAGGATTTTAGAAAATACATTAAACAAATTAATAATTTTAATTTCAGTTAGTTTTTATTGTCATTTAGATATATTGGGGAACTTTAGGGAAAAATAAATAAACAAACTGATTTTACGTAACCGTAAATTAGGAGTACTTTCTGGTGCGCACCTGAAACCTTTTGCCAGATATCTCATACAAGGGATGCGCTTTTTTGTTCACTCTGCGAATGAATCACTCCCTGCGAATTAATCACTCACTGCGAATGAATCACTCTCTGCGAATGAATCACTCACTGCGAATGAATCACGCTCTGCGAATTAATCCCTCTCTCCTTCCTCCCGCGAGTTATCGGGACGCTCTTGTCGGTTCCGTAGTGTAGCTGTTAGTACGCCAGCCTCTGAAACAGAACGCAGAGTACCTCAGGTACACGTTCTTTTGTCACGTGACACCCGACATAAATTATTTATTCATGAAATCATAATTAGTGGTTTTCAGCTCTGGTAGATGTATATGGCGTTATTGTGTAAAGTGTGTTTGTAATTAAATATTTTCGAAAATTATATCAACACATTTAGTGTCGGAGAACCACAGCCTTCTTTACAACGCCCACAATAGTGCTACAGCACCACCTGCTGTAAAATTAATGAAATGATTAGTTCAAGATTCGTTCACGACTCGTTCATTTTACTGTTCGAGAGTCAAAGATTCGAAGGTTGAAGTTCCCAACACCAGTATTTAGGCAGTGACTCTAAGGCTGATGAGGTAAATGTTGACGTCCATATTTGACACATCGCAGGAATGAGGTGATTGACAGGATGATGGTGGTGTTTTTTTTTTCCTGCAGGTTCTCAGAGGTCCTCATCTCTCCTCTTCTGGTGTTTCCAACTGGAGTGTTGTTGTTGTTGTTGACAAGAGATTATCTTATTTGACCAGACCTACCAGAGTGTCTGTCTGATTCTTCACTTAGAAATTGTTGTGGCCCTCTGGCACCCCGGATTCGTTGATCGATCTCAAACGGTATTAACTAAGAACTTTCATAAAGTACAAAGAAAAGACAAAAGTCGTTGCTCGAGTTCGCCTGTGCACAGGGAGGATCCAACGGAGAGTCAGAAGACTAACTGCTGAATTCTGCCCCTTCACATGATCAGGCTCTGTTTATTAGCAGACCCTCACCTAAAATACACAGATGTTGCACGTCAGATTGACATCCTGTTTGTTATCATATTTGATAAATGATCTTATTGTTCTTTGTTTTCCACACTCACACTGGCTTCCACTCAGAACCTGGTTATTGTCACGTACACCTCCTGAGCTTCTGCCACAAGGTCAAGGCCTCTCCTGTCGCATCAGCTGTTTCACTACACATCCTGAGTTTAACTTAATTCCTGTTTCAGAGTGTCTGTGTATTTTATATTGCAGGATCCAAGCAGCATGCTTATGCTTCCACGTAGATTACATATTTGCACATTTTCCAAAGCATGTTTATATGCAATACATTTTATATTTTCCACAAGCAGCATGTTTATATTTTAGGCAGGTTATGTTTTAGCGCATCTCTTATGATCTTTTAAAACATGATTATATATGTTGCATACTTCTATAAAATATGAACACGTGAATACATTTCATCCACAATATAAACACGTTACTTAGTTACTTCCTTAGGTCCGAATCACTGTACAATTACAGTGCACTTACTTATAATACGTAAGAATAAATGTTTGACATAAATATTTACATTCCTTACGGATTTTTATCCACATACATACTTAGTTGCTGCAGATTCATTTACTGCACATTCCTGTATCTACTTTAACACACAAAATATAAATAATATCAGAAAGTTGTAACGTTCTACAAAATTCCTCCTTCAGCTCGTCCTTAGTAATCCACTTAAATCTCCTTTTCCAGAAACTGATGTAAATGCTATTGACATTTGTCTGGATGGACAGTTTCTGTTGGTGTGTGAAGGAAATCGAAATCTTCATCTCGTCCCACAGAAAAGAATCCTTCTCAACAGGGTATGCATTTTTGAATTTTTTTATAAGATGTGCTAGAGCATTATTGCACTTTATTATGCTAATGTTTCCTCTGTTTTTTAATTTATTTATAAACAACACTTCATAGTGTATAAAAAGTTTTTTTTTTTCATCATTCGTTAGTAATGTGGTAAAAGTAGTCATCTTTTAGCTGTCAAAGGTTTTACATGTTTTATATTGTGTCTTTTTGGTGTGTTTTAGGCTTTGGTTGAGAAGCCATTGCAACGGGCGTGCTTTGTCTTCAACAGTTTAATATCGCGTTGGATGCACGTCCATTAACCCTAAGTCCTGCGTTGTGTTCTATGTTGCGCTGGATGAAAGAAGGCCTCGAACCACGGCCAGCTGTTGATTGTTCTTTTAATGAAGGTAGAACGGTGGATTTCTGTACAAATCAACAGAAAACACAAAAGGCTCTGTAACATGCAGTCTCCTCCACACAGCACACAGGTCTCAAGCTCCTCCTCTCAGCTAGTCTGGCGCGAACTCCACATACATACATGACTAATACAACTTTTTTGTATTAATAACAAAAATAATTTAAAATAAAAACGTGAAAATAAATTATCAAATGCTCAATGTATTTGATAACATGAATTTATTTTACATGCCTAATGCAACCTGTGTAAACACATGTGAAAGCCATGCCAAATGAATCACAATAAACAATGAACATACCTGTACAAATCAATAGAAAACACGTAAGGCTCTGTAACATGCAGTCTCCTCCACACAGCACACAGGTCTCAAGCTCCTGTTAGCAGATAAACATACAGAAGACCAGCGTGTGGAAACATGTCAACTTGCAAAAAGTCCGTTTACAATATGTATCTTTAATTGACACATTAACTGCATGTTCACAACCTAAAAATTCACATTTATACGTGCATAAAACAAGATTTGAATTGTCCGAAAAAATCCAAACAAATGTTTAAAAATGACGAGCAAAATAATACATTACCACCTCTCAGCTAGTCTGGCGCGAACTAAGAGAAGCACCCGGAAGACCGCACAAGACTTGCGACCTCTTAAAGCGACAGTACATGTATTAACTCTTTGGTTTGAATACAAAGTAAAGATATAATTTCAACCTGGTTACACCATTTTATAGAGACAAGAAAACATATTTATATCTCATCATCGAAGAGGACAAAGCATCTTTAGGTTAACTTGGTTTATTGTGCTAAAATGTGTAAAAAGATTTGTCTGTCGATATCAAAATATTTATACTATAAGATTAATTAATTATGTTGACTCTACTTGGGGCACTTTGGCCCAGAGGCAATGTCTCTGTCAATGGTGTGGAACCTTAGGGTTCACTTCCTGGGCAAGATCAAATCCCGGTTAGGGCAGTTAATACCTTCCAGTGGTAAGGTTCGGGAAGGTTCAGGGGGGTTGGTACGGTGCAGTGTGATTTGGGCAGCAGTCATGGAGACTGCTGTCCCCGTGACCTGGTAACGGATAAGTGGATGAAAATGGATGGATGGATGGATGGATAGATAGATGGATGGACTCTACTTTACAGGGATGTATAATGTGCTTCTTGTCATTAATGATGATTTTTTTTCACATTACAAACCATGCTTTGGCCAAGATTGAAACAGGTACAAAAAACCATCAACGGGTCAACATCAACATTCCTTGGAGTTTCATTAAAAAACATGTTTTTTTTCCAGCCATTGAAAAAATTGAACTGTGCATGTTGAGAGAGGTGTGTTAAAGTTGTATTCTAATGATCTTAGTATACACATGTTGGCAACAATCAATTCTAACTAGTTTAAATGCTCAATGGCTAAAATTCCATTAAGTTTTATTGCACTCGCAGTTGTGCCTCACTGCTGTGTGAAAAGAAACAAAGGATGTTGTAATTGTGCATCTCAAACCAACCACCTGAAGTGAAGATGTAAATTAAAACAAATATGTGATGGTTTTTCTTCTCAGGGGGACAAAGACAAAGTTATACTGTGGTATGAAAAAGTTTGGGCACCCCGATCATTTTCAAGATTTTCCTTTATGGATCATTGGTTGTTCAGAACAGCAATTTCAATTAAATATATCATATACCAAAGACCTCTCCTTGAACCGCAACCTTAACGT
>NC_024327.1:10475274-10477320 GCF_000523025.1 Cynoglossus semilaevis | reverse complement strand
AAGAGTCGGTCTTCCCATCACTAACCATAACTACCCAAAGTCTGTCTTTTAACGAAAAAATCAGGTGCAATACTATTGTGTAAGATTACTGAGCAATTAAGTGCAATATCACTGTGCAATATCACTGTGCAATATTAACTTTGGCAACAATAAAGTTTTATCAAAAAAATATTTTTTGTTGCTGAAAAATATTTTTTTTTAGTAGAAAAGTGGCTAAATTTTTTTATTCGTTTTTAGTGTAAGTTTTTAATAATTATAATGAATAATTTAATACTAATAAAGCATTGGCAATTGGATACAAATTGTTATGAAATTACATTTCTGAAATACATGAAAATTAAATAAAAACAAAATAGCAAAAAAAAGCTTAAAGTCATTGTAGACCTGTATAGTTATTAATGAAGTAAAAATGAATCATAAAAATACTATTTACTAACATGTAGCTGTGTAAGGAGCAGTAGAGACCAATAAAGACAATCTGATTTATCTGAGCTAACGGGCAAATCCTCTCAAGAATAACTTCTAAGGTCTAAAGTATCATTAGTTGTTTATGCTTATATACCTGTGTGGGGGGAGTGGTTTTCGACTTGTGTGTGTTTAAATCTTGTAGGCCAATGGAAGACAGAGGCTAGGCCTCTTGTGGCCAATCATATTATTGTTCTTGTATCATGTGATGCCTGCAGTCGCCACTATGTGGCACTGTTGTTCCATGATTCAGCAGTGTTGGAAGAACCTTTTGTTGCTGAGTGGGGGGTTATCACAAGGGAAGTGGACTGAGCCATGAAGTCCAGTCAACCACAGATGGTCATGTAGATCAAAAGGAATGGATGGCTTCGGGGTTCCCTGTGAGAAGATTGGGAGATCTCCCATTGTTCCCAGGGAGTAGAGGTGTTTTAGAAAGTTAGTGTGAAGAGAATTTGGGGAAATTCTCTTTGAATGTGTGGGGCTATGTGACTGTGTGTGCTCGGGAAAGCCATTTGGTGTCTTATCAGCTTCCTGCTGCAGACCCAACCAAATGTGAAAACCACTGAAATCTAACACTATATACATATGTGTGTAGACATACTTCAAGTTATTACTCATGGACTACAAGCTGCGTACTTTGTACTGTGTACTTCGGTTGCCAAGCAATGACACTTTGTTGCCAGACTCACTGTTTTCTTGTGTTTCTTTGCAATGACAATAAAGAAAGTCTAAGTCTAAGTTTAGACGAGGGAGGTGAGGCTCGCAGTGGGGGTCTCTATGTTTACATAAGCGATAACTGGTGTCACGACACTGTTGTGGTCCGCAAATACTGCTCTCCATTTGTGGAGTTTATGATTCAAAAGTGCCGGCCATTCTACCTGCCAAGGGAATTTAGTGCTATACTGCTTGTAGCCATATACATTCCCCCAGGCTCCAACAACAACAGGAGTGAGGCGCTGAATGAACTCTACCTCCACATCAGTGAACATCAGACAGCCCATCTCAGCCTTCCTCATCCTGGCTGGTGACTTCAACCATGCAAACCCTAAGAGTGTGTTTCCAAAACTCAACGGACATATCAACTTTCCTACACGAGGTAACAGTATTCTTGACAATGTATACACTCCACAAAAAGGTGCCTACAAAGCCCTATCTCTGCCCCACCTAGGTGCTTCCGACCACACCACTGTTATGCTAATACCGGCATACAGATCACTGGTCAAAACAACTACACCAGTAAAGAAACAAGTACAGGTGTGGCCTGAGGGGTCGTCAGAGGCACTCCACCACAGACTGGAGCATGTTCAGACAGGCAGCCACATACAACAACATCACTGACCTCCAGGAGTATACAGAGACTGTAACCGCCTACATGCACAAGTGCACTGACGACGTTACAGTCACCAGATCCAGACAGAGGAGGTCCACAGGCTCCTGAGGGCTCGAAATTCTGCCTTTCGAGCCAAGGCCGGGTGAGCCTGAGAACAGCCAGGGCCAACCTGTCACGAGGCATCAGAGAGGCCAAGAGACATTACTCCAAGAGGATCTTCAATCACTTCAGTGACAGCAGAGACACCAGGA
>NC_024327.1:10457582-10475197 GCF_000523025.1 Cynoglossus semilaevis | reverse complement strand
GCTGAACCAACTGAACAACTTCTTTGCTTGCTTTGAGGCAGACAACAACACCCTGGCACAGAAGTCTCCAACCCCGCCGGGCGACCAAGTCCTGATGCTATCTACCGACAGCTTGAGAAGTCTCAGAAGAACAAACTCACAGAAAGCACCAGGTCCTGACAACATTCCTGGCCGTCTCCCGTGAGACTGTGCCAAGGAGCTCACCTTTACAGGAGAAGTACATGTGTGTACTTATGTCCTTACAGACATCTTTAACACCTCACTGAGCAAGGCTGTTGTTCCCAAGTGCCTCAAAGCCACCACCATCATCATAGTCCCAAAGTCGCACTTACCCCCATCCTAATGAAGTGCTTTGAGCGGCTGGTCATGCAGCACATCTAGGCTGCCCTCCTGCCAGCCTTGGATCCCTTTCAGTTTGCTTACCGGTCCAATCGTTCAACTGACGATGCCATCTCTACTGCCCTTCACTCAGCCCTCACCCACCTAGAGACAAAAGACTCCTATGTCAGAATGCTGTTCATAGACTTCAGCTTGGCATTCAATACAATTCAACCCCCAGCAGCTCGTCCACAAACTGGACTAGCTCGGGATCCACATCTCTTTGCAACTGGCTGCTGGACTTCCTGACAAAAAGACCACAGGTAATTCAGGTAGGCAGAAACACCTCAAGCACGACTGCATACCAACATCTCAGCTCCAACCTCTTCATTAAATTTGCAGACGACACGACTGTGGTAGGTCTCATCAACAACAGTGATGAGACAAGGTACAGGAATGAGGTTAGCCATCTGGCCTTGTGGTGCAAAAACAACCATTTCTGCCTGAACGTGGAGGAGACAAAGGAGATTGTTGTGAACTTCAGGAGGGAGCACACCTAGCACACCCCCCTCAACATCGACGGTGCCACCGTGGAGAGGGTGAGCAGCACCAAGTTCCTGGGAGTGCACGTCTCTGAAGACCTCTCCTGGACAATCAACACTGCATCACTGACCAAAAAAGCCCAACAGTGCCTATACTTCCTCCGCAAACTTAGAAGAGCAAGAGCACTGCCCCCCATCATGCAGACCTTCTATAGGGGCACCATCCTGACCAACTGCATCGCTGTGTGGTATGGTGCCTGCACTATGTCTTGCCGCAAGACCCTACAACGCATCGTGAGAGCAGCTGAGAGGATCATTGGTGCCTCTCTCCCCTCCCTTCAAGACATCTACAACACCCGCCTCACCCACAAGTCCATCAAAATTGCAGGTGAGCCCTCCCACCCAGCTCACAGCCTCGTCAGCCTATTGCCATCGGGTAGGACACCGCGGAGTATCCGAGCCAGAACCAGCAGGCTCAAAGACAGTTTTATCCACCAGGCCATGAGGAGACTCAACTCCCTACCTGCTCTGCCCCCCCTCCCACTCTGTCACACACAGACTCTACTGTTCCCCTCCTATCCTCCCTTATCTCACACACACAGTCTCTGCTCTTCCCTTCCCATCTCCTCTGTTCCCTGCATGCTCTCTCTGCATACTCTGCTGTGGATCATCATTGACATATTGCACTCCAAGTACTACCTCACCCTCGACCGAATAAGCTGAGTCATTACTGTCTTTATTGATTCACCACTCATCGTTCATTCTGTCTATAATTACTGAATAATGTCACAGCACATGTTATTTTTCAGCATACATTCTCTCAAGTGTGTTTCTCTGTACATTGTACATATACTGTTAGTTTATATTCCTTTCCCTTGTAAATATCTCCTTTACTTATATTCTTGCCTATGGGTCCGAGAGGGCTGCAATTTCATTGTGCCATATGTCCTGTATGTATGGCATATTTGACAATAAAGTTGACTTTGAAACTAGTTTGCCCTAGGTACCACTAGAGGGAGCCCACCTGTGGTAGGGATACAACATTTTGATAACCATTTTTCTAGAAAAGATTTAACTCAGTAAATTATCAGGTGCTAAAGACTAAAAACTATTACTACTATTTTTTCAGATTTGATGTCCATTTTAATCTTTTTCATGACAGTAATGTACAGAGCAGAGAGTGAGGAAGAGAGTGAAGACAGAGCAGAAGATCAAGTGGTGGAAACTAAGGAAAGAGACATGTTGTGAAGGCTTCAGGAAGGAAGTAAGGGCAGTTCTGGGTAGTGTTGAGATATTCCTAGATGATTGGGAGACTACAGCTGTCTCCCAGATAGCTAACTGTAAGTGTGTTTGTAATACACTCACTCACAGGGTGTTTTCAGGATGTTTGGCGAGTCCTTTATTCGACTTTTATGCACTGCTATCTGAGAACTTTCCTTATCTCACATACTGTATATATCATATTTTTGTCCTGTTCATTTGAAAGATCATGAGCATAAAAAAATATCAGCACCTTAACTGCATCCCCTACAGCTCAGCCTTTTGAACTTTTTAAGTCAGTGCCACTGTCTCCAAACTGCACTTCATAGCAGATCTCACTACTATCCCATAAATATTTATTTTCTATATCTGCTACTGCATTACATGACTTAGATATTGGCCATAATCCATCACACTAATAACAGAAATCAGACAAAAATATTAATAATAAAAAAGCACAAAATTCAATAAAATAGCTTATGATTCCCTGTGTAAAATAAATAAATGTGACACAGAAGCACAGAAAGTTGGATATAGTTTAGTGTTATTACTACTTATTACTATACTACTACTTGTTGTTTTAGGTGTATGCATTGGAATCCGTGCGTGTGATGCCTTTTCTTGCTGAGATTAATGTATTTTGCGCAGTTAAAAGTATTTCCCACTCATATAAAGCACAGTTTGCAATAAATATACTATGTATAACAAGTCATGTGCTCGTTGTTTTTCTCTTTCTCTTTCTACAAAGTCTATAATAAAAGATGTATGCATTCATACTAAGACCAGTGCTAAACAGAGACAGACCGGTGAGACTGTTACGTTAAACTTACAGCAAAAATTTATGCCGAACTAGTTTCTTCAGGGCGTAATAAGATTTTGGTTCGCGAGTGGTGGCATGGTTCGACACGTGATTGTACTAGACCAATCGAGTAGCTGATTGATGTCAACACTCCGGCAACATGGCTGCCTCCGTGGTTTTACTTAACATTACTGATAGAGAGGGATTCTCCCAAAAGACCCTAAAGTAGGTCAAATGGATTCTAAACAGTGCTTTATACATAGCCACCTGCACGAAGAACAATGAGGCAAATAGACGATAAGGCGAACTTTCTGTTAAGTCATTATGATCAATAAAAGGAAGTAATCAATGACAAGGACCATTTGTTTATTCATTCGTTCATTTATTCGCACCTAATTTATTTCTTTGAATTGTGGTCACACAGCAGTGTAGGAAAACAGAATAGTCAGCTTTACAAGCCTAAAATCTACCAATATATAATTTCCTAACCCCCCATCCCCCAATACTTATTGCACAGGCATTTAGAAGTTATATGTAGATAATGTTCTAGAACTCAGTCATTGGGGATAGGTATGTTCAAACATGTATTTAAAATGTTCTTTAAGAGGAGCATTATTATTTATCACTTGAAAAATAACCCATTCCAAGATTTAATTCAGGTTTATTGTAATCACACAACCCATGTGATTATAGGAAATTTGAAGTACAGTACAGTACTGCACTGAGACAACATAAATCCAGTGGAATTATCCCAGGATTGTTACAGTTGTGCTCATAAGTTTACATACCCTGGCAGAATTTATGATTTCTTGGCAATTTTTCAGAGAATATGAATGATAACACAAAAACTTCTTTCACTCATGGTTAGTGCTTGGGTGAAGCCATTTATTATCAAACAACTGTTTACTCTTTTAAAATCATAATGACAACAGAAACTACACAAATGACCCTGATCAAATTCGCATCTTATTACATTTCAGGGTAAAACTAAACAAAACTCTCTCTGTACGTAAACTGTCATGATCCTCTGTGTTGATGTGGATAATGTCACATCAGCAGCCACAGAACAGGAAATCCCATGGCTCAGAGGACACATTAGCGACATACACAGAAACTTTAACAAGTTAATTGAAGCTTCCTGCACCAATAGGTGAAAATACCTGAGTTTCATCTCCTACATGATATTTTATTTTCTGATTCTGTCACCTTGACAGGTAAAACACAGAGCTTTCCCTCCTCCACAGAACGACATTAACGACATACTCCCATTGTTCCTCTTGTCTGTTTTACTATCAAATGCCTGCTGAAGTGTAAAGGTATGATAATCCCACGTGTCAGAATGGGTTATGAGTCATACCTTTCTTTTAGCCAGACCCCTGCTCCCCGTTTTATGTTTCTCCTAACAGCAGGGTCTGGGCTACATCAGCTGTCAATGTCATGAACAAAGTCAGGAAAGACTAGTACTGGAGAGGATGCGAAGGAGGGTGGTGAGGATGTTGTTTATACTGGTGCTCTCGTGATAATACGGTGTGAAGAGTGTGTTTGAAGACACAGAGAGGCTTTGGAACTCAGCTCTATAAGCCTTGTTGCTTTTGGCGTCTGCCCTTTGCTGAGTTTTACCCCTAAATGACAGAGCTCTTCTTATGTCACTTACACAGAGATTGTTTTTGTCTGTACCTATGTGTCAGGAATCTAAAGAAGAGACCATCTCTTCTCTGTCTCCACACAGGGAGACCACATGATGACCAGGAATTTCACACAACATTGTAAAAGGGATGAATGAGGTACAAGGAGGGGGATGGGGGTCACTCCTCAAGTGTCCATCCATCCATCCATCCATTTTCATCCGCTTATCCGTTACCGGGTTGTGGGGGCAGCAGTCGCCACCCAAATCATATTGCACCGTACCTAAACCTTCCTGCAGGTGGTGAGTCCACTGGAAGGTACCAACCGCCCTAACCGGGATTTGAACTTGCCCAGGAGGTTGGGGTTCCACACCAATGACAGAGACATTGCTCCTCAAGTGTTTGTACCTAAAATGTTTTTTCACACTCGGATAATGTACTACATTTTTTGGAAATTGTTTTTGTATTAATCTAGTTTTGGTACAGCCTTGACTTGGTTACCCATAGGTCCTGTAGAATTTTATCCAGAACTATATCATTGTATTTTTCAAGGGTCGTCCTGCTCTCTTCAGAAGGTGCCACCTTGCCTTGTCCAAGGCTGACCCCTTGACTTCTGTTTTGGCCACATCTAATGTCTTAGTGGACGTGGGTGATGGAGTGCCCACCCAAATGCTGGACCCTGATACCGTGTTTCCCCTGTCGAAGTTTTCACACTTGTTTGCGAGAATGCCACACCGTCAACCCAGGACACAAGCCAGGACTCCGCCCTAGAGCTGGTTCAGCCGGGCCAATCAACAGACAGTAGACAGAACCTACGGATGAAATTTCAGGGTGCTTTTAAGAAGGGCATTTCCAACCCAATGGACCTACTCCCATGGACTCACTCTTTGACTATGGCACCTATGGACACGTGAGCAAAGAGACGCAGGAAGAAGTTTCCAAGAGGGTGAAAAGCAATGTAGGAAATAAAACATGTTTACTCAGAGAACCACTTTTTGTCCAACCAGTAGTTAACTACACTGGACCTTTTGGCAGTGACAAAAGTACCAGTTTGGAAAATGCAGTCAGCACAACAATAGTCTTCCACAACAGCCACTCTGTAGACTGAGGTGTACCACATGGGGAAGTGTGTACACACAAATACACATTGCTCTCCTTCATGCAGCCCCTGCTCTGATCTAACAAAGAACATGTTGTTGGTTCCCCAACAGACGTTGAAGTAATATTTAGGCTGCTGTCTGTTTCTGGCTGGTCTACCTGTCCGTTACACACACAGGTCCATTTACCAAAGCACTGAAATGTGTGAGTGAATTAGTAGTAGGCGGTCAGTTCAGGGTTTAAAGTCAGCAGTATATTAGAGAAAATGATAATCAGGCCTGGTTGTAATTTTGTGTCTTCTTAGAAAAACTGAGACGTCTGCAGAAGACGATTTGAGCTCGGACCGACCGAAGGTTGTAAAAACATTTAACCGTTCCCTGCTCTTTGACTGTGTGTCACGTGGAGACCCAGGGGCCTTGGACGACCTGCTGGAGTACCTGCAAACTCATGACCTCCCTTATCTCACACACACAGTCTCTGCTCTTCCCTTCCCATCTCCTCTGTTCCCTGCATGCTCTCTCTGCATACTCTGCTGTGGATCATCATTGACATATTGCACTCCAAGTACTACCTCACCCTCGACCGAATAAGCTGAGTCATTACTGTCTTTATTGATTCACCACTCATCGTTCATTCTGTCTATAATTACTGAATAATGTCACAGCACATGTTATTTTTCAGCATACATTCTCTCAAGTGTGTTTCTCTGTACATTGTACATATACTGTTAGTTTATATTCCTTTCCCTTGTAAATATCTCCTTTACTTATATTCTTGCCTATGGGTCCGAGAGGGCTGCAATTTCATTGTGCCATATGTCCTGTATGTATGGCATATTTGACAATAAAGTTGACTTTGAAACTAGTTTGCCCTAGGTACCACTAGAGGGAGCCCACCTGTGGTAGGGATACAACATTTTGATAACCATTTTTCTAGAAAAGATTTAACTCAGTAAATTATCAGGTGCTAAAGACTAAAAACTATTACTACTATTTTTTCAGATTTGATGTCCATTTTAATCTTTTTCATGACAGTAATGTACAGAGCAGAGAGTGAGGAAGAGAGTGAAGACAGAGCAGAAGATCAAGTGGTGGAAACTAAGGAAAGAGACATGTTGTGAAGGCTTCAGGAAGGAAGTAAGGGCAGTTCTGGGTAGTGTTGAGATATTCCTAGATGATTGGGAGACTACAGCTGTCTCCCAGATAGCTAACTGTAAGTGTGTTTGTAATACACTCACTCACAGGGTGTTTTCAGGATGTTTGGCGAGTCCTTTATTCGACTTTTATGCACTGCTATCTGAGAACTTTCCTTATCTCACATACTGTATATATCATATTTTTGTCCTGTTCATTTGAAAGATCATGAGCATAAAAAAATATCAGCACCTTAACTGCATCCCCTACAGCTCAGCCTTTTGAACTTTTTAAGTCAGTGCCACTGTCTCCAAACTGCACTTCATAGCAGATCTCACTACTATCCCATAAATATTTATTTTCTATATCTGCTACTGCATTACATGACTTAGATATTGGCCATAATCCATCACACTAATAACAGAAATCAGACAAAAATATTAATAATAAAAAAGCACAAAATTCAATAAAATAGCTTATGATTCCCTGTGTAAAATAAATAAATGTGACACAGAAGCACAGAAAGTTGGATATAGTTTAGTGTTATTACTACTTATTACTATACTACTACTTGTTGTTTTAGGTGTATGCATTGGAATCCGTGCGTGTGATGCCTTTTCTTGCTGAGATTAATGTATTTTGCGCAGTTAAAAGTATTTCCCACTCATATAAAGCACAGTTTGCAATAAATATACTATGTATAACAAGTCATGTGCTCGTTGTTTTTCTCTTTCTCTTTCTACAAAGTCTATAATAAAAGATGTATGCATTCATACTAAGACCAGTGCTAAACAGAGACAGACCGGTGAGACTGTTACGTTAAACTTACAGCAAAAATTTCGTCGCAAAAAATCCTGCCCATTTTTTATGGCGAGGCAATTTATGCCGAACTAGTTTCTTCAGGGCGTAATAAGATTTTGGTTCGCGAGTGGTGGCATGGTTCGACACGTGATTGTACTAGACCAATCGAGTAGCTGATTGATGTCAACACTCCGGCAACATGGCTGCCTCCGTGGTTTTACTTAACATTACTGATAGAGAGGGATTCTCCCAAAAGACCCTAAAGTAGGTCAAATGGATTCTAAACAGTGCTTTATACATAGCCACCTGCACGAAGAACAATGAGGCAAATAGACGATAAGGCGAACTTTCTGTTAAGTCATTATGATCAATAAAAGGAAGTAATCAATGACAAGGACCATTTGTTTATTCATTCGTTCATTTATTCGCACCTAATTTATTTCTTTGAATTGTGGTCACACAGCAGTGTAGGAAAACAGAATAGTCAGCTTTACAAGCCTAAAATCTACCAATATATAATTTCCTAACCCCCCATCCCCCAATACTTATTGCACAGGCATTTAGAAGTTATATGTAGATAATGTTCTAGAACTCAGTCATTGGGGATAGGTATGTTCAAACATGTATTTAAAATGTTCTTTAAGAGGAGCATTATTATTTATCACTTGAAAAATAACCCATTCCAAGATTTAATTCAGGTTTATTGTAATCACACAACCCATGTGATTATAGGAAATTTGAAGTACAGTACAGTACTGCACTGAGACAACATAAATCCAGTGGAATTATCCCAGGATTGTTACAGTTGTGCTCATAAGTTTACATACCCTGGCAGAATTTATGATTTCTTGGCAATTTTTCAGAGAATATGAATGATAACACAAAAACTTCTTTCACTCATGGTTAGTGCTTGGGTGAAGCCATTTATTATCAAACAACTGTTTACTCTTTTAAAATCATAATGACAACAGAAACTACACAAATGACCCTGATCAAATTCGCATCTTATTACATTTCAGGGTAAAACTAAACAAAACTCTCTCTGTACGTAAACTGTCATGATCCTCTGTGTTGATGTGGATAATGTCACATCAGCAGCCACAGAACAGGAAATCCCATGGCTCAGAGGACACATTAGCGACATACACAGAAACTTTAACAAGTTAATTGAAGCTTCCTGCACCAATAGGTGAAAATACCTGAGTTTCATCTCCTACATGATATTTTATTTTCTGATTCTGTCACCTTGACAGGTAAAACACAGAGCTTTCCCTCCTCCACAGAACGACATTAACGACATACTCCCATTGTTCCTCTTGTCTGTTTTACTATCAAATGCCTGCTGAAGTGTAAAGGTATGATAATCCCACGTGTCAGAATGGGTTATGAGTCATACCTTTCTTTTAGCCAGACCCCTGCTCCCCGTTTTATGTTTCTCCTAACAGCAGGGTCTGGGCTACATCAGCTGTCAATGTCATGAACAAAGTCAGGAAAGACTAGTACTGGAGAGGATGCGAAGGAGGGTGGTGAGGATGTTGTTTATACTGGTGCTCTCGTGATAATACGGTGTGAAGAGTGTGTTTGAAGACACAGAGAGGCTTTGGAACTCAGCTCTATAAGCCTTGTTGCTTTTGGCGTCTGCCCTTTGCTGAGTTTTACCCCTAAATGACAGAGCTCTTCTTATGTCACTTACACAGAGATTGTTTTTGTCTGTACCTATGTGTCAGGAATCTAAAGAAGAGACCATCTCTTCTCTGTCTCCACACAGGGAGACCACATGATGACCAGGAATTTCACACAACATTGTAAAAGGGATGAATGAGGTACAAGGAGGGGGATGGGGGTCACTCCTCAAGTGTCCATCCATCCATCCATCCATTTTCATCCGCTTATCCGTTACCGGGTTGTGGGGGCAGCAGTCGCCACCCAAATCATATTGCACCGTACCTAAACCTTCCTGCAGGTGGTGAGTCCACTGGAAGGTACCAACCGCCCTAACCGGGATTTGAACTTGCCCAGGAGGTTGGGGTTCCACACCAATGACAGAGACATTGCTCCTCAAGTGTTTGTACCTAAAATGTTTTTTCACACTCGGATAATGTACTACATTTTTTGGAAATTGTTTTTGTATTAATCTAGTTTTGGTACAGCCTTGACTTGGTTACCCATAGGTCCTGTAGAATTTTATCCAGAACTATATCATTGTATTTTTCAAGGGTCGTCCTGCTCTCTTCAGAAGGTGCCACCTTGCCTTGTCCAAGGCTGACCCCTTGACTTCTGTTTTGGCCACATCTAATGTCTTAGTGGACGTGGGTGATGGAGTGCCCACCCAAATGCTGGACCCTGATACCGTGTTTCCCCTGTCGAAGTTTTCACACTTGTTTGCGAGAATGCCACACCGTCAACCCAGGACACAAGCCAGGACTCCGCCCTAGAGCTGGTTCAGCCGGGCCAATCAACAGACAGTAGACAGAACCTACGGATGAAATTTCAGGGTGCTTTTAAGAAGGGCATTTCCAACCCAATGGACCTACTCCCATGGACTCACTCTTTGACTATGGCACCTATGGACACGTGAGCAAAGAGACGCAGGAAGAAGTTTCCAAGAGGGTGAAAAGCAATGTAGGAAATAAAACATGTTTACTCAGAGAACCACTTTTTGTCCAACCAGTAGTTAACTACACTGGACCTTTTGGCAGTGACAAAAGTACCAGTTTGGAAAATGCAGTCAGCACAACAATAGTCTTCCACAACAGCCACTCTGTAGACTGAGGTGTACCACATGGGGAAGTGTGTACACACAAATACACATTGCTCTCCTTCATGCAGCCCCTGCTCTGATCTAACAAAGAACATGTTGTTGGTTCCCCAACA
Source organism: Cynoglossus semilaevis (assembly GCF_000523025.1). NCBI lineage: Eukaryota > Metazoa > Chordata > Actinopteri > Pleuronectiformes > Cynoglossidae > Cynoglossus > Cynoglossus semilaevis. The sequence goes on along the minus strand of NC_024327.1, from coordinate 10,464,747 downwards.
GACGTTGAAGTAATATTTAGGCTGCTGTCTGTTTCTGGCTGGTCTACCTGTCCGTTACACACACAGGTCCATTTACCAAAGCACTGAAATGTGTGAGTGAATTAGTAGTAGGCGGTCAGTTCAGGGTTTAAAGTCAGCAGTATATTAGAGAAAATGATAATCAGGCCTGGTTGTAATTTTGTGTCTTCTTAGAAAAACTGAGACGTCTGCAGAAGACGATTTGAGCTCGGACCGACCGAAGGTTGTAAAAACATTTAACCGTTCCCTGCTCTTTGACTGTGTGTCACGTGGAGACCCAGGGGCCTTGGACGACCTGCTGGAGTACCTGCAAACTCATGACAAGAGACTAACTGATGAAGAGTTCAAAGGTGAGACAGTAATGGTTGGGTCAACTAAGTCTTCCTCAACCACAGACTGTATGTATGAGAGCATTTACTGCATCATTTAAAATTGTGTCTTCCACTACCCACTTGTGTGTGTGTGTGTCTGAGGTGGGCTCACTAGAGTACAGTAAATGTACATTAAAAGTGCAATGGTGCAACTGATCAGAAAAATTCACTAAAATGTCAAAACTAAATTAAAATATAGTTAGAAACAAAAGTTTTTGTTACATTTTTTTACAAAAAAGATTTAAGTTAACAAGTAGCAAAACAACTCACTAAATTCACAAAGTTGAATTCTGAAAACACTCATTGTGTTTCATTTTCTAATCATTTCTATTCAGTGTACCATTGTAAAACTTTAAAGAAATTAAATCAAGTAGGAAATTATTACAGTAAATTATTAAATCTATATGGGACTTTAATATTTGTTTTTTTTAAATCAAAGTAAATTTAAAGCTGGTTTAAAAAGTATGAAGCATAGCATCATTGAATTATTATGAAGTACCTCAAGGCCCACCCCATACTGTAGTACTACTACATCTCTAATCTCATAATCTGTTACATAGCTATATGGGGCATGTGCTACTGTGGGCCCCTCATAAATATTTTCAGCCAAAGACTCTGGTTCCCACATACATTCAGTTAACAATCATTAACTTCACTGAAGAAATACAGTCAATACCTTTTCTCACACTGTTTGCTGTCACTTCCTAGAATTAGAAGAGTGATTGTAAGTTATTGTGTGGTTAATGTGAACACATTTCTTCAGCTGTTACACTTATCCAACACAGAGAACTTACTTTTCCTGTAGTTTTAGTTACTAGTTGCTACTGCTGTATTTAAATATATGTCACTCAGGTCTCTGCTGGGACTTTATCCTAAAGTGACTGACTTCATCTGGGCATATTCCCTGTTTGACCTTTGAGCAAACCCCTCTCCTGTGTCTGCTATTTTTATCATTGAATTATTATGAAGTACCTCAAAGCCCAACCTATATTGTAGTACTGCTACATCTCTAGTCTTATATTCTGTTACATAGGCAAATGGGGCACGTGCTACTGTTGGCCCCTCGTTAATGTTTTCAGCCAAAGTCTCTGGTTCCCACATACATTCAGTTAACAATCATCAGCTGAACTGAAGAAATACAGTCAGCTTTTCTTACAACATTTGCTGTCATTAGAATTAGAAAAGTAATTGCAATCCTAAATTAACGTCCGGTTAATGTGAACACTTTTATTTCTGTAGCTGTTACATTGATCCAACACAGAGAACTTATTTTACTTTTCCTGCAGTTTCAGTCACTAGTTGCTACTGTTTGCTGTGTTTAATATCTGTCCCTCAGGTCTCTGCTAGGCCTTTATCCTGAAGTGACTGACTTCATCTGGGCGTATTGCCCCTTGACCTTTGAGCAAACCCCTCTCTCCTGTCTGCTATTTTCTGCTGAGAGGATGTGAGAAGGAAAGGTGGAGTGTGGTCACAGTCTTTGTCCCACAAAAGCCTGTCACACTGAGAGGTTCTCCTTCGGGATCATAACGAGGAGCAGAGAAAGATCATAGCAAACTGTCGTCGGACTTAGTATTTTTACCAGACACTTAAGATCAAGAGTGCTTCTATTGACTCCTGTCTATTCTATTCTGAACCCTGCTTCCATGTGACATTTCCCACAACCCTTCCTAACGTCTCGTATTATATTATCAGTGAACATGTACAGTATGTTACATTTTAAATGACTTCATTTGGCAGTGGGTGTTTGCCCAGGCAGTTTTAAAAACATAAATTAATTAAAAAAAATGTGAATCAAGCATAGAGTCATGGAAAAAAAGCTCAGAAGATTTATGTACAGTATAAAACGAAGAATGTTGTGATGTTGATGGCAGAATAAAAAATATTTTTTATGAGATATGTACAATAAAGGAGACGAGTCCTGCAAATCATATAAAATTATCCTGTTTTCACGAATGTTATTTTATTTGTTATCTAGCCTGTATGTCCCAGAGCCCTCTACAGGTAAGATATGCCTAAAGTCCTGATGAACCTTTATGGAGGTCAGAACGACACCACCCCACTGCTGCTGGACATCACAGAGAAGACTGGAAACCTCCAAGAGTTCATCAATTCACCGTTCAGAGATGTCTACTACAGAGGTAGGAACTGGAGCCGCAACAAGTCAACATATCAGCTGCTCACTGTAACTAGCAATAGTGACATGAATATAGTTGTTATCACAAATAAGTCTTGTTCTTTTTAATTACAGAGAAACTGACAGTTTTTCCAACGCTCTACTTTTTATAGCACTTAAACAGTCGCAGACATTACATAATAAATAAATCACGAGAGAACGTCTTGTAGAGGAGGATTAAAACTGTTGTTGCAGTTGATGAGAATCACAGTCAAGGTAAGTTAATTTAAATGACAGCTTTATTTAGATTTCTATCACTGTTTCATTTCCAGGTTAAAAAATAAAAGCAAAGGCTGTTTCTTTCACTCAGGAACTGCTTGTATTGAAATAAGCAGTCTTTTACATTGACATCACCACACCACCGTACTTTTCAGACATATAGTAGTCAATTAAACATTATTCTGACTTTTAGAAAACACTTGCTGATATAAAAAAATCTTCTAGGACTATTTTATATTTTTTTTATATATAATACTGTTGATTCTGTAGAAAGATTAACCTTATGTGTGACCTACACACTTACCAGGTCATCAGCAGTAGATTAAAAAGATGTATCTGTATTATTTTTTGTTTTCAGGTCAAACAGCCCTGAGCTGATGTTCATGCCCAGGCCAAAGGACGGTTCTTCCAGCCTAGGGATGAGGGGGGATACTTTTACTTTGGTAAGGACCCTTGTTAGCTCCCAGTTTCTGGTAATTCTGAGTTAATGTTTTCTATTTATACACAGACTTTTAATGATAAAATACACACTTCTTGAGTCTTAAAAAGCTGTTTCAGTTGTTTTCTGCCTCATGCCTTTAAGATGATGTGGTGTACCTGAGATTTCTATGACATCATGAGTCTTTTTTTCCTGCTTCAATTGGCTCTTTCTGCTTTAAAGATAGACTTCCTGTTCAACTCATAAGTACGGTAGCTATTCTGTCTTTTCACAGAGTAGGCAGAAATTAAATAATCAGCTGTCAAGAGAAATGAATTCAAGCTCACTCTCCTGCCTATTTTTTTTTTTTACTGTTAGTCTGAATGGAAGGGACTCCATCCTTTCACTCTCTGTTTCGGTCTCAACGGTCAGTCAGGACACTGCTGTGGTTGAGTTCTGAGCTCCGCCAAACAAATGAATGTTTTCCTGTTGTGCTTCAAGGGAAAATGTTTAGGTCAAAAAGGCATTAGGTCATGTGTTCTTAAAGTAAAAGGTGTCTGTGTTCTGCAGTGAAGAAAACTAAACATTCACTGTAGGTGGGAAAAGCTCTGAACTATATGCCAAGAAGTATAAATAAACCCTACTGTGAATGAAATCGAACTCTGCCCTCTGCTGGCTTCCTCTGAGAATGACTACTGTCAGTTCGCTTAATTTCTATGTTAAGGATACGTGTGTTTTATACAGTGGCGGGCCGTGCATTTCACACCTAGGCCTTCAGTGATGTCGGGCTATTTTCTGACGCATTTAAAAATCAATAAATCCGCAAGTAAATAAATAAAATGTTTGTACTCACCAAAACAGCTGTCCTCCAAAACACTTATTTCAACACAAAATCAATTTTCCTTTCTTTCCTCAATAAGACCTCAATGACTTGGTTATATCTGTGCACTTCAGTTCCAACATTAAATCCCTTTCATGCATTATATATAACATCAAGCAACATATAGTCTTTATTTTTAAATTACATAATTTGATACATTTAGAGTAAAAGACTAGATATGTAACTTCCTGTATCATATTATATATTAATACATTATTATATATATAAATATATATGTAAATATAATATATATAATATAAATATATATAGTATGTTTTCCAGACTTTCACCCAGCCAGTTCCATTAGTGGATTTCTCATTACTGCATTATGGTAGCACTTTTTATATTTGGAATTACAAATTTGTTAGATTTTTTTTTGTGTTCTATTATGTGTAGGTCCTTAAACGTAGTATTAAAGTAATCATGTTCTTTCTTTAAAATAATTTCCAAAATAATAATAAATTAAACTTATTAAATAATGAATAAGTAAACAATCGGCTGAATCAAGCAGAAGCGCTGAGTCCATTATAGCAGATATTTATGATATTTGTGCACAGTGATGCTCTGTATTTTTTCTGTTCTTAGTGATCTGAACTAGTGATGAAATGATGCTAAAGTTAGATCAGTGTTTTTCAACCTTGGGGTCACGGCCCTACATTGGGTTGCCTGGAATTCAAATGGGTCGCCTTAAATGTCTTGTAATTATATAAAAAAAAAAATCTAATAAATTATTTTTCAACTCATTGCTATTGTGGTTAAAACACCACACACAATCTGAAACAACAGTATTAGTCCACTTTCACTCTTTGTTTGCAACACAGTATAACAAACATTATGAAAAACTAATTCTAGAAGAAAAATGTCTCGGGAGTCACCAAAAAGTTGTGATGTTAAATGGGGTCATAAGCCAAAGTGGATGGGAACCACTGAGTTAGATCTAATATGTATATTTTTTACCCCCAAAGTTATATGAGTTATAACAAACATATATTAATGTGCTCAACTCATAGACCAAGGCATTGAACCTTGTTCAGACGGACAGCCCTTTGCAGGGAATTGATGTGGAGCTACATGCTTGCTTTGAATTAAAACCTTATGTACAAAAGTAATAAAACATTTTCTCATACTACACATTTAATTTTGTCAAAATACACATATTACAAGCAACACATTGGTACTCAGTTCTCACTTAACTTCTCTGCCTCCTCCTTCTCTACGTAAGTCCAGCAGCACAGAAGGACACAGAAGAGGCTAATCCGCTTTGCCCCAACTTTAACTGGGCCACTAATCCTCCAAGTTTATCTATGTGGTGAGCACCTACAGTGCTGCTGACAACTTTGGTCCGCTCTCCTCCCTGCAGCCTGTTAAGTAGGGCATGGCTTGGTCCTGCAAGTGTCTCTGTCAGCAACTCTGGAAGCCCACATTTATACAGGAAGTGTGGGCTGTTAACAAAAATGACCCATTTGCTTTCAGCATGACTTTGCTACCAATGCGTCAGGATAAACCCAGTCACAGCCAAGAAGGGTCACCCTGTAACAGCCTTCGTTTAGTTACAGCACATAAGGGAAAGTGGACAGTGTGACCCTAAGGTCTGAAGTAAACCAACTAGCTCAGATATTGGCAGTACAAATTGTTCAGTTATTGCCCAGCCAGTAAAGCTTCAAGGTGTTTAGGTAGATGAGACTCCAGTAGATACTAGGCTGGACCTGGGTCAAACTCATCCTTTATTCACTGAGCAACAACTCGGACTGTCTGAGGCTTTGAGTGCAACAATTACTGTCTGCCTGCAATCCAGGACCTGACACAGTGGACCAAACCTGGGTACATATTGATCACACTCTTATTAATGATTTGACAAATAAAATATTGCTGCAGAGATAAATAGCTCACTGCTGAATCACACCCTTACTTTAAAAATATGACCTAAGCCAGAAGAGCAAGAGTTTTAAGGCAGTGCTAATTCTGCTTCTTGAAACAGTTACTTGAAATCCCTCCCCTGCTCGCCAGTAAAATATTCCACTAAGGTGTGGTATTTCTAAATGGAACGAGCAATCATTGGAAACAGTGGGAGATGAGAGGCCAGAGACATATTGGTTAGGTGGCATGTGAAATGACCTTTTAGTTCATCTAAGATGAAACGCTGCCGCTGAACCTGAAATGATTCAGAGCTTCTAATCTGACAGCCGAAGGCACGGCTGTGGCAAAGCGTCAGTCTGCTACCCGGCTTCTGCGGGCTTCTCTGATGATGTATTGTGAAATTGCCAGAGACTAAATGTAGCATGCAGGTGAATGGGTTTTGCTAATAAGAGAAGCATTTCTGCTCTACAGAGCTCATTTTTCTGTCTGAGCGAGAGTGTATGAAGTCAGTGTGTGGTCCCCCAGTACCACACGCTCTGATGGACATGGCTGGCTCATTAGTCTGCACCTTATCTGATGTTTTAGGAGGGTGGAGAAGTTGAGAGCAGACAAAGTAAATGAGGGAAAAGTCTCAGCCTTGGGTTTGTCAAGGTAACTGTGTTGTCTGGGAAGAGTTTCCTGAATGTGCGTAAAATGACTGTAACACTGTGACAGAACTATGCTAAGGTAGCATAGTTTATATTTGAGAAAGTTGTTATTTTGCAGAAAGGAAGGGATAAGGTAGCCATTGTTTTTAGGGAAGTGGTGAGCTGCTTAAGTTTAACCTTCCTCTTGTGTTAGCTTTCCGGTAACATCTCTTATGTTAACGGGTCAGTTTTGACCCATGTATTAAATCAGCTATAAAATACACTCAAAACAATAATCTATCATCCAATTTGTTTCTCATGTCTTGGTTACCTTGTTTGGCTTCCTTATCCATGAAAATATTGGTTTTAATACTTTTGCTGTGGGCCTCTGGGCCTTTTCTGTCAGTATACCCCTCGATTTCAATTTTAAAAAAATGGTAAAATGAAACTCAAGAGAATCATATTAATAAATAAAAGGTTGTTATGTTACCTGACTATTACTGAGGGGTATAGAACACATCTCTTAAATGAATTTGTTTTATTTATTTTTTCATTTTAATATTAATAACTAAAGTAACATCTATGGTGTTACAGGTCAATTTC
>NC_024327.1:10451071-10457495 GCF_000523025.1 Cynoglossus semilaevis | reverse complement strand
GGTCTCTCTGTTGTCAAATCTGAGGACTCTTGATATCATTTCAAATGTCTGAAGTGACATTGTTGCCCGAAAAATATTTCTGCCTGTCGATGCGCCCCATAGACTATCAGTGGCCTCATTGTAGGATCTGTACACTCCAGCAAGAAGAAGAACAGCAATTAAATCATCCAGGTATTCCTCATCAATGTCTTTCCACATGTCGCCATGGATGATTCTTTTTAGTGACAATCAAAACATTAATTGACATTTTGATGACATTTGCAGCAGCAGTCCAAAAGATCTTATAATTTTTGGACTTAAATCTTTGAGCAGGAGCAGCTTCAGCACCAGTGACCTCATCTGACTCATCAGATTTGTCTGTCTTCTGGATAATACTCCACATTGTCTTCCTCCTCAGAAACCTGCTCATCTGAATCACTATGCTGCTCTGTGTCCTCTCCCTCATTTTCACCAAAAACATGATCCAGAACTTGGCCAGAACCTCATTTTTGCATGCTGTAAATTGTAAATGTGCACTCTGCAAGTCAAATGGCCACTCAAATGAGTGAATTCACATCTCTGGACATGCCCATCTTTGTTAGTTTTGTTTTTGTGCAGATATACTGAAGAACCACGCAAAATGAGAATCCCCTGAAGCTCACATGATTAGGAGAGGAGCTGGCTGTCAGTGTGTCAGTTGACAGTGCACAGTGATTGCATAACGTGCAACCAGACCAGGTTAAGATCTTCATGGACTTATTGGGATTTCAGATTTGTACAAGAAACAAGTCTTCCCTCAGTCTTTTCTCATGAGCATCTCACTGCCCTTGAAGTCACGTTAACAGTAAATAGTCTGTAGCCAAAGAAAAACCGCAGTGATAGATCAAAACGTCTGCATTCAGATGACTGTAATTTATTATTTCCTGGCTAATATAACTTAAAAATATTTTCCGAAGCACTTAAAATAAATTATAAATGAAGATCTTCTTTCCAAAAATGTATCTAATTGAGGCTCAGTGCATTTTGTAGTGAGAAAGAAAATTTCTTCAGAGCTTCAATTTGAATATGTGGCTGCAGAGCCAAAAAGGGAAAGCAAAAACCAGCATGGCAATTACCGTATTTTTCGGACCATAAGGCGCATTAAGCAAAACAAAACATTCAGCTAAACAATTAAGCGGAACAATCAAGCATGTCCGGATCTCTCTCGTCATTATCCGAGTCAGTCTCGTTGCTGTTTCTTAGCTGTTCAGTGATGATTTTGGCCTTCATGAAAGCTTGGACAACATTTGAGACTGATACCATTGCCCAGGCATCCACGATCCATTAGCAGATAGTGGCGTAACTCGACCGGCGTTGCATCCCTGTCTTGGTGAATGTGTGTTCACCTTCTGTCATCCAATGCACCCACACACTCACAATTTAACTTTGAATGCCCTGTTAACACCAATATTTAGCAGTTGGAATTATTTGGTTAATCCACTGAATGATGTCAAGACCCGAATTAGTTTGCTTCACTTGGGTTTTGACAATATCGGTGAGATGGGTGCGCATGGAGTCGCAGACCAATAGGGACGGAGATTTGTGGAAAAGGATAGTGACCTAAGTTGGACACAGGAGGGCACTGTTGTTGTTGTTCGCCCCTCCAGAGTCAGGCGGTTGTCACTATTTTTGTTCTGGATGGTCACTGTATTGTTGTTTTGATGCTGTTCTGTGTGGAAGTGCGGATGTTATTTTGCAGAGAGAATGTGCGTTTTGCCTGCATCGATAAAAAATGAGAAATAAAAAGAGGTCTTGACCACGAAAAAAAAAAATTGACAGCCAGGAGTCTGAGTCATCCTTCTGCATCGCACCATACATCGATAATTCAAAAACACAACACAACCTCCGTGTGTTGGGAGGCACGACGCGACGTTGCACGGATTTGGGTTATACAACCATACTGTAACAATTGTTGTTGAGCATCTTCTGATTGTGATAACAGAGTTAAACGTTTTGGCTTTTATATAGTCCGAAAAATACGGTATCCTAATAACTGATGCTTCGAGGCTTCTGTGACCCTAAAATTCCTCGCCATGTCTTTCTCCGTTTTGCTTTGCTGAGATTTGCTGAGCCCCAGTGCCATGGTGTGGTGCTGAGGCCCTCTGAGATGCTGTGGAGGCTGTGATTTCATCCCCTCCCCTCCCTGCTGTCCTTACCTTCAATGCCAGCCAGCCAGCGAGTCCTAAGCTTCGTTTTCATTGCTGCTGACCCCTGTTGGCCCCAGACAGGGGGAGGGTGGACTTAGATAATGACATGCCACATGCCACTCTGCCTCTGCAGCTCACTCAGCCACGAATGGTTTAGCTCAGTCACAAATCTATTTGAAATGTAATTCTATTATCCTAATATTGGCCAAACGTCTATTCTTCAAATCAGGAATGGTGGTAAAGACCAGGAACACATGGGGAAGAAACATCCTGTCACACAGGTACTCATTATTCTGCACTAAGAACCAGGGGGACAGATAGTTTGGAGCTACCAAGTGTTGTGTAGCTACACAGGACATTTACTTTATATATAAAACACCTTATATTTAATAATATGACATCTACGCAGTTGGAAAATGAAACTGAAACACTGGCCAATTTAGTGTTGGAAGTTTCATGGCTAAATTTGACCAGCCTGGTGGCCAATCTTCATTGATTGCACCAGTAAGAGCAGAGTGTGAAGGTTCAATTAGCAAAGTAATAGCACAGTTTTGCTTAAAATATTGCAAGACACACAACATTATGGGTGACATAGAGTTCAAAAGAGGACAAATTGATGAAGACAGCAAGTCTTTGTGATGTATCAAAAGCCACGGTATCCAGGGTAATGTCAGCATACCACCAAGAAGGACAAACCACATCCAACAGGAGTAACTGTGGACGCAAGAGGAAGCTATCTGAAAGGGCTGTCCGGGTGCTAACCCGGATTGTATCCAAAAAACATAAAACCACAGCTGCCCAACTCACTGCAGAATTAAATGTGCACCTGTTTCCCCCAAAACTGTCCGTTGGGAGCTCCACAGGGTCAATATTCATGGCTGGGCTGCTATAGTCAAACCTTTGGTCACTCGTGCCAATGTCAAACGTCAGTTTCAATGGTGCCAGCAGAAAAAATCTTGGGCTGTGGACAATGTGAAAAATGTATTGTTTTCTGATGAGTCCACCTTTACTGTCTTTCCCAAATCCAGGAGAGTTACAGTGTGGAGAAGCCCCAAAGAGGCGTACCACCCAGACTGTTGCATGCCCAGAGTGAAGAATGGGGGTGGATCAGTGATGGTTTGGGCTGCAATATCATGGCATTCCCTAAGCCCAATACTTGTGCTAGATGGGCGCATCACTGCCAAGGACTAACGAACCATTCTGGAGGACCATGTGTACCCAATGGTTCAAACATTGTATCCTGAAGGCGGTGCCGTGTATCAGGATGATAATGCACCAATACACACAGCAAGACTGGTGACAGAGTGGTTTGCTGAACATGAAAGTGAAGTTGAACATCTCCCATGACCTCCCATGCCACAGTCACCAGATTAAATATTATTGAGCCACTTTAGAGTGTTTTGGAGGAACGAGTCAGGAAACGTTTTCCTCCACAAGCATCACGTAGTGACCTGGCCACTATTCTGCAAGAAGAATGGCTCAAAATCCCTCTAGCCACTGTGCAGAACTTGTATCTGTCATTCCTAATACGAATTGATGCTGTATTGGCCACAAAAGGAGGTCCTACACGATACTAATGAATTATTGTGGTCTAAAACCAGGCATTTCAGTTTCATTGTCTAACCCCTGTACATTCGAACTGAAATGATTGAATTCATTCTTTGTTTTTTTTTTCACAGTTTTCTTTATGTTTAGTTAGTATGTTTATTTGGCCTACAATGTCCACAGTCCTCTGTGTCCCTAATAGGAAACCTCTTGCTGTGTGAAAAAGGTTTGATTTCACCCCTTTGAGTGAATGAATACTGGCAGTGTCCAGTGGCAGACGTCACCCAATATTCCCATTAGCAAAGCAGCCTGGTGTCTGTCTGGATGTATCTGTAAATCTGTCAAAATATTTCTACAAGACAGAAAATATGCTCGAATCAGACTGTGGCTGGGGTATTAGCTGTTAAAACAACATGAGGAATTTTCACTGGAATGTTAAGGAGGCCTACTGTGCAAACGTAATTCAGGGGGTTTAGTATTTTCTTTTTCTAGGCTGAAATCTTTTGTCAGCCCTCAAGGACAGTGGCTCGTCTTAAATAAAATAAGGCTCATAGTTATAATTAAGAAGGGATTAGCTTCGGGGTTAAATTAATTAAAATGTCTAGCTATGGACCATAAAGAAGTGATATTGTCTAAAAGTAATTTTCAGAAAGTTCCTTAAAATGGAGTAAAAACTACAGTCTGTAGTTTGATAATGTGTTTGAAGGATTAGTTCACAGGGAAAAGGAAACATTAGAAAAGAAATCATAACTAGTATTAAAAATGGATTCCTACACTGTTATGACTTACTGTACAGCAAGCCTGAAAATAGGGAAATATTCTGGGCAGACACTAATGGAAGATCATATACTAAGATAGAAATAAAGAGAAAATTCCTTATGTTGTTGCACTTAAAGATGGTTTTACTATGTGCTGAATGTTGTAAGAAAATAATCTGACAAATAAAACCAAATTCATTCATTCATTATCTGGAGCCTATTGCCTTTGTGGGTAAAAACGAAATACTTCTAAGCAAGTATTAGTAAAAAAAATGGAGTCTTCTCAGCTTCTAATATAGTGAAATATTAAAATGACATGTCACTGCACATACTAGGTCAAGGGCAAAAGAGAAATTTAAGAGACATTGAATGTCCTTGATTTAAAGCTTTTAAAATGGACTGCATGAAAAATTGCCACCTGATCCTGGACTAACACAGTTGAGCATGGTATCACAACATCCTGCCAAAATTGTATTAAATAAAGGGGTAACAATAAAAAAAAAAAAAAAAAAAAGGTTGTCCTGGGCCCAGTCCAGGAAAAACCCAAAGACAACCAAAAGAATTATCAGATTCCAAGGCCATTATTTTGTAAGGACAACAGATTCAATACACTAATATAAAATGTCACACTACAGAAATTAGGGCTAGGCATCAGCGATTCAACAAAACCTAATTCATCAAAAAGCGATTTAGTGTGACACGATATGATTCACAATTTAATCCCAATACACTGCACAATTCAATGAGTTTTATAATTAGTGAATGGAATAAAATGAAACATCTCTGTATTAAGAAAAGGCAATAATTGACCATCTCACAAAGTGGTCTTTCATAGCCACTTATAAAAGATAGCATGTAAACTAGATTTAGCAGCTGATGTAAAAAAAAAAATTAAACAGTGAAACAGTAGTTTAGCTAATCCGTTGTGAAAATGTGCAAATTTTCAATAACATATCTTTACAAATGAAAAAGGCTGTGGCGTCATTTATTGGGTTTGCAAGAGCGGAGCTGTTAGCCAGCACAGCATGGAAAAAGCTTTCATACGTCGCTCACCGATCGTAGACGTTGTCGCCTGACCCCACGGCGGGTTACAGGCTGAGGCTTCCACGGTCACACGTCGTCGCTTCAGGTGACTATCGAGGTTTGTGGTTCTCCCAGTGTAGCGTACAGCAGCACGACACATTTTGCAAACTCCGTGTGACTTCACAAGTTCTCTTTTTTTCTCTATAAAATCCGTAATATTGCCAACACTTTTGATTCACCATTGACAGGTGAGTGGATATTACTCTCTTCCTCCGCCATGTTTGTATTGAACAGTGTGCTCACGTCCATCAATACGGTCCACGCGCACATGCAATCGTATACATCCGCGATGTTAACGTTAACGTAACTTAGATCCTATTCAGAGTAAAAAATGTGGTGTATAATAAATGCAGAAACCACTCAATGATAAAACAAAACAAAACAAAACCGGAAATAATGTATCTTCATTTGTTAATTTCCCTATTGTGGTACGAGTAGGGGACTCATTTATTATTTATCTCAATTAAAATAATGCATCCATTCACAGTTGTTCTACCGATGCACTTGCATCTTGCTTGCACGTGTCCGCGTATTGACGCGTATCGTTCCCACCAGTTGAAGCAATTCTTTGTCATTCTACACAATTAACAGACGGTTGGCTTCGTAGACAGTAGTGATGTGTCGTTCGCGAGTGATTCGTTGACTCGTGACTCCCGAGTCATATGAAAGATTCGTGACTCGTTACTCCCAAGTCATATGAAACATTTGTTCATATTTAACTCACGAAGAGCACTCACGAATCTCTCTGCGAACTAATCTTTCACTGTGAACTAATCTTTCACTACAAACGAATTACTCTCTGCAAACTAATCTTTCACTGTGAACTAATCTTTCACTACAAACGAATTACTCTCTGCAAACTAATCTTTCACT
>NC_024327.1:10448193-10450126 GCF_000523025.1 Cynoglossus semilaevis | reverse complement strand
TTCGCTATGAACGAATCACTCTCTGTGAAATAATCTTTCGCCGTGAACTAATTTTTCACTGTGAACTAATCTTTCGCTTCGTTCTCGCAGATTCTTTTCATTTGTCACAGAGCTCGGGTCTCTTTTGCTCTCATTCATCTTCACATTGTGGTGTGTTTTTCTTTCTTATGTTTTCACATGGTTTAATTGCTTATGGCGTTTTGTGAAGTTTGTAGACTTTGTCAGTGGAAGCAAACCATGTTGCCTTCATTATTTAGTGTCGGAGAACCGCAGCCTTCTTTATAACCCCCACAATAGGGCTAAAGCGCCACCTGCTGTAAAACGAATGAAATGATTCGTTCACGACTCGTTCATTTTACTGTTCGAGAGTCAAAGATCCGAATCAGTAAAAAGAGTCGGTCTTCCCAAATCATTCTCTATAGTAAATACCTGGAACATCATGGAGAAGAGAATCAGCTGTGACCAGATTGCTACGGAAGCGTATTGCTGCCACACTGAGAAACAAAATTGTCTCAGTATCACGTACGTTTCACGTTATTTCGTAATAAGTTTTACGTAATTACGTGAGTACTGTATATATGGTGAGCATTTAATTAATGTAGGATACCTCAATTGGACACATGAGGGCACTGTTGTTGTTCGACTGTTGATAACAGCGTGGGGAGGTTTGTGAAGGGTAAATATATACGTAAATCATATAATAACTATCTCGACTTTACTTTTCCCATTTCGCGGTGGGTCTTGAACTGCAACTACCGCGATAGGAGAGGGACCAGTGCATTTCGTGATAATTTTCACTTATTTCATTACGTGATGACTGTTAAGCACATTGAGTTTGCTTTGTGCACGAAATGCGCTCTATAAATAAAATTGAATTGATAGAAATGATGAATGAAAGCCCCCCTGTGAGACAAGAATATGGCTCGTTAACACGATTCAGCAGAGTTGTACTATATGCTTGGCTTGAGGCTTGGTGAGATTTAGCAATTATTGGGCTCAGTGGATGAGATTTATATTAGTATGCGTGCTCTCAGAAGGATTTTAAAACGCATGGGGTTGTACCGAAGAAAGAACGAATTCGACCGTCTTGAGGTGGCGTCGTTCCTTATTGATCAACTGGATGGGCACAGAAGGCTCCATGGATACAAGCTCCACCATATCAACTGCATCCAAGCTATCCAAGCTGGATACGTTGTCTCCCAAAGTACGAGTTATCACGTAATTACATGATACTTGTCACGAAATAACGTGAAAGTTATCACGAAATAATGTAAAACTTATCACGTAATTACGTGATACTTGTCACGAAATAACGTGAAAGTTATCACGAAATAATGTAAAACTTATCACGTAATTACGTGATACTGAGCCAATTTTCTTTTTCTCAGTGTGGTAGCAATACACTTCCGTATTGAGCTGCTCAAGAATTTGATACAGCAACACCAAATGACTTTGCATCCTAAAGTGTAATTAAAATGAACAGGGCCCATTGTTTTACTTGCTGTTTTTCATCTATAAAAAATGTGTTGTAGGTCTTCTCTTAATTAGATTAAGTTGAACAAATATAGCTAAGC
Organism: Cynoglossus semilaevis; assembly: GCF_000523025.1. Taxonomy (NCBI): domain Eukaryota; kingdom Metazoa; phylum Chordata; class Actinopteri; order Pleuronectiformes; family Cynoglossidae; genus Cynoglossus; species Cynoglossus semilaevis. The sequence goes on along the minus strand of NC_024327.1, from coordinate 10,448,552 downwards.
TGGAAAACTAGATGGGTTTTCTTTGATCCTCCTTCTTTTTCTTTCAGCTTTGTCCCTTTTTCAGGGGTTGCCACAGCGAATCATTGATTTCCATCTCTCCCTGTTCTCTGCATCTTCTACTCTGACTACAACTATTTGCATGTCCTCCCTCACTACATCCATATATCTCCTCTTTGGCCTTCCTCTTTTTCTCCTACCTGGTAGCTCCATCTCTAACATTCTTCTACCAAAGTATCCACTGTCCCTCCTCTGCACATGTCCAAACCATCTCAATCTGGCTTCTCTAGCCTTTTCTCCAAACCTTCCTGTCTGTGTTGTCCCTCTAATGACCTCATTCCTGATCCTGTCCATTCTTGTCA
>NC_024327.1:10424855-10446830 GCF_000523025.1 Cynoglossus semilaevis | reverse complement strand
GGCATGAAACCATACTGTTGTTCACAAATCTTCAACTGCTCTTTCCCATACATGAAGATTTCATCATATGGCTCATCAACTTTATCCCTCTGTAGTTGTTACAACTCTGTGCATCACCCTTCTTATAAATTGGCACCCGAACACCTTTCCTCCATTCATCAGGCATCTTGTCAGTCTCTAAAATTCTGTTAAACAACCTAGTCAAGAAATCAACCGCCACTTCTCCTAAGCACTTCCATACTTCTACTGGTATGTCATCAGGACCAACTGACTTTCCACTCTTCATCCTCTTCAGGGCTTTTCTAACTGCATCCTTTCTAACCTGATCTACCTTCTTCCTAATAGTCTCTGGTTCCTCATTTCTACTTTCCCTTTCATTTTCCTCATTCAACAACTCGGGTTTTCTTTGATCCGTTAACCAATAAATAAAGGTTAGTGTTAATTAATAAATTACAGATTTCACTTTTTCTTGCATTGTCAAAAGTTTAACTTCTTTTCTGGAAATGGGTTTTACATGACTCCTACCTTTTTACACTTTGCAGAAAAAAACATTTTAAATTTTACTCAAATGCTGACAAACCTTTTATATTTGACTAAAGTGTAAGCATTTCAAACACAACCAGTGAAAAAATGTTTTCTCTAAAGCTGCATTTTTAGTCATGAACACAGGTGACCTAGGTAGAAATTACAGCCCAATTTTCTCCTTTTTCATGGAATATGTGTTGAAAACAATGACATCCCATGACTTTCAAGCGATAAAATGGCTTCTGAATATATTCTTAAAGAAATTTATTTTACATTTCAAAACAAGAAAAAGAATAGGACATAGGGATGTGGTACATTGGGAATGTGTTAACAACTGTACTTTACATTTTTTGGTGTAAGCTCAGAGAAAAAATGTTAATACAGTCATAATAATTGCACTTCATAAATCTAGACTGATGCCAGTTTTTCCTAACAATTACCCCCCTCCTCTTCTTTCTTTCCAGTTAATAAATTCAATTTACTATTGAAGTCTGACTGACAATGAAATGCTAATTTTAGACCAGAAGACTGCTGCACTGATCCAATTTTTCCTCTTTCACTTGAGTCCCACAAGGGAATGAAACATTGCAGCATTTAAAGTGCAGTACATTCAAGGGAATCTCATCTCATTATAAATATTTCACTGCTCTGAATCGTCAAGTTAAAACTGGCCCAGGCTAAATGCATCCCACCCTCGGGCTGAAACGGACAAGCAGCAGCACTGAACGTCGTCTCGTTTTATCTGACACCACAGAACAGGCCATGATTGTTTCAATTTTGTTTTTGTTTGCAGAGGAGAACCTTCCACCCTCCACCCAGAATAGGGTTTCATTGTGCCTCTTTCTCTCTCTCTCTCTCTCTCTCTCTCTGTCTGTCTGTCTGTCTGTCATTATGACAACAGAAGACAGAAGACTTTCACTTTATAATATAAAGGAGTGATTTCTTGCAGCTCCAGTGAAATTTGAAGCCGCCAATAAACAACCACTTCCTACACATTACTCAAACATGGCGTTCTGTTGAATCTGCTGAAGTATTGAGCCACACATAAACATACATGTAAGGTTATGCACATAACCCCTCCAATCACATTCTTCATTGTAACATTAGTTTTTGTACGTTTTTGTGACATTATTCATCTTTAAATATGTCTTTTTCAAGATTGTAGAATCCAGTGTTAGTAAGTAAGAAAAACAGAACTCTGACCAGGTTCTTACAGAACCAACGCAGTGACAATGTCTCACAGCAGGACCATACATACTGTTCATCAGCTGGAGGAGTAATTGTTTAGTCATGACAAAAGCAATAAAATAAAAGAGACAGCTAACCTAATAAAAGCATTTTAAACACTTTTCCCCTTAGCAGCCAATGCATATAATATACCCTACAAATATATAAAACAACAAACAAAAATAGATTCAAGTTTTTTCAAGTTTCTAAATATTTTCAAAACTACCCAATTCCAAACTTCAAAGATTCAAGCACTGCAATTTATGTTTCAATTATAACAGCAATAAAATCAAATATCGTACTAACTTGGTTAAATTCCACCTTAAGATGCTTGTACATAATGTATTGCCTGTGATTACACTTTTTCAACAATGTGTGTTTCTGTGTGTGTGTGTGTGTGTGTGTGTGTGTGTGTGTGTTTGTATGTGTTCACTGTTGCAAGATTTTATTCATATGTTGAGCAGCACTAAAGTTTTGGCCCTTTTTTAACCCTTGTAAGGTCATTTGGGTCTGTGTGTGTGTTAGTGTGCACGTGCATGTTCCTGTACTGCATGACTTGTGCCAAGTTTTCCTCATATTCATTCATACTCATATTCTGGGACAAGATGAAAATCATTGCAAGCACAAAGGGTGTGTACAAAAATGCGAAGGACTGCACAACAGTTAAGACCATTTCAGTGACAACCTACAAAGTAGCTTCATCATTTGTAGTTGGAATGGGGGGATACAAGTGGCAGACACACTTCATGTCAAGCTATGATTCTCAATGAAGTCCAGGCAAGTAAAACAAAAAGAGAAGAAAAAAAAAAACAAGAACACAAATATGAGAAAAAAAAAGAATGAATCCAAAATTCCTTTTGGCAAACCACACCACCTCCTCCTCTTCTTCTACTCCTTCCTTTTCCTCCCCCTCTATCTGTAAACAGGAAGGCGGATGTGTGCATGCTGGTGGTCTAACAGACGTGGCACAGACACAGTCTCGTAGCCTTTGCCAAGCATCTGCTCCTTGATGCAGGGCGGGTGGATGTCGTTGATCAGGTACTCCAGGGACTGCAGGCTGCTGCTCAGTACGGACATGTTGCACAAGCTCTTGCTGGGCAAACTGCAGCACAAACCTCCACTGCTGTCTATGGCAGGGTGGTGGTGATGTTGGTAGTGGTGATGATGAATAGGGTAGCCTATTTCTCTATCACCTGTGGCTGGGCCTCCTGTGGAGGTGCCTAAAAGCTCCTGGGGGTTGTAGCAGTCACTGTCCGGTGTCACCAGCACGCTGTTCCACGGCGGGGCAAAGTACTGGCCCACTGAGAAATTACCATGCATACCCACACAGTTCAAAGGTGAAGAGCTGACTTTTTCCAGCCCGCCTCCTCCACTGGCACTGGCTGACAGGTGAGGTCTAGATGAGGAGGAGGACATTTGGGCGGCCATTAGTCCTCCCCCTGGAACACAAGTTTCAGGAGATTTGCTATTGGCGGCTCCTCCTCCACTGCTCTCACTGTACATGCGGAGCACAGCCTGCTGATGCTGCTGCTGTTGCTGATGTTGTTGTTGCTGTTGTTTCTGCCAGAGGATGTAGTCCATACCTTCTGTGTAGATACCAGTCTTCATTGTCTCAGTGTTTTGAGTTGGCAGAGCTTGCCCTGTGTACACCATGTTAGCCTGGGGGCCCATGCCTACCAGGTAGCCTCCACCTGAGGAGCTGGAAAAGGCCCCTAAGACAGTTGTTGTTCCCTGCTTAGATGGGTTGGAATTTGATGGCGCTATCGCAGACCCATGACAAGCCTGCTGCAGAGCCTGGGCTTGGCAATGCTGATTAATCTGGTAGATGATGCTCTGGATAGAGGGGAGGTTGGACTGTGGGGGCAGAGCATGGCCACGGCCCCCAGTTACGGGAATCACTGAGCCAGCCACAGTGACATTCGGGGGAACAGAAAGTCCAGGACCTTCTGGAGGCTTTGAGGGGGCAACGTGGTACACCATTTGGCCGTGACCACTGGCTAAAGTGCTATTATTAGGAGGTGGGTATGGTGCGATCGCTATGTGGGCTGGAGAGAGTTTATTCCGTCTGCCTTCAGCATTCTTGAGAACACCTTTTGAAGAAACAAAGGTGGAAGCTGACGATGATGAAGATGAGGAGGAGGTTTTGATAATAGCCAGCAACCCCTGGTAGCCCCCTGTGTGGATATGTGGGTAGGGAGCATAGCGTTGCCCTGTGGTGTCGTATCCATTCACAGTTCGGTTAAGGTGCCTGTGCTGGGGAACCCTGATGTTTGTGGGGAAAATCTTGATGGTCAGAGGGTTGTTGGCTATCTTCTGGCCATAGGCATCGAGTTCTGCTGCAGTGGGGTAGCGTGGGGACTGTGTGGGCACCACAAGGTCACCTGCAAGACAAACAAAGGAACAAAATAGGAGTTGAAGGATGGAGTAAGTCAAAATACGTTTGTGTGAGCAGAACAACAAGTCAGCAGTCCAGGTTTAATTACCAGGGGTATCTAAGGAGCAGATCAATCAAACAATTGCAAGCACTCCCACCTTCTAGGCCGTAAGGTGAACCACAAAAAGTCCTTTAGAAATTGAATTCCGCTCCGACGTCTGGGAACTACACGATCTTAACCTCATAAATAAGAACGTTAACGAGTTACGTTAAACTTACAGCAAAAAGTTCGTCCCAAAATATCCTGCCCGTTTTTTATACTGATGCATTTTATAAAGAAGTAGCGTCTTCAGGACGCAATAAGATTTTGGTGGCATGGTTCGACACGTGATCGTGCTACACCAATCGAGTAGCTGATTGATGTCAACACTTCCGGCTTCCTCCGTGGTTCTAATTAATGTTACCGATAGACGTGAATTCTCCCAAAAGTCTTCTAAAGTGGGCCAAATGGATTCTAAACAGTGCTTTATACATAGCCGCCTGCACGAAGAACAATGAGGAAAAAAGACGATAAGGTGAACTTTCTCTGTTAAGTCATTTTGATCAATAAAAGGAAGTAATCGATGACAAGGACCATTTGTTTATTCATTCGTTCATTTATTCGCAACACTGTACACAACACTGATCAATCATAAAAAACTTTATTAAAACATATACATACAGTATGTACAATATATAAAACAATACAAAACAGCATAAGAAAATGAATGGTAATATTAACCATGCAACCACTGCAATATAACTCTGAGGCTACACATGAAATGTTAGTCTTCACTGTCAGTGTCAGGGCAATTGTCATCCTCCTTCTCCTCGATTTCATGTTTGTTTGCACAGTGGCAACACCTACACAGGTCTGTACAACGAGTCGTAGAATCAGGTGTTCAATCTGTTCATGCTGTTGAAGACCTGCAGTGTGATCATTAAGAATGTGAGTCAATATGTTTTTGCATGCACAACATGCTGCATAAGAGCATGCAACTGTCATCATTAAAAGCCCTGACACTGATGTGGGAGTCATTGCTGTAAGCATGCAGAAAAATTTACCATGCAGCTTATATTTTTTCACAGGGACGGGCAACAGGACACGCACCATTGACATTACCAAGGTGTCATCAGCTCTTGGAACCACTGTGTGTTCAGCCTTGATTGGCATACATACATTCTCTGGGTGTGACTCCACAAGTGCCTTTATGGTAAAGGCATTTTCTGTGGCAAGTGAGTGGGAAGAGTACCTTAAGGGTTTTAAAAATCTGGGTGCTAACTTTAACTTAGACCACTCAACATTTGCACTACTTTGCAAATATGTGTGCCACCTGTATGATCAGCTGGCTGCTGAAAATGTCAATGAGGCTAGGTACAAGGCTTTTTGTATGGCATCATCAGCCTTGCCAGAATTATCTATTCCCCCTACAAGTGATGCCCTCCATCAGCACTGCAAAAAAGGCAAATTATCAGGCTGCAGTCATGAGGTCCTGCATCAAACAAAATATAGGTTCTCCATCACCTGCTGGATATGGTTGGCACTTAGATGATGGAAATCTACATTTCATATGGATGACAAGAAATCCGGCCCCTGACAGTGTGTCTTGTGTCTCTGCAGGACTCTGTTGTACAGACCTGTGTACGTGTTGCCACTGTGCAAACAAACATGAAATCGAAGAGAAGGAAGATGACAACTGCCCTGACACTGACAGTGAAGACTAACATTTCATGTGTAGCCTCAGAGTTGTATTGCAATAATTGCATGGTTAATATAACCAGTCATTTTCTTATGCTGTTTTGTATTGTTTTATATATTGTACATACTCTGTATATATGTATATATGTATATATGTTTTAATAAAGTTTTTAATGATTGATCAGTGTTGTATTTAGTTAGGAGCAAATAAATGAACGAATGAATAAAAAAAACGGTGCTTGTCATTGATTACTTCCTTTTATTGATCAAAATGACTTAACAGAGAAAGTTCACCTTATCGTCTATTTTCCTCATTGTTCTTCGTGCAGGCAGCTATGTATAAAGCACTGTTTAGAATCCATTTGGCACACTTTGAAAGACTTTTGGGAGAATTCCAACCACAGAGGAAGCCGTGTTGCCGGAAGTGTTGACATCAACCAGCTACTCGATTGGTGTAGCACCATCACGTGTCGAACCGTGTCATTGCTCATGCACCAAAATCTTATTGCGCCTCGAAGACGCTAGTTCTTTATTAAATGCATCGATATAAAAAACGGGCAGGATATTTTGCGACAAACTTTTTGCTGTAAGTTTAATGTAACTCGTTCTTATTTATGAAGTTGAGATCATGTAGTTCTCAGACGTCGGAGCGAGATGAAACAATAATCGGGTTCACCTTATGGCCTATTCCTGCCACAAAGAAACCTGGCATAGAGCGACTAGTTCTGAAGTAGAGTGAGAAATATATCATTGTCTCTCAGTCAAACAGCAGGTGAATGAAATTATACAAAACTGTAGAGAGATTGCAGACCTGGCCTGACACTGGTTTATGTTCCATCACTCCCCTCCTCCATCTGAGCCTTCTCTCAATCTCATTTTCACAACTTCCTGTGGAGGTTCATCCCTAGACAAATGGATCTTTTTAAAAACTCATTCTGTCAAAGCCTGATTCCTTAGGTGCTGTTAAATCAGTGCATGGCTAAATTAATTTAGACTCTCTTTAGCAATTGGGTTAGCCTTGGATACCAGGCAAGGGGAGACAAAAGGGAGGTGAGGTGGTAAAAGCCTGCTTAATTGCAATGGCACAGTTAAGAACTACGTTGGTGACACATTTAGAAATTACAGAAATAAAAACACCCACATTCAATTAGTAATGGAATTTCCTTTAAAATGTTAAACACAATAAAGAGAGGAAAAAAATAAGATACAAAGTGTAGGAGAGGGCCAGGATCAGCTCACTGCTTAACCTATTAATGTCTTGGTTAACCCTTTTTATGGCTCATTAAATACAATTTCAACATGAGCTGAGATACTAATGTTGGTGACATTATGTAAATGTTGCCCCTAAACTGTGCTCCTTGCAAATCTTTTGTTTATAAACTTTTCATAGCGTTCCTGCAAGTCAAGAGACAATTTTAAGAGCTAATTCTTTAGGAGCAAGTCAGAAAAGTACTGCTGACCTTTTAGCCAAGAAAAGGTTAAAACAAAACTAAACAGGCTGTGACAAACATTTGCACTGTATAAACCTGTTCATATGAATGAATGATAAAACCCACATGTCTGCTTACCTGGCAAAGACTTACCCATTAATCTGCATGTTAATGCTCTGTTACAGTGTTTGCCGTATGAAACCACTTCCGTCGGAAAATTTTAGTGTTGCACGTGGCAGGTGAGACTCGCAATAGCACCTCGCTCAATGAGCCAAGCTTTGCCACTGTGAAGTAAGGTGGCAAACAGGAAAATGACCATTTCTAAAAAGCCCACCATTATTTGGGGGCTGGGCAGAGGTGAGAGGCTGCAGTGAGATTGGATTCAAACAACATTATTCAAGCAATTTCATGGCTAGCTCAGTGCAACAAAGATTAGATAGATAGATAGATAGATAGATAGATAGAGAGAGAGAGAGAGAGAGATAGAGAGATAGATAGATAGCCCTTTATTAATCCCTTTTAGAGTTCCCTTCGGGTAATTTTCGCTCCAGCAGCAGTACAGCACCAAAACAACAGGAAAAAACACAAGAATACGTCAAATACAATAAAATACAAACATGAGTAGCAGCACACTGACAATAAAAATGGGAAACCTGAACAGTTGTTGTTGTGATGGTGTGCAATCTCAATTATTATTATATTTCAATTTTACCATTGTTAACCATTGTTATATATATATTTAAATATATATACATATATATTTGCATGTACACCAAGTATACCATATTATCTCTATGGTATGTATATGCATATTTAAGCAGAACTACTATAAATGTAAGGATGTTATGTGAACAGGTATATAAATAGTTTAAATATATGAACAGTATAAATGGTTGCGTAATTAAATAATTAAATTAGATAAGCAGTTAGGGTTGACACCCCATACACTAGTAGATACACCGTAGATATTATTATTATAGGTATACACATTATATAAGTTATAAATATGCATATATATATATACATACACATGTACATACGCCCACATCCACATATATGCACTATATATCTATACAGCTACATATATGCACACCCACATACATATATACCTACATACCTACACACATACATAAATATATATATATATACATCTAAATATGCATACACATGTACAGACATACATACTCATGCATTGCGTGAGCATATATATAGACATATACTTAGAATATAAAATAGAAATAAATTGTTTATTGAAATATAATCGTACTGAAAAAATTGTTGGGTTATTGCACATACTCCCTTACCCACCAGTTGTTTGTTCACCCTCCTCCCACCCAGTGAAGAGTTAAACAGTTTAATTGCCCGGTGGACAAGGCCTGTTACTGAACAGACTCCTCTGATTGCTGATGACAGTGTGCAGAGGATGAGTGGCGTTGTCCAAGATGGCGAGCAGTGTTCTATTCTCTGCCACTAGTTCTCTTCTCTGCCACTGTCACCAGAGGGTCCAGTTTGATGCCCACCACAGAGCTAGACTTCCTGATCAGCTTCTCCAATCTGTGTAAGTCCTTCTTTAATGTGCAGCTCCCCCAGTACACCACAGCGTATGAAATAAAGCTGGCAACTGCAGATGTTGAAAGACCTGAGCCTCCGCAGGAAGTACAGTCTAATCTGGGCCTTCTTGTACAGCTGCCTACTGTTGTGTGCTCAGTCCAGCTTGTTGTCCAACCACAGCCCAAGGTATTTATAGGTCTCCACCTATCCTCCAGGTCTAGACCTCTACCTCCTGACCCTCGATAAGAACTGGTCGGAGTTTTGTTTGGATTTCCCAAAGTCTATGACCAGCTCCTTGGTCTTGGAGGCGTTGAGCTGCAGATGGTTGGATTTGCTCCATCCAACAAGTTCCTCACAAGGCGCCTGTACTCCTCCTCATTATTGTCTGGATGTGACACAGCTCAGAGTTGTACCAGAAGTCAGGTGTATAGGTGTATAGGGTGAAGAGGAGAGGGGACAGCATTCAGCCTAACATACTGTGGTCTGTCCGTGAGGTAGCTGGAAATCCAGCCAACAAAACAGGGGTCCACTTGCATTTGCGTTAGTTTATCCTGGAGTGCAAGTGGCTGGATGGTGTTGAAGGCGCTAGAAAAATCCAGGAAGAGGATTCTCATGGCACTGCTCCCCCTATCTAGATGTGTTTTAACCTTGACTGGATGTCCCCAGCAGCTGATGACTTAAAAGACCTTTGCAATGATTTAAGTCTTACTCAATTAGTTACAGAACCAACACGTCCTAACATGAAATTCCCCAGCCGTTCATCTTTACTTGATCTCATTCTTACTAACAGACCACATCTGTATTTAGATGTCTATGTGTTCCCTTTGGATTTGAGTGATCATTGCCCAGTGGGTCGTATTAGAAATGGAAAAATGAAAAAAAAAACAGAGCCACTGTACATCTGTAAGAGGTCTTTTAGAAAATTTGATGAACAGGCATTTTGCATGACCTGTATGCATCTGATCATTTCAAGTCAATTTTCAATACACTTGTAGATAAACATGCCCCTTGTAAAACACTTAAAAAATAGATGTAACCCCTGGTTTACTCATGATCTTGGTGAGATTATTTCTCAAAGAAATAAAGCCTGGGCAGCTGCAAGATCCTCTGGCAGTAAAGGAGACTGGCAGACTTTTAGACAGTTAAGAAACTCTTGTACCCACTTGATTAAGAAGGCCAAGTCTAACTACTACCTACACAACCTTTCTGACTGCGGTAGCAATCCAGCTAAGTTCTGGAAAGTAATTAAATCCCTTAAAGGTGTTTCTCCACCAACATTTCCTCAACAGCTTCTGGTGGATTCTAAAGTTATCCAAGAACAAATTAAGATATGTAACACCTTTAATGATCACTTTATTAAGTGCGGCATACTGTTTGATCAGGCTGGTGGTATGGTGTCACAAGGCTTAGACCAGTGTGACCTAACCCAGGAAGAGAACTTTACTTTTTCAAATAATGATTCTGACTCTGTCTTCTCATTTAGATCATTAAGCCAATACGAAGTTCTCTATGCATTGTGTAGCTCCAAGTGCATGAATAGCTCAATGGGTGCAGACCAGTTGGACTCTCATCTCTTAAAAATAGCAGCTCCTGTCATCGCTGAACCTCTAACTCACATTTTTAATGTCTTGCTTTTTTCTGGTTCTGTTCCTAAAGCATGGAAATCAGTGTTAGTTACCCCTTTACACAAAGGAGGAAATGTAAATGAGTTTAACAACTACAGACCAATCTCCAAGCGTCTTTTGTAAATGAGTAAATTGGTTCTTTTCTCTCTGCAAACAATATTTTGAGCCCATATCAGTCTGGTTTTAGAGCTGGCCACAGCACCATTACTGCTGCAACTGCTGTTGTAAATGACATAGCTACTACCATAGACTCTAAGAAGCATTGTGCAGCTCTATTTATTGATTTGTCAAAAGCCTTCGACACTTTCAATCATGTTCTCCTACTAGAAAAACTTTCTCTTTTGGGTTTTGATGATGGTTCCTTTAGATGGTTTCAGAATTATCTGTCTGACAGAACACTGTCTGGCTGTAAAGTTAAATGGTTTGACATCTGAGGCATTAAGTCTAAGAAACGGGGTTCCACAAGGCTCAATTTTAGGCCCGTTATTGTTTACTCTTTACATTAATGATATATGTGGTTCCCTTGAACATTGCAATTTCCATTTTTATGCTGATGACACAATCCTATATGCCTATGCTGAAACCATTGAGAAAGCTGTTTTATACCTTCAGTCTGCTTTTAACTGTTCAAAACTGTTTTAACAATCTTGAATTGGTTCTTAATGAATCAAAAACTAATTTCATGCTTTTTACGAGCTCAAGAGTGTGTGATCTTAATGTTTTTAGAATTTTCTCCCTAAATGGAACCCAGATTGAGCAAGTTACAAATTATAAATATCTGGGAATCTGGTTGGCTAATAAGCTTTATTTTAAAACACATGTGATTGAGCTTACAAAGAAGGTAAAAATTAAACTGGGTGCCTTATATAGAATCAGGTCTTGCCTTTCTTTTGAGAGCAGAAAGACCATTGTTGAAACAACCATTTTATAAATTTTAGATTATGGAGATATCATTTACATGCACGCATCTCCATCTACTCTGAAAGCTCTTGACACAGTTACCATAGTGCTATATGTTTTACTACTGGTGATCCTTTTAGAACTCATCACTGTAAACTATATGAGAGTGTAGGATGGTCCTCTCTCCATGAGAGGAGGGAAAGACATTGCCTCCTTTTTATTTATAAAGCACTACAAGGCAAATTACCATCATACCTCACTTCTCTTTTAAATTTTAGACACCGCACATATAGCACAAGGTCACAAGGTTTTATAACACTAGAAACACCCCAAATAAGATCAGAGGCTGGCAAATTAGCTTTTCAGTTTTATGCACCCACCAAATGGAACCATCTGCAAGAGACACTGAAATTAGACAAACTTGTGTCTGTAAACCGTTTTAAAGTTTTAATGCATGGTATGGGAAATATACAGTGTTCTTGCTTTAACTGATTTAGTTTTAACTTGATCTTGTTTTAACTTGTTTTAACTGGTTTAAACTGGTTTTAACTTGATCTTGTTTTAACTGTTAACTGTTAACCGTTTGGGCTATTTATTGTATATTGTTTATGTTTGTTGTGATCAGGGCATTGCTGTAAAAGAGCTATTTGCTCAGTCAAGGTTTTCCCTGAATAAAGAACGGAGTAAATAAAATAAAAAAAAAAATCTCCTGATGGAGCGTTTGACAATCGGCTGCCATTGGACCAAAGAGGTGTATTGTGGCTGGACGTAAACCAGGTTATGGTCAGACTTGCCCAGAGGGGGCAGGGCGGTGACTCTGTATGCCTCTTTCACATTAACATACAGAAAATTAATTGTCCTGTTACTCCTTGTGGGACAATCCACCACCTGATGAAAGTCAGCCAGTGTAGAGTCTGAAGTCCAGACCAGAAATCAGGATGAAAGCCTTAGGGTGTTGTGTCCGCAGCCCTGCTGTGACGGCATGAATTTTCTCACAGGCAGTGGCTGCGACAGCTCTCGGAGGGATGTAAACACAGAGGGAGATCACATGACTAAACTCCCTCCGCAGATAGTATGGCTGGAGGCTAACGGCTAATAGCTCCAAGTCCGGGCAACATAAAACTTTCTTTATGGAGACCTGTCCGGGGTTACACCAACGGTTATTAACGTATATGAGTCCCCCACCTTTGCTCTTCCCACATGCCTTTGTGTCCCTGTCAGCTTTCACTGCCGTAAATCCTCGCAGGTCCACATTAACATTGGTTACGTTGTCAGTAAGCCAAGTCTCTATGAAGGTGAAAAGGCTGCACTCCCAGTATATCTGCTGGTTGTACAGCGCAGACAGTTTGTCCATCTTATTGGGAAGAGAGTTTACGTTACCCATGATAACGGAGGGAAAACGATGGTTTGAATCGCCTCCGGTTATCTGCTATCTTTGCGTTTATTTTATTTTTAAATTTGCTCCAAAGAGAGAAACATGTTCATTTTTAAGTAACATTGCTGGTCCACATGCAAATTGAATGGCAGCATTTTCTGATCTTCTTTACATGAGGGCAAAACAAACAACTTTGATCATCAGATGATCTAAATGAGGAAAGATACCTGGCTTTCAGGGATATCAAGAGCTTCTGACCTGCCACCCCTATGAGCTCCCAGCTGCAATATGCCTATCATTTCACCTAATTACTGCCACATGAGAAAAAAAATTAATTAAAGGCTACCTAATTCTATTCCTTCACCCTGACTGACTCCATATTTTCCATCACTTGACCTGTATTTCTTCTGGGAAAAAGGAGTAAGTCCTTTCCTTTTGCCTTTTCCCAGCTTGGTCCTTGTTTGTCAATGGGCAGAGCCTCTGGCACACCAACCTGGCATCAAAGGGTTTCACACTTCACAGGCCACAGGGATTAGAGGCCTTTCAGACCTACAAAACCCATCTCAGCTCCACAAAAGCTTCCGGTTATTAAAAGCCACAGGCATAAAGAAGGAAGAGGAGGAGTAGGAGAAGGAGAGGAGGCAAATGAGCATCTGGATGCTTCTGATTCCAGAATCTTTAAAGAAGATTTCATGCTATAAATGTTATGGTAAAGTTGATTGCAGTAAGTATGGCCACCTCCTGGGGCATATTTCCAGTCTATCAATCTCTCTCTTTCACACACACACACACACACACACACATACACACACACCACACACTACGTTTGATGTGCAGGGTCTCCACATCTCTCCCTTCTAGAGCAGTAAGCTTATAAGTGAGGACATGGAGGTTAAAGAAAAGAGTCTCTTTTAGGCTGACACTTTGTGACTTACTGGTTTGTGCTGCAGTACATCATAGCCATGAGCAGCAGCATACAGATGGTGCTGGCTGATAAACACTCTCCAAGGCAGCCAGCACTGCCCTCTTTGTGCGAGCCCTCGGATTTTCATAAGGTGTGGGGTTTCCTGCACTTGTGGACACTCTGTAATGCATATCTTGAATGCAAATTTACACATGAGAGCAGAAAATAAGGCAAACACACATGCACACACAAACCTGCATCTGCAGCCGTGTGTCTCATTTGCCATCAGTGGAGCATGTTGTAATCCTCTGCTCAGCGCTCTCTTATTAAATGTAGAGCAGGGACAACAACAGGTGCCTGTGCGGGTGACAGCCAGCAGTGCCTCCTGGGCTAAATGCTTCACACTTGTTTCATTTCGACATGCGACCGCCTTGTGAGGATTAATTATTTCCCCTGAGGATGGAATAATATGCTTTTTCCCCTTTACTGAAACTAGGAGTCCATGTGCATGCACCAGCACATGAAGCACAGCTTACAGTAAATGAAAAGAGAAACGTGGGCTAGCATTGCTGTGGTAGTAAGTAAAGAGGCAGAAAACTTTCACATGAAAGGAACGTAAACAAACCAAGCACACAAATGAACTACAATGTGATTAGATAGAAGCTGAGGCAAACACATGCATTAGTTCTGAGAGATCATGGGCCAGGGAGCGGAGATGGCAGGGAGGCAATTACTGGGTTGACCTTCGTCCTTAATCACCCAGTGTCTTGCACACAGCCCATGTGTCATAGCAGCACATCTCTAAATGCCACCCCTCATTAGCACAATGCACACAGTGAGAGAGGCTATCTGTGCAGCGATACACTCTCCAGTGTGCAGGATGAGATAGTGAGGCTGGTAAAGGATAACATGGCAGCACAGACATGGGCTGAGCTCACAGTGTGCTATGATATGATCTAGAAATCCCATTCCTCTTTGAGGAGGATGGGCACTAGATTTGCTCTCCATTTTTGATTGGCATGGAACTCCCCAAGCACAAAGTCCTTGGTGTACTCTTACTGCTGTCACTGTGATGTGTGTGTGCGTGCCTCGCTGTGAATGCATGCAAGTACCCATGCGCCTTCTATAGTGAAGGGGGTACCCATTTCCGAACACTCAATTAACACTATTTTAATTAGCCAGCAGTACATTCTGAATTTCGATGAACTAATTTTCTTTGTGCCTGTGTGGGGGGCATAGGTTCTGGTGAAGATGAGGTCCACTGGGTATAACACAGCAATAAAGAGGGAACTGGTTAGATTAGACTGTTTAAAAAAAACCATTAAATTTTTTTTTTTTTTTCTTCTTCCAAGTGAGAGGTCAAATTCTGTTGATCAAAGGAGGGAAAAAAGCAAAGCGAGAAAAAGGTGTTGTTGGTGTGTAGGAGCTGGAGCGGGATAAAAGGAGGTGATAGGGAGTCGTGACTATAAGAGCGTATAGCACCGAATCCAGAGAACCACGAAGCTGCTTGGCATTTTAATTAGAAGTTTAAATGAATGAGGAGAGCAACAAGTCTGAGTGGAATGCCTGGAATCTGTGTTTATTAGTGTTTCAAGTGTAAATACACTGCCTGGCCAAAAAAAAAGTCGCCACCAAAAAAAAGGGTCATACACTCTAATATTTCGTTGGACCGCCTTTAGCTTTGATTACAGCACGCATTCGCTGTGGCATTGTTTCGATAAGCTTCTGCAATGTCACAAGATTTATTTCCATCCAGTGTTGCATTAATTTTTCACCAAGATCTTGCATTGATGATGCGCAATGCAGCAACCCCAGATCATAACACTGCCCCCACAGGCTTGTACAGTAGGCACTAGGCATGATGGGTGCATCACTTCACCTGCCTCTCTTCTTACCCTCACTCTGGTCCCCACTATCCTTCCAGTTTTTAATAATGCATTGGACAGTTCTTAACCCAATTTTAGTAGTTTCTGCACTCTCCTTTGATGTTTTCTCTGCTTGATGCATGCCAATGATTTGACCCTTATCAAACAGACTAACATCTTTTCCACGACCACGGGATGTGTCTTTCGACATGGTTGTTTAGGAAATGAGAAGCAACTCATTGCACCAGTTGGGGTTAAATAACTTGTTGCCAGCTGAAAGATAATCGCCCATGCAGTAATTATCCAATAGGAGGCTCCTACCTATTTGCTTCGTTAAATCCAGGTGGCGACTTTTTTTTGGCCAGGCAGTGTATTATGGGCATACAAGAGTTTTGTCTTATTAGTGGAGAAAAAGCTGTTATCCCTAAAAAAGGACCTTGGCATTTTTCTAATTCCCTCCTGTGAGCCTGTAGCCCTGTTTACTTTTTATCTCTGTACACAACACTGGTTTAAAGGCAGGAGAAGAGAGGGCTTGATTTGTTGAATTGAGTAACGTGTGTGTGTGGTGTGTGTGTGTGTGTGTGAATAATAATCTTTCACCAAACAACACTTTGATGGTAATACTGGTGCAAAGTAACGACAGCCACTGAAATAAGCAGGACAAATGAAGGAAAATAAAAAGTCTGTTTCAGTGCAACTCTAACCACAGTGGGTGTTAATGTGGCATGGCATAAAACCACATGTTTATGTTAGTTTGACTGAAACCAGACATTTCTGCTTTCATTTGCCTAAAGAAGACAGTTATTGGCCGTTCTATTGAAGTCTGAGGAGAGAATGACAATAAATATAATTGTTTTTACTTGAATTGTTTAAGTATAGCATGTACAGCATGCTATGCTAATAGTTAATATATCAATCAGAAATGTTGACAGGATCAAATGAGGCTCATCAGACTATTTTAGTGTGAGTAAAAACTGGGTAGTGAGAACTTGATTGACCAAAAGAGAACTCATGAAAACTAGCCATCTGCTGCTAGCCGCCCCCTTCTGGTAAATACTATTACTGCATTCAAAAATCTACACTCGCCAAAGAAGTTCAACTTTGACACACAGTCCGTGATTTATAAACAGCTAATATTTTTCCATTATATTTTAATTACCAAATGGATTGTGTTTTCAACCCTGTTAGTTTATCTTGTCCGTCTCTCAGGAGCATGAGATCCTGGTAGAGCTCTATGCACACAGGATTTTTGTCCTTCAGAATTCAGATCTATGACATGTTTTAGTCATAGCCACTCTTGTGACCCAGTCAGACCACCAAATCTCTGTCAATTTGTAATTTAACTAATCCTATTAACATTTAATGGCCGACGCCGTGTTTAAGCCTCTTGCATTAGAACTCTAAAAAACCTCTAAAAGGACTGGGCAGAGAGAAGGAGGCAGAGGCAGCTCTGCATCCTGAAAAATACCTGCCTTGTGCTAATGGAGATGTCATCTGGCACAGGGTTGATTAGTCAGCGATTACGGCCAGGCCTCAATTGCCGTGACAACTGCTGCAAAACACAATGGGCCCTGATAGAGCCAGCTGTTTGGTCCTCTGCAATTAACCCTGCATCCCACTCGTCTCTGGCAGAGTCCTGCCTCTTATTGACTATAGGGCTCACAAAGCAAGGCCAGACCCCCTGGACGTAGCCCCCGCCCCCTGCCAAAGTAGAGATGATAATAATAGAGGCATGTGGACTCGGCTGCCAGTCAATCAAAGCCTCAGTGCCCCACAGGAGCTTCCTGAGGAGAAAGAGAGGGAGCAGAGCGTAGGAAGCACATGTGTGAGCCACTGATCAACAGGGTAGAGCAGCCTTGCAGGGGGCAGACATGTTCAATATGCTCTCAGTCAGAGTACTAATCAATTCAAGAGCATGTGAGGGGAAAAGGGAACCCTGCTGCTTGCTTGATATCAGAAACGCCATTTTTAAGAACACTCATCTCCCTCTGTTCCTCTGATGGCTGATTTTCTGTACAACAACACAGCAAGGGAGGGGGAAAAATCAAGGTAATTATTTGTTAGGCCTTCGCTATCTATAATTGCAAAGATAAAAATCACAATCATCAAACAAAGGCATATCAATCGAGGAGAAAATGTCTTCCTCACTCAACTTTTTTCCGCAGCATTTAAATTTATGAGTTGTCTGGCACTTCTTACAGCAACAGAAATCAACAAACTGAGAAACAAAATTATTATTATTTAGCTCTTCCTCCACTTATGACCGCTCTGAAAACAAAAATTAAACTAAAAAGGTATGTTTTGTACTATATAGATAAATTATATAGAGCTATTTTCTAAAAAACAAAAACAAAAAAAAAACAACATTTTTGCAGTGTTTGTTGTTTCACAATTTTTTTACCAGTGCTCAGAATCATCCAATAGGTGCCAGTAGAGCAACTCAAAGAATACAGCACATTTCAATAACAGTGGGGGAGTGATGGGATCAGCTCAAAGCCAAGTTTTTCAGTACACCAAACATATGGATTTATTCCAAATAAAACAGGTATTTTGTGCTTGCTATAGTATTTAAAAAAAGTTTAATGAGGCCAGGATTGTCTCACTTGTGCTTAAATTGTTTATGTAACAAAATACAATGTAAATATAACACTCAGTCAAGTTAAGCAGGGTGGTGTTTGCAAGCATGTACTACAAAATCCTTAAATACCCTGTGTTTTACAGTATATACAATACTTTGCATCAGCAGTTACAACTCTACAATTTGTTCATTTACATTGTTT
This sequence comes from Cynoglossus semilaevis, assembly GCF_000523025.1. Lineage (NCBI taxonomy): Eukaryota > Metazoa > Chordata > Actinopteri > Pleuronectiformes > Cynoglossidae > Cynoglossus > Cynoglossus semilaevis. Next base: position 10,428,536 of record NC_024327.1, on the reverse strand, counting down.
TACAAAGAAGAAAATGTCTTATATTTAGGAAATCTCCTTGATTATTTCTCCCAAGCATGGAGACACACAATTGGCACAAAACAACAAATTGATAAAGACATTAAAATAGATTAAAATGAACTTGGACAAAACAAGTTTCATTAATTTAAACACATTTTATCGCAGATTAAATCTCTCCATTTAGTGCATCAATAATTAGAATGTAATTGCAAATTCTGAGCCAAATGATTGGTTTCCTCCTCACACAGACTGCAGTGTTATAAGTCAATAAGACAAGGCCCTCAGAGAGACACTACGTGTTTGTTTAATCTAGATGCCATGATTGCTGTGTTTAATGTGATGAGGGATAAAGGGTCCAATCAAGGCTGCTAGTTTTGTTTTAATAATAAAGGTTTTTCTCCCAAGAAATGTGCAATATTATACCACCAGAGCACTGTCATGTTTACATTTTCTCGTTAACATTTATCTCTTATGCCAGATGTTACTGGATCAGCCATGAAAATTAATTAGCTGCTCTGATGTGGCAACCTCCTGCTCCTTCCAGACAGACCTGGCTTTTATGGGCTGTGGGGGAAAATTACAGAGAATTGATTGATCCTAAAGGACTCCTCTGTGCACATGGCCCAGCAGACAGAAATATATGCTGACAGACCCTGTAAAACAATTCTCACATTTAAACCCACAGATAAACCTGACAATAATAAACCATGAATCCTTAAAATATTATTTGTTAGTCTGTATATCTAAATGCAAAAATACACGTTTTTGAAAGTTAACCAAAGAGCGTGTGAATTGAGGAAGACATGTCTTAACCACAGTGCTGTGTAATATTTTGAATTTAATGAGTGATGACAGCTCATTTGACCCACAAACACTGAAAATAAAATGGATGAATTTAGCTCTGCACGCCTCCCTTTTTTGCAGCCTCCCTTTTATTCATCCTTGTTATTCCATCTTTTTCATTATTATTATTTCTTGCTATGTTTTCCTTCTTTTCTCTTCATCCCTCTCTCTCTCTGTCTCTTCTGTCTCCCTCTCTGAGTAAGTAAGTTTCATCTGGGCTGCTCGCCGGGCAAAATCACCTCAGGGCAAACACTTTATTATCTGTAGTCAAAGCGTCACCACAAATACCATTCTACACACACGTGTCACTTTCCATTTGTCTGCACTCTGACTGCATTAGCAGAGCTGAGTCGGCCCACAGCCTCGTCTCAAACACACCTGACAGAGAAAAACTAACAGCATGTAAACGCACTTGTCTAGCATTCCTCGCCTATTAACACAACTGCTACCCAAAGAGCAGATCTACTGACTCTCTAGGGAATTGAAAACATTATTATCTCCACTAACCTTTGTGAAATAGCTCCATAAACCACCAAATGAAGATAACAGTCTTGGTGGTATATTTAGTGCAATTGCATTAGAGTATAGTGAATTACAAAGAAAAAGAAAATACAGTATGGACGCTCCTTTAACTCCCTTAATTCAAATGGATGGTCTAAACTCAAGGGCCACATTATTAGGTATAGCTCTTCACCCTGAAGTTTAATCAGTTCATCATATAGATCACAGCAGGAAAAGAATATGAGTCAAATTAGCTTTTGATTTTTTGGCATAGTAAGTCTTTGGTAGACAACCAAACCAGCAAAAACCACATCAGCCGGTCCATCTCTTCCACTTCAAGCCATGTAAAGCTTTCAGCAAGGGACAAATACACCAAACAATACTGAAACTGGGGCAATATGTTTACTTCATACTGCAGACTGCACTTCATAAATAACAAGCAGCTTTATGTTTTTTCAATTCCACTGACAGCCATCACCAACAATAGGACATTTTAACATAAAAGTAGGTTCCACATGGATGTGTGTGGCATAGGCAATAAATAACCGTTAATATGCCACACAATTACCCCTTATCAGACTCATGTCTACTTTGTACCCTTATAACCTGGTCAATCAACCTCATAAACAATTTGACTGAAAAACTGTCACAAATGAGACACATTTGTGTCTCATTTGCTTGGTGCTGTGATAATCAAGCTGGAGGAAGTGAGGTCTGAGCCTCCAGGCTGATGAACCATCCCTCAGACCATCCTGTGCCACCCTCTGCATACAGCATGCTTTTGAAAGCAGAGCTTTAGCAACAAAAATCCCCAGTCAGCACAAGCAGCAGGACAGTTATGTGCAGCAGTGTCATGTAATATTAGGCATGTGCTCATGAGCCTGTGAACTTGTTCCTGTGGCATCAAAGTCCCACATCCACCCCCACTCTTCTACATTCACACCCATGCTTCTCTGTTGTCCTCTTTTCTTTCCTAGAGCTTTAACTTGATGTAAACCGTTAGATCCAGTCAGCTCATCAAGACACAACTGGTGCCAGAATTGTTTTGTCTTTGTGAAGTCTGGAGATGACAAGTCTGATAGACAGGAACAAAGAAAAACTGTGAGATAAGTTAAGGAGAAACGTAAAAAAAAAAAAACAAAAAACTACTTTTTAAATCCTGACTTAAAAGATGCAGATTTTTTGCTTAAGAACATATGCTGTGTTGTGACATTGTTTTTATAGAAGGCTTTACATACAGCTAAAAGCTAGCAGCATTCACAATCATAAATAACTCAAATGGACACAGTAACTATACATAAACACTCTCTCTCTCCCGCACACACACACACACACACACACACACAGAGAGAGAGAGAGAGGGTTTGCACTCCCTGAGGTAGAGATTGTGTCCACACACAGAGATAAGAAAAGGAATCAGAGCAGAGTGGAGAGAAAAAAGGGAGAGAGAGTGGGGGAGATGAGAGGAGGCTGGAGGCGCCTGGGCAGGGCTGTCAGACCGGAGGAAGTGCTGGTGCACAGGCCTGCAGGTAAATGGAAGAAGAAAGGCGCCTGTAGGCTGCCTGAGGCAAGGCTGGGCCCTTCTGTTCTATCATTTAGGAGACGAGAAGTTCTCCACTGATTCCCAATTAATATTTAACACTGCACAGACAACAAGGCACTCCAGCAGTACACATGACAATGAGAGGACAGAAGAAGGGAGAAGGTAGGAGGAAAAGAGAAGAGTTGACAAAGCGGAAAGGAGGGAAGGGCAAGAGGAGAGGATAGGACAGAGGTGAGGACAGAAGCGTAGAGAAGAGAAGGATTTAGTTACAGGGAAGTCTTAAATTAGAATTATGGAGTAAATGTCAAGTTTCATGTCTGATTTACTAGAAGTTACATGTTTTAATTGAACCCTCTTTCACATGATGTTTGAATATTTTTCACATTTTATTCCTGAATTGCAAATGAAATTGGAAATGTCCTGAATTGTAAATATCTGGAACTGATCTAAGGATCCCACCTGTAGACTTTCAGTAGACAGTAGATTTTCTTTAGCGTTTAGATATAACTCAATTTTATCATTTTAACAGTGGCAGCTAAAGGATACAGTAGGGAAATGCTGACATGTGTCATGCCTGCTGCAGCGCTGCAATCTAGTGATGGGAAGACCGACTCTTTTTATTGATTCGAATCTTTGACTCTCGAACAGTAAAATGAACGAGTCGTGAACGAATTTTGAACTAATCACTTCATTCGTTTTACAGCAGGTGGCGCTTTAGCCCTATTGTGGGCGTTGTAAAGAAGGCTGCGGTTCTCCGACACTAAATACTGAAGGCAACATGGTTTGCTTCCGCT
>NC_024327.1:10420853-10424520 GCF_000523025.1 Cynoglossus semilaevis | reverse complement strand
AGTGAAAGATTAGTTCACAGTGAAAGATTAGTTCGCAGAGAGTGATTTGTTTGCAGTGAAGATTAGTTCACAGTGAAAGATTAGTTCTGGATCTGGATCTCTAAGTGGAGATCACGTTAGTCAAGAGACTTTTTGCTCCAAGAAGAGACTCCCTCTGTTTAAAGACTGGTTCATTACCAAGACGCCTGTGTTTATACTCCACGTTTAAGAGACTTCCTTTTATTTCTAGTGGGGACACCTTTTGTTGAAAGACTCTGCATTACCAAGACACGTGTGTTTGTACTCGCTGAATCTTCAGTAAACTTTTTGTCTTGGTGTGTTGCATTTGGGTCCAAAACCTGACCATCCTGACAGTACGATCTGGCCAGTATGGACCGAGCACACACAAGCCAGGATGGGGCAGAGAACGTTCATCTGTCCCAACAAGACTATTTAATTGCTGCTGTCCAAGGTTTGTGCACTGCTTTCGCTGCACAGGATCGAAGAGTGGCTGCACTCACTGCCCAGGTGCAACAGCTCACTTCTGCTCTGGCTCAGTCAGCCGCTTCTCCTCCAGCTCCGGCTTCTGCTCTGGGTACCACAACATGCTCCTCGCCTTCCCAAGGTCCGGGTTGGGAGCCCTCCGAAATGCTATGCAGGAGATCCGGAAGGATGTGGTCCATTCATCACTAACTGCAGCATCCTGTTCGCCCTCCAGCCTCACACTTTTGCAACTGAGGCTGCTAAGGTGGCGTTCGCCATTAACCACCATATAGGGAGGGCTTGGTTGTAGGGAACGGTGGAGTGGGATCGCCAGACCTTAGTCTGCGCCTCCTTTCTGGAATTTTCCCGGGAGCTGTGCAAGGTTTTTGTGCCCTCAAGACCTGATGTTGCGGGGGGCTTGCTGGAGGTTCGTCAAGGGACAGGTGCTGTTTTGGATTATGCCATAGACTTGTGCATTAAGGTGAGGAAGAGTGAGTGGAATGAACCTGCTCTGTGTGACACTTTTCTCCAGGATCTGAACTCAAGGATAAAGGATGAATTGGTTTCACATGATCTCCCTATGTCTTTGGACCCCATTATTGAACTTACTCACCTCATTAATAGATGCATTCAGATGAGGAGGCAGTGCGTCAGGGCCGTGGGGGGAGCCCTGAGCCCATGTAGGTGGGCTGGACCCGCCTCTATCCTGGGGAGTGGAATCGAAAGGGGAGTTTGTTTGTACTGTGGCCAACCAGGACACTTCTTATCCAAGTGTCCAGTAAAAGAGCAGGCTCACCAGTAGAGGGAGGAATTTTGTTGAGCCCAACAAGATCCTCCTCCCTTCCACGTCCATATCTGTCTGCCCAGCTGCTGGTTGTGGGGGGAGCCCATCCTGTCAAGGTGTTAATAGACTCTGGTTCTGATGCCAACATAATGGACGTCTGAGTGGGAAGACAAATGGGACTGGGGCGTGACCTTTTGCCTAATCCGACTCCAGCCCAGGCATTGGACAGGCACGTTTTAGGAACCGTTACCCACCTGAGTGAGCCCGTTGGGCTCCTGATTGCAGGTAACCACCAAGAGACTATTTAGTTCCACATTCTGCCTTCCCTTGTCCATCCAATTATTCTGGGTTTTCCATGGTTAACCAAACACAATCCCCACCTCGATTGGGCCACAGGAACTGTTTTACAGTGGTTGCAATCTTGTCCTCTGCTTTCATCACTTCCTGTTTCAGCAACAGATCTTGCCAAAGTTCCCAGGGAGTACCATGACCTTAAAGAGGCGTTCAATGAAGCCAAGGCCTCTGCACTCCCTCCGCATCGCTCCTACGATTGTTCCATTGACCTTATGCCTGGGGCCATTCCCCCAGAAGTTGGCTCTATTCTCTCTCTCCTCCCCCGAGAGAGTGGCTATGGAGGACTATATAAACGATTCTTTGGCATTGGGATTAATTCGCCCATCGTCTTCTCCCGCTGGGGTGGGATTATTTTTCGTAAAGATGGTTCCCTGCGCCCTTGCATTGATTACAGGGGTTTGAATGAGATCGCTGTTAAGAATCGCTACCCCCCTGCCTCTACTGTCATCAGCCTTTGAGTTGCTCGACGGGGCGTCCATCTTTACAAAGCTTGACCTTAGAAGTACCTACCACTTGGTCTGTATCCGTGAGAGGGATGAATGGAAGACAGCCTTCAACACAAGACACTATGAATATCTGGTCATGCCTTTTGGTCTAACCAATGCTCCCGCTGTTTTCCAAAATCTGATCAATGACGTCTCTGGGACATGCTCAACAACTTTCTTTGTGTACCTGGATGATATTCTGATCTTTTCTTGTTCTAAGAGTGAGCATGTCCATCATGTCAGAACAGTCCTCCAATGCCTTCTCAAGAATGCACTATTTGTTAAACCTGAGAAGTGCGAATTTCACATATACTCCACTTCCTTCTTGGGTTACGTCATTCAGGAGGGAAACATCCAGATGGATCCCAGCAAGGTGTTGTCCATCTCCAGCTGGCCCTGACCAGACTCCAGGAAACAGTTGCAAAGATTTCTGGGATTTGCCAACTTTTACTGGCATTTCATCAGGGGTTATAGCTCTATCGCGGCCCTCCTTTTGGCCCTCACATTTACCAAGGCACCCTACGTCTGGTGACCAGCTGCTGAACAGCCCTTTCTGACTCTCAGGACATGCTTCACGTCTGCCCCGATCCTCCATATGCCTGACCCGGAGAGACAGTTTGTCGTAGAGGTGGACGCTTTGGATGTTGGGGTAGGGGCAGTCCTGTCGCAAAGCTGTGCTAAGGACCAGAAACTTCACCCTTGTTCCTTCTTCTCTCGCCGCCTCACCCAGGCTGAGATGAATTATGACATTGGGAACAGAGAGTTGCTAGCTGTGAAGCTGGCACTTGAGGAGTGGCGTCGTGTTCGTGTTGCGTAAAGTCAGGTTCCCTGCCAACGTCCTCCATTATCATACTGGGAGCATGCACTGAATGCCTCCCTCGCTCAGTCTGTAGCCAGCTCTGGCCTCAGCACTCTGGTGGCACAGGCTGTGTGTCATTTCCTGTGGGACAGCCAGTGACCGCGGACACTCTGTCCTCTCGATCATCTCAACCCTCCCACTCCCACGCTTTAGCAGGCATTAACAGAGGGCGTTGATGGCTTGCACCTGGGATGCCCAAATGCCAGCTTAGAGGCTTTGGAACCAAGAACCTGGTTTTGAACCCAAGTCCTACTGTGACCAAAACTAAAGCATCATCCCTGTTCCTCAAGCTCACCTCCTGAGGCAATAAGATTGCTTTGCCTCCTGTGTTCACAGCAGAAGGCAGAGGCCAGAGCGAAGGCAAGGCTCTGTTGGATGCCACAGTCCGGAAATGATTCCCTATGTGCCATTACTGAGAAGCCAACATGACATACAGTGGTGTGAAAAAGTTTGGGCACCCCTGATCATTTTCAAGATTTTCCTTTATGTATCATTGGTTGTTCGGGACATCAATTTCAATTAAATATATCATATAGCAAACAGTCACATATTTAAGAAGTGAAATTAAGTTTATAGGATTTACAGAAAGTGTGCAATAATTACTTAAACAGAAGTAGGCAGGTGCATAAATTTGGGCACCCTTGTTGTTGTATTGATTTGAATACCTTTAGCACTAATTATTGGAACACAAAATTTGTTTGGTAAGCTCATTGACCCTTGACC
>NC_024327.1:10420334-10420563 GCF_000523025.1 Cynoglossus semilaevis | reverse complement strand
CAGTCAAACTCAACCCACAGACCAGCTCCAAAGACCTACAACATGATCTTGCTGCAGATGGTGTCACTGTGCATCGTTGAACTATTCAGCCCACTTTGCACAAAAACATGCTGTATGGGAGAGTAATGCGGCAGAATCCTTTTCTGCGCCATGCCACAAAAAGAGTCGCTTGAGGTATGCTAAAGCACATTTGGACAAGCCAGCTTCATTTTGGAATAAGGTGCTGTGG
>NC_024327.1:10409434-10420060 GCF_000523025.1 Cynoglossus semilaevis | reverse complement strand
GACCAGCTCCAAAGACCTACAACATGATCTTGCTGCAGATGGTGTCACTGTGCATCGTTCAACTATTCAGCACACTTTGCACAAGGACATGCTGTATGGGAGAGTAATGCAGCAGAAGCCTTTTCTGCACCCATGCCACAAAAAGAGTTGCTACCAAAGCATTCATGCAGAGGAACAAGTACAACGTTCTGGAATGGCCATCTCAGTCCCCAAACCTGAATATCACTGAAAATCTGTGGTCTGTTTTAAAGCGGGCTGTCCATGCTCGGAAACCATCAAACCTGACTGAACTGGAGATGTTTTGTAAAGAAGAATGGTCAAAAATACCTTCAACCAGAATCCAGACCCACATTGGAAGCTATTTAGAGGCTATTATTTATGCAAAAGGAGGATCTTCTAAATATTGATGTAATTTTTCTGTTGGGGTGCCCAAATTTATGCACCTGCCTCCTTTTGTTTAAGTAATTATTGCACACTTTCTGTAAATCCTATAAACTTCATTTCACTTCTTAAATATCACTGTGTTTGTTTGCTATATGATATATTTAATTGAAATTGCTGTTCCAAACAACCAATGATCCATAAAGGAAAATCTTGAAAATGATCAGGGGTGCCCAAACTTTTTCATACCACTGTATAATGTCTGTGTTACTCACAATTCAGTGAAAATTAAACAGACTGAAATCACAATTCTGCCTCACTGGAGCTCTTCTACTTTGGATTTTGCAGTGTTGCAGGGTGTTAAAGGGTTAATAATGCATTTATTGCTCCTTTGAAAATCTAGTAATTTCCAAATTGAGATTGCATAAGATGATATCTAGGCAGAGAGAGCTGTCAATCAAATCTTACTATGAAGTGACCATGACTACACTCTGACCTCTGATTCCCAGCTGCAGACTGAGGAATAATGACAATGTCTGTGGGCGCTTTGCAGAATTCCAAATGGAAAACAGAATGGAGGTAGTTCAGTCAGCGGGAAAAGGTCAAGTGCGTGATTCTCTCTCCCTCTGTGTCTCAATTCCTTCTACCCCAGTTTCACTTTATGCTCACCCTGCCTCCAGAGTACTGAAGCAATCAGGATAAAGGTTGTTCTTGTTTTTTGTTTTTTTGCAGTGGCGGCTGCTCCAGAGCTACATTTAAATATTCATCTTTTTTATCCTGCTTCAATTTGATATGGAAAGATAATTCCACAGTAATGTCTCACACGCTGCCGTAGACAGCAGTGGAGAAGAGGAAGAACATATTCCCTCTTGCTGCTGGTGCAGCTTAAAAAAGCATCTGACAGCTAAAAGCAAAGCCAACTAATGGCTCTGGCAGGTCTGTCTGCACAGGCAGTTGTCTCTGTCGATCAGGCCGGATGAGAGCAGAACCAGGACTGACACTGAGTGAACCTGGGATATTAGGCCCTATGGGAAGTTTTCTTCTACACTGGGCTGATTGGCACCTCAGGCCCCTGGGTGGTGTCACTGAGGGTTAGGGCTGCAGGTGCTCTCATACGTACGTGCATGGGTTGATGTGTCTGCTACAGAACACATTTTGGGGACAATTTAACTACAGCCACAGAAGCTTTTCCAAGGTTGATTTCACCAGACTTGCATTAATCATTGCGTAAAATTGTTTCTGTCTTCATTAGGGTTTGGAAAGTCATTAAAATCCAACCAAAACTGTATGAAATCACTGGGTATGTGTGTGTATAATGGTTTCAGTCTGGCACTATTTGGGTGACATGCCTGAGGGAACACCCATGATAGGTTAGGGTGTCAGTGTGGTGTACAGTGGTTCTGGAGAGAACAGAATTCTTTAAAGTATACAGGGATTTTCTATAAATAAATAAATACTAATACGAACAAACAATCAAGAAAATTCACACTTTTAGAAAACAACAGAAGACCAATGGCATAGTTGGTGCAGACAGCAATAATATCTGCTCTGATGTAGAACCAGAACAGAGAAGATGTTCTGCATGTCCCTCATGAAACATTTAACAAAAATTAAAGCAAAGATGGTGGCAAATGTTGGTAGAACACTCGCCTCTACAGCAAGAAGATCACTGGTGCACAAGTCTCTATTACTGGTTGATCTTTCTGTATGGAGTTTGTATGTTCTCCCTGTATGTATGTGGGTTCTCTCTGGGTAGTCAACACTTTAAATTGCCCATAGGTATGGATGTGAGTGTGAATGGTTATTTGTGGCCCTGCCATGCACTGTACTCCGCCCTCACCCATAGATGGCTGTGATTGGCTCTAGTGCCCCAAGCAGTAGATAATGGATCGATAAAGCAAACAGGAAAATAAAGGCCAGTTAATTCTTTATCATTATCCACTGATCACTAGGTAACTAGCTAACAGCTAACAAGTCAACAGAAACCACCAGAGCAGCAGGATGAAAAGACACACGTTTTCTATCATAGGGAAGTGAAATGGACTCGTAGATAAATCGATTCTCCTCCCATGCCTGTCCACCGGTACAAGGACAGCAGTCCAATTAGTTCAACTCAACTGTGCATTTATATGGACTGAGTATAGTAACAACTGGTTGATGTTTCTCTCTGCCCCTGCAAGAACAGGTAGTGGCCTTGGTCAGTGCCATCCACTAACCCCTCTCCCTCAGCAGGGCATTTCTCAACTGTCTGGGTGGGTGCCCTCGCTTTGGTGACCTATACGATGAGAGACCCTGAGTTCACTACAGTTTCTGCCTTTTATGTCTCCATCTAGGGCAGTGGCAGAGAGACATGAAGCCGAGGATGAAGGCAGGGGTTTGGGACAAGCTACAAATGTCAGCCATAAGGAGGATTTAATTAAAAATGACAGGGGCTGGCGCTGGCAATGAAGTAATGCTCTGCTCTCTTTTTAATTCTACAGCCAAAGAAAAAAAAAATATCAAAAAAATATCAAAACCCTGTGAGGCTAATCCAATATGATATTTTTAAGTACAAATGGTCAATGGCTTTTTTGAAAACAGCTTCTCCATCTCCCTTTCTGCTCCTCTCTCTTTACACTTGTCTGTGTCTCTCCATCTCACTCCCTCCCCTCCACTGCACTCCCAAGCTCTACAGTACCTCACCCCACCCCCTCCAGCCTAGACACAGAGCGGGCTGTGATAATGGAAACATCCCACTCTCCGCCTCCTGTTTCTCCTGCTAAGCTCTCCATGCTTGGGGGAAATTGTTTGTCTGGTGAGAAGTAGTGCAGTATTGTCCAACAAATGACATGAAAGCGGATAGCTTTACCAAACCACTGCCTAGACAAAAGTTTGAATATCTCAGGGGAGAGGTTGGACTTTTCTTTATTTAAGTAGAGTGGTTATTTGTGTTTGACAGGTGTACGCCGAACGCTGCCTGATCAAAGTAATTCTAAAATTTAAAAAATATGAAAAAGAGTTCCAGTGAAAACAATGTGAAAGAAAAATATTGTTTTGTTGTTTGATATTATTTGTGAAGACGAGCATGGCTCTGTCATATTATTTAAAAAGACTTACAGTAATGTTATAAAAATTAGTGGGAGTGTTGTAATAAAGTAGTTCTTCAATAGTTTCTCCATTAGATGTCGCCATTGTGCTGTTAGTTCGTTCTGTATGCACTGACATTTAAAAGAGAAGAAGTGTACTTCCTGTTTTTGTTACATTACCTTGTTGGCTGTGTGTGCATGTCAATTAATAAAGATCAGCTAAAACAACACTAATCCTGTGAAATTGGAAGAAGGGAATTGAATAGAGAGTGTTGAGGGTCTCCCTACATTTCTCTCCACTGTACGTGATGCCTTTCTCTAATTCTATTTTGCAGATTTTTTTCTTTGTCCTCCAATACACTTTGCCTCTCAAAGAATTCTCATTAATGAGAAAGGAGTCACCTTGCTGCTCCTGACTGCCGCCTTAATAAGAGGCAACTGGAGTGTGATCTTGATCTGAGAAGTAACTAATTAGCCAGCCAGAAGCTGAGAGAGAGGAGACAGAACACTGGTCTTGTTTCATTTCTCCATCCAGAGTCTCTTTAATGCCTGGTTCCATGTGACATTAAGAAAGTGGCTTATTTTAAATTATTTCCCTTCTTCTCAGTCCACCAGGCATTTTAATTCATTTGAGGAACATCGACGGTTTTAAGTTGAAACTAAAACATTAGGATTCAAAGACCTGTAATTGTCATTTCCAAAAAAACACTGTAGAGGGCCTTTACACTACACTTTTATGACTGCTGCTACTCACTATTATCCCAAGACCTTTAGGACTAGTTCTTCTTGGTCTCTGGATTGTTCAGCATTGCTGAAAAAATTAATCACTGTGCTCATCGCTGTCCCTTTACACTATTTTGTGAATGGACAGAGGGTGGTGCTCAGGGAGCAAACAGAGCAACTGTCATGCTTTACAGGCAGCTGTCACAGCCGGGGCCAGATACTATAAATGTTTACAGACCCTCAGGGTCACCCGGGGCCAGTGAGACATGTTAAACACTGTCTGCTGAGCCCTGTTGCTACGACTGCACAATCAGCACAGCTAAACAGCCCTCCTCTCAATAGGTAGCCAAACAATCCAAGGTCTAAGTGCAGCGCGAATCAAACTGTTTAGAATTTCTCTAAGCAGTGGGGGACCACAGTAACACACAGAAATTGGAAAGTCAATTTTCCTTCACTTATTCACAGAGAGGGTTAAATACCCATTCACATTATTTTCTGCCACCACTGGAATAAACACGACCAGGAAACACCAGTCTCCTACATTTACACAATCTAAGCAAGTTCAGCCTTTTTGGATGTGTGACGTTATGAACTTACATTTCCGTCCGAGGACATGTGGTGGCTTCAGGGTCTTGGTGACACACACTGGGTGCTGGGGTGGAGGGTTTTGCCTCCTCTGCAGACAGGCCAGCATGGCGAGGTGGGCACAGTACGAAAGCCGGTGGAGTTCTGAGGCCAACCTAGATCAGAGAAAGAGCGAAGAGGTATATTTTAGGTGAGCACGGTAGAAAGATTCAAGGTCAGGCTCCATGGCTGTGTCCGATCGGAAAAAGGACTGGCTCTGGGCTAGGATTCTCACACAGGATTTAATTGGGAGCGCATGCCTACAGCTGTCTGCCTCTCAGCTCTGTGTGCTGAATGGTAAACACACACCTGCACTGGCTCAGAGCACAGTCCAGGCCAGTCCCTCTGCTGTTCCACATAGAACATGCACACAGCCATTTAAGCACATCTCCTGTCTATGAATCCCAACCCAAAACAAACACATAGACATGCAGAAAAAAATAGAAACACCCAGGGACATTCCTTCCAGGGCAGGGTGTGTGTGGTGATTGATGGCATTATCTATGGACAACAAAAAATATGGTAATGCTGAGAAAACAGCAGTCTGTCTAATCCAACTTAACATGCAACTGCTCTGGGAGACTGTCAGGAAGGGCCTGGGCGACTGAGCACTGTCTGGATCTATGTGTAGCAGTGTGTTAAACTCTATGGTTGTGTGAGTGTTTGTGTGTGTGTGAGTGAGGGACCAAATGCAATGGGTTGGGAAGGGGAGACTGCCAACCGTACATCAGGACCAGTGATGGCACTAATCAATCTCCCTCCAGGCCATAAATCTCCAGCACTACACTACCGGTTTCCCACCTAAACTTTGGAAGAGGCAGGAGGCAGTTGCTACTTGTTTCCTCTCCCTTTTTTCTACGTGTTTGTATGTGTATATATAAACAGTGGTATGAAAACGTTTGGGCACCCCTGATAATTTTCAAGATTTTCCTTTATGTATCATTGTTCGGAACAGCAATTTCAATAAAATATATCATATAGCACACCGCCCCTGGTGCATAAATTTGGGCACCCTTGTTGTTTTATTGATTTGAATACCTTTAGCACTAATTATTGGAACACAAAATTTGTTTGGTAAGCTCATTGACCCTTGACCTACATACACAGGTGAAGCCAATCATGAGAAAGGGTATTTAAGGTGGCCAGTTGCAAGTTGTTCTCCCCTGTACATCTTCTCTGAAGACTGGCAACATGGGTGCGTCAAAACAACTGTCAAATGACCTGAAAACAACAATTGTTCAACATCATGGTTTAGGGGAAGGACAAAGCTAGCTCAGAGATTTCAGCTGTCTGTTTCCACTGTGAGGAACATAGTGAGGAAATGGAAGACCACAGGCACAGTTCTAGTTAAGGCCCGTAGTGGCAGGCCAAGAAAAATCTCAGATAAGCAGAGGCGAAGGATGGTGAGAGCAGTCAAACTCAACCCACAGACCAGCTCCAAAGACCTACAACATGATCTTGCTGCAGATGGCGTCACTGTGCATCGTTCAACTATTCAGCGCACTTTGCACAAGGACATGCTGTATGGGAGAGTAATGCGGCAGAATCCTTTTCTGCGCCATGCCACAAAAAGAGTTGCTTGAGGTATGCTAAAGCACATTTGGACAAGCCAGCTTCATTTTGGAATAAGGTGCTGTGGGCCCAGCCCAAAAAAGCGACATGGGCCCACCTTCCAGTAGGCCAACCACCTGCAGGAAGGTCCACAAAGGGGATGGTGCCATGCGATTTGGGTGACAGTCATGGGCGAGGACCCCAACGGCCAAATCCCTGGACAACTACTCTGGCTATGGGGACATGGAATGTCACCTCGTTGGGGGGAAAAGAGCCTGAGTTTGTGCGTGAGGTTGAGCGATACCGACTAGATATAGTCGGGCTCACCTCCACGCACAGCCTGGGCTCTGGGACCCAACTCCTTGAGAGAGGCTGGACTCTCTTCTACTCTGAAGTTGCTCACAGTGAGAGGTGGCGTGCTGGTGTAGGCTTGCTTATAGCTCGCCAGTCCTGTGTTGGAGTTCTCCCCACTGAGCGAGAGGGTCGCTTCCCTGCGCCTTCTGGGTCAGGGATAGGTGTCTCACTGTTGTTTCGGCCTATGGGCCGAAAAGCAGTGTAGAATACCTGGCCTTCTTGAAGGCACTGGGAGGGGTACTGGAAAGTGCTCCTCCCGGGGATTCCATCATACTGTTGGGGGACTTCAACGCTCACATAGGCAGCGACAGTGACACCTGGAGGGGTGTGATCGGGAGGAACAGCCTCCCCAAACTGAATCAGAGTGGTGTTTTGTTATTGGACTGTCTTGACTGTGCTTGTCACGTTTGTCCATAACAAACACCATGTTCAAGCATAAGGGTGTTCATCAGTGCACTTGGCACCAGGACACCCTATGATTGACTTTGTAGTTGTGTCATCTGACATCCGGCCGTATGTATTGGACACTCGGGTGAATAGAGGGACTGAGCTGTCAACTGATCACCACCTGGTGGTGAGTTGGCTACGCTTGCAGGGGGGTAAAGCTGGACAGACCTGGCAGACCCAAGCGTATCATAAAGGTCTGTTGGGAACATCTGGCAGAATCCCCGGTAAGGGTGGCCTTCAACCCCCACCTCTGACCAACAGAGCCTTGACCTGGTCCCGAGGGAGGCTGGAGACATTGAGTCTGAGTGGACTATGTTCTCCACTTCCATTGTTGGCGCGGTTGTCCGAAGCTGCGGCCGTAAGGTCTCTGGTGCCTGTTGTGGCGGCAAAAAGGGATGCCGTCAAGCTGAAGAAGGAGTCCTACCGAGCTTGGTTGGTTCGGGGGACCCCTGAGGCAGCTGATGGGTACAGGCAGGCCAAGCGGACTGTGGCTCGGGTAGTTGAAAAAATCCTGGCAAAACATCTGGCGCCTCAGGAAGGGAAAGGTGCCAGGGATTGGTTGTGGCAGGGGTCCTGTGGGGCAGCTGAGGGGTACAGGCAGGCCAAGCGGACTGCGGCTCGGGTAGTCACGGAGGCAAAAACTTGGGTCTGGGAAAAGTTCGGGAGGCCATGGAGAAGGACTACCGGTTGGCCTCGAAGAAATTCTGGCAAACCATCCGACGCCTCAGAACGGGGAGGCAGTTTCCTGCCACCGCTGTTTACAGCGGGGGAGGGGAGCTGTCGACTTCAACTGGGGATGTCGTCGGGTGGGGGAAGGAATACTTCGAGAATCTCCTCAATCCCACTGCCACGCCTTCCGTGGAGGAAGCTGAGGCTGAGGACTCCGTGGCTGATCCTCCCATCTCCTGCGCTGAGGTCACCTTGGTAGTCAAGAAGCTGGTGGCAAGGCGCCGGGGGTGGATGAGATCCGCCATGAGTACCTCAAGACGCTGGATGTTGTGGGGCTGTCTTGGATGACACATCTCTGTAGCATCGCCTCTTTTCTTTTCAAAAAGGCGGACCGAAGGGTGTGTTCCAATTATCGGGGCTCACACTCCTCAGCCTCCCAGGAAAAGTCAGGAGGGTGCTGGACAGGAGAATCCGGCCTATAGTCAAACCTCGGATTCAAGAGGAACAATGCGGTTTTCGTCCTGGTCGTGGAATGCTGGACCAGCTCTATACCCTCCACAGGGTGCTCGAGGGTTCATGGGAGTTTGCCCAACTGGTCCACATGTGTTTTGTGGACTTGGAAAAGGCTTTCGACCGTGTCTCTTGTGATATTCTGTGGGAGGTGCTCCGAGAGTATGGGGTCGGGGGCCCTCTCCTAAAGTTAAGTCCCTGTATGACAGGAGCAGGAGCTTGGTTCGCATTGACGGCAGTAAGTCGGACCTGTTCCCGGTGCATGTTGGACTATGGCAAGGCTGCTCTTTGTCAGCGGTTCTGTTCATTATCTTTATGGACAGAATTTCTAGGCGCAGCCAGGTGTCGGGTGGGGTCCAGTTCGGGAGCCCCCGGATTTCATCTCTGCTTTTTGCAGATGATGTTGTCTTGTTGGCTTCTTCGAGCTAAGACCTGCAGCATGCACTGCGGCGGTTTGCAGCTGAGTGTGAAGCCGCTGGGATGAGAATTAGCACCCTCTGGGTTGGGGAGGAAGTCCTGCCTCAGGTGGAGGAGTTTAAGTATTAAGGGTCTTGTTCATGAGTGACGGAAGAATGGAATGTGAGATTGACAGGTGGTTCGGTGCTGCGGTCGCTGTATCGGCCCGTGGTGGTGAAGAAGGAGCTGAGCCGAAAGGCGAAGCTCTCAATTTACCGGTCAATCTACGTTCACAAGCAGCGGAAATTAGTTTTCTCCTCAGGGTGGCAGGGTGCTCCCTCAGAGAGGAGGTGCTCGGGTCCTGTCCCTCTGGGAGGAGACCTAGGGGAACACGCTGGAGTGACTACGTCGCTCGGCTGGCCTGGGAGAGCCTTGGGGTCCCCCCAGAAGAGCTAGAGGAAGTGTCTGGGGAGAGGGAAATCTGGGTGACCCTGCTCAGACTGTTGCCCCCGCGACCCGGCCCCGGATAAGCGGACAATAATGGATGGATGGATTAAGAAAATCATCGGTGCCTACGTGGAAAAATACCTCCAAATGTTTGTGACGTCTTGGCCCTTTGGTAATGTTTGATTAGTTTTTAAGTTCAGCACAATTGGAGAAATTGCAACTGCTGACCACAGTTGTTATGTTAAGAAGTGTCATTTTATTAACTTCAAGTCATGTAGACTTGGTTCACACTGCCTCACAGTTATACCAACACACACATTGCAGATGGAAAAGAGAGGGGCCTCTCTCTCTCTCTCTCTCTCTCGCCAGGTGCTGGAGCAGAAAAGGTCGCTTGCAGTGCCATTTCCGTTCACACGCAGGCAGGCCTGGCACTTTGAGCTCATTACTGCCTATTCACATAATCCTTTCTCTGTGTCCACTCTGTGACGATACTAATTTCACAACACAAGTCCCTCCTCCAGAGTTGTGGACTCGAGTCGCATGACTTGGAGTCAAGTCATCAATTGAAAAAACTTGGGTCTGGGAAAAGTTCGGGAGGCCATGGAGAAGGACTACCGGTTGGCCTCGAAGAAATTCTGGCAAACCATCCGACGCCTCAGAACGGGGAGGCAGTTTCCTGCCACCGCTGTTTACAGCGGGGGAGGGGAGCTGTGGACTTCAACTGGGGATGTCGTCGGGAGGTGGAAGGAATACTTCGAGAATCTCCTCAATCCCCCTGCCACGCCTTCCGTGGAGGAAGCTGAGGCTGAGGACTCCGTGGCTGATCCTCCCATCTCCTGCGCTGAGGTCACCTTGGTAGTCAAGAAGCTGGTGGCAAGGCGCCGGGGGTGGATGAGATCCGCCATGAGTACCTCAAGACGCTGGATGTTGTGGGGCTGTCTTGGATGACACATCTCTGTAGCATCGCCTCTTTTCTTTTCAAAAAGGCGGACCGAAGGGTGTGTTCCAATTATCGGGGCTCACACTCCTCAGCCTCCCAGGAAAAGTCAGGAGGGTGCTGGACAGGAGAATCCGGCCTATAGTCAAACCTCGGATTCAAGAGGAACAATGCGGTTTTCGTCCTGGTCGTGGAATGCTGGACCAGCTCTATACCCTCCACAGGGTGCTCGAGGGTTCATGGGAGTTTGCCCAACTGGTCCACATGTGTTTTGTGGACTTGGAAAAGGCTTTCGACCGTGTCTCTTGTGATATTCTGTGGGAGGTGCTCCGAGAGTATGGGGTCGGGGGCCCTCTCCTAAAGTTAAGTCCCTGTATGACAGGAGCAGGAGCTTGGTTCGCATTGACGGCAGTAAGTCGGACCTGTTCCCGGTGCATGTTGGACTATGGCAAGGCTGCTCTTTGTCAGCGGTTCTGTTCATTATCTTTATGGACAGAATTTCTAGGCGCAGCCAGGTGTCGG